>NW_015090805.1:8414947-8644603 GCF_001431845.1 Calidris pugnax
ACGCTTCCGGGGCGGCCCTGGCGGTGCGGCGGCAGCGGCATGGCGGCCAAGCGCCCCGGCGTGTCCGCGGCCGGCCCGCCGGCAGCCAAGCGAGCTTGCCGTGAGGAGAAGGAGGAGGGGGAATTCAATGGCGCCCGCTTCAAGGCGCTGCTGCGGGACCCTGCCACCGCCAGGAAGGGTGAGGGGCCGGGCCGGGTTGGGTCGGGCGGGGGACGGCGGCGAGCGGCGTGCCGGTGCGGTGTGCGACCTGAGGGAAAGGCGTGCTCTGCCGGCGCCGCAGCGGCTGGAGCGGTTCCCCAGAGATATCTCCTATCCCTAGAGCGGCGTCGCGGGGGGATGGTGACGGTGATTGCCGTTACTGTACCGTAGGCCTGTCCCCGGGCCCCGGGGGGGCGGCTGGCAGCGTGTCACGGACGAGGCCGTGGCTCCCCCGACTGAATCTCTGTCCCCGCAGGTCTGGAGACCTTCGTCTCGGTTGCGAAGACGCTGCCGTCACCTGACATATACGATGTGGTGGAAGGGTACCTAAAGATTTCCATGGAGTGCGCTGAAATATTCAAACTCCTGGATGGAGAAAGGAAGCCTGAAAGCGAAGTAAGTTGGTGGTGGGTGTCATGGTTTAATGACTGGCGGCCTGCAAGTGCTTTCTGGTGTAAAAAACTCTGATAATTTGGTATGGGTTTGGTTCTGTATTTATTTTTCCTTCTCTGGAAGTCACAGTAGCAGAAGCACTGGTCAAGTGAGGAATGGCCTCTTCAGCTCAAAGATGTTCCTCGGTGTTATGATACACACAACCAGTAGTTCTGCCAAAATCAAACTGTTAAGGTTCTTTAAATGTTACCAAAACCCATTTATGAAGTAGTGGAAGCAGTTAAGCAAACAAAATAAAAATAGTCAAGTGAAAGTAATTGTTTTTAGGTAACTAGACACATCTCCCTGACACATCAGTATTTCTAGGAAGCCACTGGTAAAGTTGACTCATTTTTCACACCTGAGCTGAACCCAACTTTTTCTTATCAGAATATAATGAATGAACTGAAGAATTAAAAAACTCTTTTCAATGCGAATACAGCAGCAGCATTATTAACTTAAATCTGCTCACAATATAGAATTGGATAGTGTTCTTTTTAACCTCCAGTTCTCGGTCTTTGCCTTAGATGATCATTTTTGTCTGTGTGATGTTGACCTGTGTCACGTCCAGTGACACATTATTCTTACTTTCTTCAAGATCCTTTTACTGACAGGGGCTAATGCTTGTAATGAATACAGTCCCAGTGCTGTGTGTACTCTGGTCTCATCTAGAAGGAATGAATTGCAAGACTGGAGCAGCTCAGATGTTCTTCTTCACCATGTTTCACTGTGCACTTACTAGCAGTTTTCTCTTAAAGCAGTGGTTCATTAGCCCTAGGCCTTGGCCTCCAGCTTGAAAAGGGTCTTCAAGATCTGTCAGCCTGTGCTGAGGTTTGCACTGCAGTCCGTGGTTGCATCCCCAGAAGCTGTTGTGCATGCAGAGGTGAATCATGCATGTAGGTCTCAATTCGTGTGTGAGGAGGGACCCTTTTTCACATCCGGTTGATTTGTCCAGGCCTTCAGTCAGCACATTGGCTTGAGCTTCCAGCAGAGGTTGTCCCTCCTTACTACTGAATTCGATGAGTTTAGCAAATGAAAAAAAGAGGAGTCAGCTGACCTCCTGTGATTCTCTAGTCTTTCATATAGTATTTGTATAGGGGCTTCCCTGAAAATTAGCACTCTCAGAACTAGTCTTTAGAAGAGGAAGCATTAATCTGGCAGAGAATTCAGAATTTAACTTCCACTTCATGTGTGGAAGTGTTCCTCTTGTGGAAAGGCTTACTCTTTTTTATAAATGGTGTTTGTTACTGTTTGCTCAGCTCATAATTTCAAGCCATACCTGATATTGGCAGATACTAACATTTCTCTATTATCTTACAGATGATATTAATCTTTGAAGCTCTAGAGGCTATTTTACTGAGGACAGCCAGTGACCTCTCCCATTTTTCTGTTGTGGGAATGAACATAGTCAAAAAGTTGATCCATTCCTACATGAGATTGGTCTATTCTGCTTTGTATTCTGAAAATCACAGGTAAGTCTCCTCTGTACCGTTGTGGAGAATCTCTGTCAGTTGCTCTGAATTGATCACGAGAGGCTATCTGAGTCTCGCACGTGTGTACAAGGCATTGCAAAGTTCAGCTTGACTTATTGCTAATAATCCGTCTTTATTTAATGATACTGTTCCACATTTCATAAAATAATTGCAGATGGAAGTCTGTGCAAGTTGGAAACTCTGATATAATACACATCCTAATGCTATATGATGCTTTCTGCAGGCTGTAGTTTTCATCTGTTGTGTCTAGTGAGAGGTAAAGTGGATGGTATCTTGAGTCCTGTTATTTTAGTGCTACTTGGTTTGTGAAGTGAAACATGCTGCATGGAACAGGAAGGAATAGGCTTCCTTGTAGTTGACAGAGGCTGAGCAGTCTGTCTTGTGGTGGTAAAAAGAGCTGCTCTTGAGTTTTTTATTTCCTTATATTTTTTGTAGTCAGATTTCCATGCTTATAATAGAATTTTTTCTTTCAGACTTTTCCTCTGTAGCTTTTCCTGTCTCTTAAATCTAAGTCCATTTTAGACCAATTTTAGACCCACTTGTGTTAGGTAGTCCAGTCTAAACAACAATTTCTCACGCTCTGTGGACAGGGTGAGAGAAGTTCCAAGTGCCAGAGACATTTTAATACAAACCTATGAGGAAGGGAGAGAAAAAAATAAAACTGCAAATGACTTGTCCAAGGCCAAGGACTTGTCTTTCAGTCTTTGGAGAGCCCAGAATTAGAAAAGCATTTTCTGCTTTCCAGTTCATGGACACAACCATACTTCCTGCACTACTGAGTTGATGTTACTGTACATAGAATCCCAAATACAGGTGGATAGATATATTGTAAATAAATTTTGAAACTACGCAAGATCTACGCTTCTTATTAGCATTTAAAGATTACAGCTTTTGGATAAATCCTAGAACTTGCATAGAGAAGGCTGCAGATTTCTGATGGTATTCTGTTGGTGTATGCACTGCTTTTTCAGTGCTACCTCTGAGGTGCAA
This sequence comes from Calidris pugnax, assembly GCF_001431845.1. NCBI lineage: Eukaryota > Metazoa > Chordata > Aves > Charadriiformes > Scolopacidae > Calidris > Calidris pugnax. The sequence goes on from NW_015090805.1 coordinate 8,418,061, forward strand.
GGGGATTTTATTGTGTTGAGTCTACATGGGATCTCTGCTTTAATCACATGGCTTTCTTGCAGATTGTCCATGAATGAAACATGATGAGCAAATTCCAGAACCCTTAATGGGTAGTGGAAATTCAGATGATGGAAGTCTGCAGACTTGTACCCCATGGCCCTGTCATGTTCCCATTGAAATAAATGGTAAACTCCTATGAATTTAGGAGTTTCTTGGCACTTCTTCCTTTTATCCTACTTTATAAAGTGAATATTCAGCCTCTCTTTACAGCTTAATTTTTGGGAAGAATACACATAGGCATTCCCTTTTCCTTTCTTCCCTCTCCCTTCTTTCCCACTAATCACTTTCACTGCCTAAATAATGGCTTTGCTTGTTTTAACTCCTGTTCTATTTTCTCAGACAAATTTTCCCAGTGGTCAGTGAGCAGGAATCAAACTGAGTATAGATCTCGGCATTTACTTCATGACAAGACCATGCTGTGTATTAAACTGAAGAAAACCTCTATCATTCAGCTAAAACACAAAAAAATGCAGTCTTAACTTTGCCCTGCTCTCTGTGAGTTCTTAATTTTAGCATCATCTATGACTCCTACGGACCTGCTTATGACAGTAAAGTGCATAAGTGTTTGCAGGAGTGGAGGGTCTGTCCAAAAAACATGCTTGTAGAAATAAACTTTTCACAAAGAAGATTGAAGTTCTTTATGAATGATGGAATAATTTGTGTTTGGCCTAAACCTGTGTTGTGATGGTCATTAAAGTGGTTGGTCACGTATTCAACTAAAGCTCCATCAGCTGCAGCGAGAGCTTTGCGTGACCAGGGCTACTTTCCTAACACTATCTTGGTTGCTTGTGTTGGAAGTGACTCAGAACTACTTCGTGCCTGAAACTTCTGAAGGCCTGGGTGGATTTTGGAGGTGGAGTGGGATAATTTCCTTTACAGGACAAAGGTCTTTCTTTAAATTTTAATCTTTTTATTTGGACAGTTGTGTAACTGTCATCTTGGAAATAACCTGCATGTTTTTCTCTGCCTTTTTCATTTTAGGACGAGCCGAGTGTGCCTTACCCTGTTATCAGCAATGGTGGCTCAAGGGCCAGATTCAGCAAGGGATGTGTACAGCCATTTTGATTTCAATAATAAGTTTCTGCCTGGATTATTGAAAAAAAGATGTAAGAAGGTAAATTAAACTGCTCTGTGCCATGAAATGCTCCATCAGTTTTCCTCTGCCAGCTATTTAAAACTAAGTTGTTCCCAGAGTCTCTTTGCCATATTTTCTTCTGCAAGAACTTAACTCTTCCTTCCTGTCCTGTGTCAGGCTGAAATGCTTCTTGATTGTTTCTAATTGCCAGAAGTACTGATCTATGGGGCAAGAGCTTTCTATCTACTTACATAGGAAACCCCCGGGGGATATTTCTAATTATCTGTGACAGTGGGAGAGCTGGCCTGCACCCTTGAGGTATAGCTTACTTAAATTTCCATCCCGTGCTGTTTTTTCTCATCTTCTGAGGGTGCAGAGTTCCTCAGGGTAACCTTGATTTTACACTGCATTGTAGAATTTACTGCAAAACATCAAAGTGCCTTGTCTGTTTCTAATAAGCTGTGGCAGAATATAAATGTATAGTTTCTGTGGGCTACCCTTTTAATGTCTAAGATGGAGTTAAAGTGATGGTAAGCTTCTGAAAACGATTCAGTGATGCGTTTGGGAAGAGCTCAGTCTTTTTTCCAATGCATGGATTGCAGTCTGGTCCACTGAAATTAATGGAGGTTCTGCAGTTGCAGAAGTGGAGAGAGGATTTTGGTCAGTACTACTATGGTCAGAGTAATTGCATTGGAAAATATAACCAGGAGGTTTAAACAATCTCTTGGAGGAAATCCTTAAGGAGGATATGGAACTAAGTAGAAAACGTAACTCTTCTTTTTCCAAAAGGAACTATTTCTTGTTTCCTCTCCATTTGCTAAAAATAATCAGGGTTGACCTGAACCAGTGTTTCAGAACAAGAATATTTATATTCCCTTCCAAATTTAAGTGTATAATAAATCCAATATTCTTTTCAATGCTGATAGATTGTTTCTAGTTTTTAAAGATGACTTGCAGAATGAGCTTGTACATTTGTGTTGGGTTTGTGCCATCTGTGGTGACAAAAGAGACTGTAAAAGGTAGTATTGGGCAAAAAACATGTATTTTTATTTTACCTTCTGCTTGATTGCTTTGTATATAAACAATTTTGGGAATGTCAGATTTCATGGTTTTTCACCTTACTGCATGTCCCTAGGAGGGCCTCCACCCCTTAAATTAAAGTGTGTGGATGTAGGTAGGCTTTTGACCACAAGCTTATTAGATATGCAAGTAAGGTACAAGGAAAAAGTTTCCAGAAATGGATTGAAGATCTTAGTCTTGCTCAGCTTGCAGTGAAGTTATTATGTCACAGCTGGCTATTAGAGGTGAATTTTTAATACGAAAATATCAGGCCCAAAGCTTATAGCAAAATCTCCTTTCTTTCACTTTATTTCTTCTTTCAACCATTTCATGAGTCACTTCTGCCTTATGTTTAGCCTAGTCACTGCCTTCTTTCAGGCATTTTTACACGAAACAATTTTTGCCCAATAGGTTTCAAAGAAACTACAAATCATGTTCATATCCTGTGATCCTTTCTAGGCAAAGCTTTCATTACTTCCACTGTGCCTGAACCTGTAGTTTTATAACATATTAGCCCCTTTTTAAGAGTTTTTTTTGTTGTTTAGCCAGTCTTAGTTGCGTGACCTAGGTAGCTGCATGAGCAGCTGTGATAGCTGAGGGATGGGTGTAATGCCCTGCAGCTCAAAAATGGCAGTGAGCAACGGGGGTCCCCAAGACTGGTGCTACTCTGGAAGCCTGTATAGTAAGAAATTGCAGCAGCACTACTGCCCTTACTGTTATTCTTGAGTATTTTTGTGAATTCACCAGTGTACCAAGTGGTGCAGAAGTGAGGATGTTCAGTGATGTATGTACAAGGGTTTGCCAGGAAAGCACTGTTAACATTTTCTTCTTTTTTATTTACGGCCTCCCTTGTATATTGAAAATTGCAAAATATGCAAACTGAGACACCTTCCTTTTTGATGTTAATTTTAACAGACTGTGATCTGCTTAACTCATGAGGTTTTTCAAATTAATACACTGTGGATGTATTGCATATAAATGTATGTGTATGGCTATATACAACATGTTTATGGAAGTTGTTTAATTTACCTGTTTATAGTACTTATAATCAATTGTTGCAGTATTAATTTTGCAGTTGGGTACAATCTGTATGCTAACAGTGCCTTTTATCTTTTCTAGGGGAGACCTGATGTCCGTATGGCTTATATTCAGTTTGCTCTCTCCTTTTTAATTGCTGGTGACAATGCAATCTTGACACAGGTCCTGGAATTAAAAGGTACTTCACAATTGCTTGGGTTGTTTTTTTTTGTTGTTGTTTTGTTTGTTTGTTTGTTTGTTTGGGGTTTTTTTAAGGCAGAATCTTTTATAGGTGATACATGAAATATGAGAAATAAGAGCTAATTTAGAATGTAAACCAGTTAAACAGTACTAATAAGACACAAAATACTTTTTTTGATCTTATTAACTGAGAAGCTTTGAACTTCTTCAGTATTCTAGTGAGTACCTCTTCTGCTTGTGAATGATGTTTGCTGTCTGCAAAAACTGTGCAGAAATAGGAAGTTTTTGGTGGCACAGATGTAAAAAAAGTAAATGAGGAAGGGAGAGAAAAAAATAAAACTGCAAATGACTTGTCCAAGGCCAAGGACTTGTCTTTCAGTCTTTGGAGAGCCCAGAATTAGAAAAGCATTTTCTGCTTTCCAGTGAGGAAGGGAGAGAAAAAAATAGAAACTGCAAATGACTTGTCCAAGGCCAATGACTTGTCTTTCGGTCTTTGGAGAGGCCAGAATTAGAAAAGCATTTTCTGCTTTCCAACAATTTCTCACGCTCTGTGGACAGGGTGAGAGAAGTTCCAAGTGCCAGAGACATTTTAATACAAACCTGTGAGGAAGGGAGAGAAAAAAATAGAAACTGCAAATGACTTGTCCAAGGCCAATGACTTGTCTTTCGGTCTTTGGAGAGGCCAGAATTAGAAAAGCATTTTCTGCTTTCCAGTTCATGGACACAACCATGCTTCCTGCACTACTCAGTTGATGTTACTATACATAGAATCCCAAAACCAGGTGGATAGGTATATTGTAAATAATTTTTGAAACTACGCAAGATCTACACTTCTTATTAGCATTTAGAGATTACAGCTTTTGGATAAATTCTAGAACCTGCATAGAGGAGGCTGCAGATTTCTGATGGTATTCTGATGGTGTATGCACTGCTTTTTCAGTGCTACCTCTGAGGTGCAAGGGGATTTTATTGTGTTGAGTCTACATGGGATCTCTGCTTTAATCACATGGCTTTCTTGCAGATTGTCCATGAATGAAACATGATGAGCAAATTCCAGAACCCTTAATGGGTAGTGGAAATTCAGATGATGGAAGTCTGTAGACTTGTACCCCACGGCCCTGTCATGTTCCCATTGAAATAAATGGTAAACTCCTATGAATTTAGGAGTTTCTTGGCACTTCTTCCTTTTATCCTACTTTATAAAGTGAATATTCAGCCTCTCTTTACAGCTTAATTTTTGGGAAGAATACACATAGGCATTCCCTTTTCCTTTCTTCCCTCTCCCTTCTTTCCCACTAATCACTTTCACTGCCTAAATAATGGCTTTGCTTGTTTTAACTCCTGTTCTATTTTCTCAGACAAATTTTCCCAGTGGTCAGTGAGCAGGAATCAAACTGAGTATAGATCTCGGCATTTACTTCATGACAAGACCATGCTGTGTATTAAACTGAAGAAAACCTCTATCATTCAGCTAAAACACAAAAAAATGCAGTCTTAACTTTGCCCTGCTCTCTGTGAGTTCTTAATTTTAGCATCATCTATGACTCCTACGGACCTGCTTATGACAGTAAAGTGCATAAGTGTTTGCAGGAGTGGAGGGTCTGTCCAAAAAACATGCTTGTAGAAATAAACTTTTCACAAAGAAGATTGAAGTTCTTTATGAATGATGGAATAATTTGTGTTTGGCCTAAACCTGTGTTGTGATGGTCATTAAAGTGGTTGGTCACGTATTCAACTAAAGCTCCATCAGCTGCAGCGAGAGCTTTGCGTGACCAGGGCTACTTTCCTAACACTATCTTGGTTGCTTGTGTTGGAAGTGACTCAGAACTACTTCGTGCCTGAAACTTCTGAAGGCCTGGGTGGATTTTGGAGGTGGAGTGGGATAATTTCCTTTACAGGACAAAGGTCTTTCTTTAAATTTTAATCTTTTTATTTGGACAGTTGTGTAACTGTCATCTTGGAAATAACCTGCATGTTTTTCTCTGCCTTTTTCATTTTAGGACGAGCCGAGTGTGCCTTACCCTGTTATCAGCAATGGTGGCTCAAGGGCCAGATTCAGCAAGGGATGTGTACAGCCATTTTGATTTCAATAATAAGTTTCTGCCTGGATTATTGAAAAAAAGATGTAAGAAGGTAAATTAAACTGCTCTGTGCCATGAAATGCTCCATCAGTTTTCCTCTGCCAGCTATTTAAAACTAAGTTGTTCCCAGAGTCTCTTTGCCATATTTTCTTCTGCAAGAACTTAACTCTTCCTTCCTGTCCTGTGTCAGGCTGAAATGCTTCTTGATTGTTTCTAATTGCCAGAAGTACTGATCTATGGGGCAAGAGCTTTCTATCTACTTACATAGGAAACCCCCGGGGGATATTTCTAATTATCTGTGACAGTGGGAGAGCTGGCCTGCACCCTTGAGGTATAGCTTACTTAAATTTCCATCCCGTGCTGTTTTTTCTCATCTTCTGAGGGTGCAGAGTTCCTCAGGGTAACCTTGATTTTACACTGCATTGTAGAATTTACTGCAAAACATCAAAGTGCCTTGTCTGTTTCTAATAAGCTGTGGCAGAATATAAATGTATAGTTTCTGTGGGCTACCCTTTTAATGTCTAAGATGGAGTTAAAGTGATGGTAAGCTTCTGAAAACGATTCAGTGATGCGTTTGGGAAGAGCTCAGTCTTTTTTCCAATGCATGGATTGCAGTCTGGTCCACTGAAATTAATGGAGGTTCTGCAGTTGCAGAAGTGGAGAGAGGATTTTGGTCAGTACTACTATGGTCAGAGTAATTGCATTGGAAAATATAACCAGGAGGTTTAAACAATCTCTTGGAGGAAATCCTTAAGGAGGATATGGAACTAAGTAGAAAACGTAACTCTTCTTTTTCCAAAAGGAACTATTTCTTGTTTCCTCTCCATTTGCTAAAAATAATCAGGGTTGACCTGAACCAGTGTTTCAGAACAAGAATATTTATATTCCCTTCCAAATTTAAGTGTATAATAAATCCAATATTCTTTTCAATGCTGATAGATTGTTTCTAGTTTTTAAAGATGACTTGCAGAATGAGCTTGTACATTTGTGTTGGGTTTGTGCCATCTGTGGTGACAAAAGAGACTGTAAAAGGTAGTATTGGGCAAAAAACATGTATTTTTATTTTACCTTCTGCTTGATTGCTTTGTATATAAACAATTTTGGGAATGTCAGATTTCATGGTTTTTCACCTTACTGCATGTCCCTAGGAGGGCCTCCACCCCTTAAATTAAAGTGTGTGGATGTAGGTAGGCTTTTGACCACAAGCTTATTAGATATGCAAGTAAGGTACAAGGAAAAAGTTTCCAGAAATGGATTGAAGATCTTAGTCTTGCTCAGCTTGCAGTGAAGTTATTATGTCACAGCTGGCTATTAGAGGTGAATTTTTAATACGAAAATATCAGGCCCAAAGCTTATAGCAAAATCTCCTTTCTTTCACTTTATTTCTTCTTTCAACCATTTCATGAGTCACTTCTGCCTTATGTTTAGCCTAGTCACTGCCTTCTTTCAGGCATTTTTACACGAAACAATTTTTGCCCAATAGGTTTCAAAGAAACTACAAATCATGTTCATATCCTGTGATCCTTTCTAGGCAAAGCTTTCATTACTTCCACTGTGCCTGAACCTGTAGTTTTATAACATATTAGCCCCTTTTTAAGAGTTTTTTTTGTTGTTTAGCCAGTCTTAGTTGCGTGACCTAGGTAGCTGCATGAGCAGCTGTGATAGCTGAGGGATGGGTGTAATGCCCTGCAGCTCAAAAATGGCAGTGAGCAACGGGGGTCCCCAAGACTGGTGCTACTCTGGAAGCCTGTATAGTAAGAAATTGCAGCAGCACTACTGCCCTTACTGTTATTCTTGAGTATTTTTGTGAATTCACCAGTGTACCAAGTGGTGCAGAAGTGAGGATGTTCAGTGATGTATGTACAAGGGTTTGCCAGGAAAGCACTGTTAACATTTTCTTCTTTTTTATTTACGGCCTCCCTTGTATATTGAAAATTGCAAAATATGCAAACTGAGACACCTTCCTTTTTGATGTTAATTTTAACAGACTGTGATCTGCTTAACTCATGAGGTTTTTCAAATTAATACACTGTGGATGTATTGCATATAAATGTATGTGTATGGCTATATACAACATGTTTATGGAAGTTGTTTAATTTACCTGTTTATAGTACTTATAATCAATTGTTGCAGTATTAATTTTGCAGTTGGGTACAATCTGTATGCTAACAGTGCCTTTTATCTTTTCTAGGGGAGACCTGATGTCCGTATGGCTTATATTCAGTTTGCTCTCTCCTTTTTAATTGCTGGTGACAATGCAATCTTGACACAGGTCCTGGAATTAAAAGGTACTTCACAATTGCTTGGGTTGTTTTTTTTTGTTGTTGTTTTGTTTGTTTGTTTGTTTGTTTGGGGTTTTTTTAAGGCAGAATCTTTTATAGGTGATACATGAAATATGAGAAATAAGAGCTAATTTAGAATGTAAACCAGTTAAACAGTACTAATAAGACACAAAATACTTTTTTTGATCTTATTAACTGAGAAGCTTTGAACTTCTTCAGTATTCTAGTGAGTACCTCTTCTGCTTGTGAATGATGTTTGCTGTCTGCAAAAACTGTGCAGAAATAGGAAGTTTTTGGTGGCACAGATGTAAAAAAAGTAAATGTAATATAACTTTGAGGCCATAGATTCAATAAGCAGAAAAAAACTTCATGGCCTCCAGCCTTGGAAATGGCAGTGCACACCTAGACCCACCCAGCACAGCTGGCCTTCATTTCCCTGTTAAGATACTGAAATTCTCTGTAAACTGAAGTTCTCTAATTTTGGGATGCACAGGTGAGCCAAAAGATGATACACGTGGTTGAAGAAGTAACCTACAAATATTTGAGAATCAGTCAGTGAAACAATTGTGAGTCCTTCAATGGAAAGGATAGGCATTTACACAAGTTTAAGTACTGCATAGCACACTAGGGCCTGAAATATATTTGAAGTTGACAGATAACTGTTGCAGTAAGTGTTAATAACCAAGTTGGCAAATTAGCTAGTTACGATGCCAGTGTGTTTGGCAGCATTACCCCTTTATCACTTTAGTTACAGACACATTAGCCTTCTGAACTCTGATTGCAGCCATTTGGTTCATCCTTAAATATAACAGCAAGGTAAATGATATGACATTGTAGAGAAATGGGTATGAATTCTCCGAAACATTTTAGTATGAAAATAGCTTTCACATTTTCACATTTGAAATGTCTTCTTAGATTTCATTCCAAATATTCTTCGCTCTGAAATAAAGGAAGACAAAGTTTCTACTGTCAATCTTCTACTTTCCACACTGAGAACAAAGGTATGATACACCCTTGATACTGCATTGTCTTCTGTTGTCTATTTTCTTTGCTGCTGGAAGCAGTCTTGCAGTAATGTCCCATGAATTGTACAGTTCTTTAAGATGTTGGCACTGTGCTGCTACTGAAAGTTTGTCAGTGTGTCCATTACTGATAATATTGAAGATTGGTAGCTTTGCTGTATTATTGATTCAGGACTGAAGCTTGTTATGCTTTTCCAATGCCATCTTTTAAAGGAAGTCATTGCATTGCTTGTACTTGGATGCTAATTTCGGCTCATCTTTAATGTGTGGTGTGCAACAGATTCCCACTGTTTCATGGTTTGCCATTGCATCAGTGCCAAGCCTGAAGGTCAAAAGAGCTGGAGTCTTTTTGGTTGGTCCAGTGACATTGAGATTGGTCCTTCACTTAATGTGTCTCATGCCAAAATGAGGAGGTCAGCTAGATTTGACTAGGTTTGTTAGCTCTGAACTAGGTAATGGTGTACAATCTTCTTTCCAGGAGAAAAAGGATTTTGTGTGTTTTTAGTATGCGGACTGTGCCATGAAATGGGTTTCTAGGAGCTGTCTCATTACAGTTGAAGGGTGTGGGGTACCATTCTCCAACCAGTCTTGGCAGGGTTCTGTTGAGCCACATCCTGTGGTACTGATTAGCCGGTCTTTGGACTTGATTACTATTAGGATGATAAAGTTTCTGCTGCAGGAGGTACATCCAGTCAAAGGTATTTCTTGGTGGGATAGAGGAAAAGGTAACTTTTATCATAAAATTGTCTTCCTGAAAAGTTCCCAGAGAAGTTTTTATGAAAAAGGAAGGGTACATAGCACCTGCTGTCAGGAAGTACTGTTGGAGAAGTAAGCCTGCTCCTCTTTGAAGTTGTTTTTTCTTATTCTTTCATAGCAGACAGAAATAACCCCGTGATATAGCAGGGTTGAGACAGAAAATTTGAAAGCAGGAATTGGTGAAAGTTGTGAGAGTTGCTTTAGTCTTGACTGCCTTTCCTGTGCTCTGTTGTTCCTTAGCTTCTGAGCGCAGCAGTGCCTCTTTCACTCTGATGCACCAGCTTATTGCTGCTGTGGGTACAGTAACTGCACCAGATATTTATTTTATTTCTATAAAGATGTTTTAAAAAATGTTTTTAGTTCCACAGTCCATGATTTTTGGGTCTGTTTTGAATTACTGCTGCAATGTTGCACAAGCTGTTGTATGACAAGTTGAGAGAATGAAGAAAACATAGTTTCAAACTTAGAGTGTAACCAAAGAGCCTACCTCAGACTCAGGCTTTTCACAACTGACAATTGAAAGCCAAAAATATTCTTTAATTTTTCTATTGTGATAACTTTGGAAGAAGAAGAAAGAGGCTAGCATTTAAATGTAAAATAAACTTCCTTGAAGCTTTGTTTTCTAAATTAAGATTTTCCCATGTGGTAATCATACATTATGTACTGTTACATTATTGATGAAACCCAACACACTGTATGACTCCATTAGTTCAGGAAAATGAGAATTAAAAAAGTGAGGACCAGAGAAGACAGTAGGAGAGCTTTTGAGAATTTCCTCTACTGTTTTTTCCCCTCTCATTCAAACTTTATTTGTGGTGGGTTCTACCATCTCTGCCATCAGGTGTTCATGATCCTAGTCTGTGGCTGTGCTACTCTAAATATGTTCTGTGCTCTTTACTTAAACTTGAAAGTTTATCCTGTTCAGCATATGCAGTGTTTGCAAAAGTTGGTGTAGAGTCCTATGGCTTCAACCATATCAAGATGGGGTTAGGAGCATGTGAAAGAAGTGTTAATGGGACTGGCAGAGCCTTTTGTCTGCTGTAGTGAGGAGAGTGAGCCCTGTGTGTACCAGAAGAATGAATCATGTTGCTAATTTGCCATTATTTTGTGATAACTTGCAGTAAACAAAGAGTTGTCTGTTTGTGTTTTTTTTTTCTTGTTGTTTTCAGGTGGTTAAAAATAAAAATATCACCAAAACCCAGAAGGTGCGCTTTTTTACTGCGGAAGTGTTGATTCACATCGCTTCACTTTACCGGTGGAATGGGATTACTGATGTCAGCCCGGAGGATTTAAAGGTCCGGTAACTTACTTCTGTGTAACTCCCAGTCCTTGTTTGCTTTCCCTTACCTCCTCCTCTTGCAACCCAGAGGTTTTGAAATAGCTCCGATTTACTCTAACCTTGGTGAGCCCAAGAGGGATCTGCTGAGGCTATGTAAAAAGAAACCTGACTTTCTGCTGCTCCTCACTGCTTGAGGAGGAGGGTTTGTTTCCCCTCCCTGGTTGCTGGAACTGCAGTGCAGATCTGTTAAACCAGGGAGAAATGGAACTTTTGGGTGTGAGTACTGTATTCCATTGCCTGGGCACATTTGTGTGTCTATCAAAAGCAATGTTCTTACCACGTGCCTCATACCCATTCTACACGCTGATCTGATATGAGAGCTAAACTCCCAAGATGTTTTCCAGCCTTTTCATCATGCACTGTTAGAGAGGTTGCCAGGGTTGCTGAGGTCTGAGCTGTCACTGATTCTACCAGTCCATGAAATACCATTCCTAAAGTCATAGATGAGGCAAGGATCAGGTCTGCAGCTGATGCGTGTGTGTTAGTACTACAGATGTTTTGTCATCTCCTCATAAATAGGTTCCTTTTTTTCATTTTTATTTTAATACCTATTTCTCCACTGTGGAGAGTAAGGCCAATGCAAAGCAGTCTATTTCCCCCCCTTTCACTGTGGAGAGTAAGGCCAATGCAAAGCAGTAGAAAGATTTCTATGCTCAACTGGGTTTTGGCTGCAGACTTTTCATCTGTGTGTTGATTAATGCTTGATCTTTAGAGGGCCAACTGTTCTTCAAAACTTCTGACAACTGCCTTCTTATCCTTTCTCTACTGGATGTTTATGCCTGATATGTTTCAATCCTGATATATTGCAAACACCCTTTGGAGAAGATCTGTTTCTAGTAGGCGACTGCTTGGAGCTGTGCAAATCTATGACCCTATTCATAAACATGCATTTCAGTTTTCAGTAATTTTTAATTCTTACAATTCCATGCAGTTCTTGTGAGTCACATGGTCTGTGATTTCCCAATCCCAATGGTCAAGAGACTTCTCATTCATTAAGAGCTAGAGTTGTGCTGGTTGTAAAAGGTTAATGGAGCCTTGGTTCACTTTTTTTTTAGTTTTTGATTGACATAGATATTTGGTCTCTTCTTCCATTTTTGTCCAGTAACTGTAATGGCATTGATACCTGACATTTCCGTAAAGCATTGGCATATTCAGTTGTTAGCTATCTGTCTTTCTTGCCCTGTATTAAAGTTGTTCCCATATCTGCCAAATTGGCCCAAAAAACCCCATAGACATGCTTCTTTTGCATGCTTTATGCTGGAGGTTTCAGTGGGGGTTTTTTGTGGTTTTTTTTTTTGTTGTTGTTCTTTCTGAACTTTCTCATGGTGAATCTGGCCTGCAAGGTTGAAAGTTAGTTATTTCAGAGTAAATATTAGGTCCTTGACTTGAAGGTCCCAGGATGGGCTTGCCCAATTTATAGAAGTTTTATATCACTACTTTTCTTTAGCTTGACTTTTCTCTATCTTCTTCTATCTGACTTCTTTGCAAAAAGCCCCAAGTCAGTATTGCCCTGCAGTTAGTACATATATACCTAAATTTAGGAGGTTTGCTTTCCTTGAAACAAAAAATATGGTAATAGTTAATGTGTTTAATGCAGAAACTGAAATGTATCTTGTTAATCTGAACAAAAGCCAAATTATGTTTTAGCATTTCTGTATAAAATGCTTCATAGAATTTAGAGAAGAGTGAAATGGATGTAAGATTTTCTTCTGCAATACCAAAAATCATATGCCTTTTTTACTCCTTTCTGATTTTTATAGGTAACTCAAGGTTCCGAAGAGGTGGGAAAGATGATGGTACGGGAACTTGTTCATAATTTTTTAATGGATGTCTGCTGCTCTCTGAAACATGGCATAACTTTCTATGATCCAAGTCTTGGAACTTCTGGCAAGTAAGTCACCAGACAGCTGAGATTGTATGTATGTTTTGTGCTGGGAACAAGAGAGACCTCACGAGTTGTCTTGCCTTTGCCAGTAACTTTACTGAGTTCTGCTTCTGTCTCTCTTTCTTCTGTGGCAGAACAAATAAATACATTGGGGGTTTTGTTGTTATTGTTTTAGCTTCTCAAGATCAAACTTTTGGATCTCCTTCTACTTCTGCGTGCTAGAGTAGAGAATGCTCTGCCTTGTTCACAGGGACTTAGGCAGTGGTCATGTTTCTCTCTAGCCATCTCTGTGAATAGCTTACTGAAAGGTGTGGTTTTTGGACCATAAATTTTTGATGTGACAATAAAGCATCGAAGCTGCAGTGTTAACCAGAGGGTGGTGAAATTTGTAGTCTAATTTACATTTTGTAGAACCAGACATGGTATATTGCAGGTTCTAGCAAAATGCTGATGTTGATTTCAGTAGTGATAGAATTTGGCCTGCATCATCTAATCTGGAAGCACCTATTTGCACTACTGTTTCATTTTGCTAACTAGTTAAAGTACATGTGCACTAAGATTATGGCTGATGGAGAAAATAATTGAGACTCTTGTGATTCCATGGAGGTGTTCTAATAGGGTAAGTTTATGCTTTATCGCATTAGCTGGGCAAGAAAGGTACTAGATTGCAGTAGCAGGTATTAATACTGAGTAGTGCTAGAGCAGGTTGTTCCTTGCTTTAAGCAAAATCTTAACAGGTATTCATCTGGCATCTGTGGTATTCTCACTTTATTTAGTGACATACAGAAGAAAACTTGATGAAAAAAAAGACCAAAAACCTGAAAGGCCACAGAAAATACTTCCAAGTTTAATATGAAGTTTTAATTCTACATTTTTAGCTTTGTGAAGTTTGGCTGGAATATTTCTGAAACATTGTTGTTTTAATTAAAAATAATTACCGTTTGTCATGCAGAAAACCTGGAGGTAAATTCATTTCTTCCTTTTCTGAGTATATGCTCAGAAATTATGCCAGCAGTGTGAAAGGTCTTGCCTTGAGTTTACCCCAGCAGCAGTTAGAGCAGTTGCAGAGTTAGCGATAAGTGTAAAGTATCAAAATAGGGATTTCTTTTTTAAAGTATTTTTTTGTCTTCAATAGGGGAGGAAATGTGGTGCTTCTGCGTTTTCTGCTTGGTTTAAAAACTGCAACAGAAGACGAAATGGTTGCTGATCTCATGGTGAATATTCTTAAAGTATGCCCAGATTTATTGAATAGATACTTTAAGGAGACCCAGTATTCCTTTGTTCCTAGACTGAAGTCAGCTTGGATGGACAATCTGAAGTTGCTCAAAAAGGTAAGAGTATGAATGATGCGCACCACATCTCCACAGAAAAATGAACGCCCATTACTCTTTCTCTCTTCCAAAAATTGTTTTTGTTAAACAGTAGTGCAGAATTATGCAAAATTGTAATAGGAAAGATGGTAAAGTCAATTGTTCGTGACCTACTGAAAAGTTACCAAGCCAAGGAACTTGGTAGTAGATTACTAAGCCTGCCTTTAATTGCTTTTATTACAGATAGATACTATAATGCCATTCCAGTTTAAAAGTAATTTGAATTTGATACTGTGCAGTAGAGAGCCCAGCCAACCTGTAATATGCCCATGTTAGGTATAAACTAACTCTGAATTAATGAATTTAGCTGAGGTCTTCCTAGGAACAAGGAACAAGATTTCATTGATTTCAGAGGAGCCAAGCTAAGGATCAGGGACTGGGCTTTTTGGTTTTGTTTCAGAAGCAGCTGCTCTGTACCAGAGGAAACTCACAGGTCTGAAGATGTGTTGTCTTCACAGCTGTAAACACACAGTGCTTTTAGAGTTTATTAAAATCACTAAAAAGCAGACAGGTACAATATTTCATAAATAATGATTTAATGATTTTAAAAATAAACCAGTCCAGCAGTGGGGAAGTTAGGTGATGAGGTTTAAGTGAGCTAAACAGGAAGGACCCAATGGTTATGAAATAACACCATCGATTACTGTAGGTATGTTAGAAAAGAAGCAGCAGGGTAAATGTCAAAGATGGCAAATGGGGGGGGGGAATGGCATCCTGTTTTCTGTGGGTGCTCAGGAAAATGAGCCGTGCTTCAGAGCCACAGCTGCTTTAAAATGTGTAGACATAGAGTGAGTTGGAAGGTCATTTGCTAACAAGCTGTGCTCGGAGCAGGAGGCTGTATAAACACTTAACTGAACTGGGAAAGAAGGAATTGACATAAAAGGCAATGGGAGATACCATGCTGATGATACATTTTTTTGAGCAACATTGAAGCTCAGCTAGAAAAACCTTTTGACCTTTTTGAGTGTTCCTCTGACTCTGCTTTAGCTTAAAATGGGCAAGTAGGATATATAGTATGTTTGTTGAAAAGGGGTGGCCTTTAACAAGGGTGCAAGCTGCATACAGATATTCCATTTAGTTGAATAGAAATGTGGGGATGCTGTGTAGCATTTATGCATAAAAATTGATATTTAGTGCTGTCATTACTTTTGACAAGTCAAAGCCCTTCTGTGAAATGCTCCCCCAAAGAAGCTACTCTCTCCAGGACTATATCAATGTTGATTAAAATGTTATTTTTATTTCAGATCTATGAGGCTCAACCAGAGATTTCCAATTCTTTTAAGACTTCAGAGTTTATTCCTCTTCCCAGGTTGCTTTCTATGGTGATGGTAACAACGGTCCCTGCAGTGTGCAATAAAATAATGTTCACCCAAGGACTAAATGTAAGAGCAATCTATAGTATTTCAGTGGATTTTTCTGTCTGAGTTAATACTGTTTGACTTAAGTGTGTCATCATCCAAGCAGTTTCGTAAGTTGGTTAATTATATATATTTTATATTTTCTGTCTTAGCATAAAGCTGGTTTGGGGAAGCACTGCAAAATTAATTAACACATTGATACTGCTTCCAAGAGGCATTCACAAGCACCAACTCTGTCAATGCTCACTAGTGGTTTAGGCTGTGAATCTGAAAACCAACAGAGTCTTTCCTGGAAGCCAAGGTTTAGGAAGTAATTAATTAGTTAACAAATTTTAACATATATTCAGAGTACAGATTATGTGCAAAGGATAAGAGAAAGCACTGAATTGTCATTAATTCAAATTCCTTCTTTTAGTTACCCAGCATAGTAGTGAAGCACAGCATACTGTCACTTGTGTCGATGGTACTGAGAAGAGCCTTGAAGAATATTGAGTACTGTTTGAATGAAGAAACCTGGCAAAAGTCAGAGATCTACACAGTCTCAATGATGCAGGAGTTCGTACAATTGTACAGAGAAGCCATCAGCAAGGTAAAAAATAAAAAAATAATGGGGTCTAACATGAGTCATTTTGCAGCAGAAAACTACTCCTTTGCGCTTCATCCCCAAGTGGTTGTGGCCTGGGAGCCAGGAGACAGTATCTTTGCAGCAGGGAGAGGAATGCTGCGGGTTAAAAGGCATTAAGAACTGGTGTAGTAGCAGACTACATTTCCTAAAAAAGCTCTGTGATGGAAATGCAAATAAAATTTTGTTGTGAGATAAATTTTTAATGTTGACAGCTATTGTGCTGCAAATTAATTCCAAGAGCAGGCTCAGAAGGAAGTTATACTCCTGGTTCAAGGAAACTATAGCCAGCAGAGTTCATACAGAGTTAGAAGTTACTAGGTAAGGTAGCACTTGGGTTGAAAATATACCCTGAGGATAAAGAACCGAATGTAAATTTTTCATAGGAAACTATTTCAATAAAATGTTTTTTTCCAATTGTTGCGTTCTGCAGAAGTGAAAGTGTACTACTTGATTTCAGATCTTTTGCTGATTGTATACAACATCAGTTTCAATCTTTGTGAAGAATAGCAAATCCTCTGGTTGGTTGATTGTGAATGTATTTATCACAGTAGCTTTGTCTCATGCAGGAGAACTATTGCAATTTACTCTTTTTGCTTCTAGCTTTTACCAGACATGAACAATATAGTGGCTGCCTGGCAGTCCCTTCTGAAGCAAGAGAAAGAACACCACGATGGCCAACAGGAGAAAAAGGAAAGTGATGTCTCCACTGTGAAGGCGATGGCTGAGACAACAGAAGTTGCTGAGCAGCATGGTAGGCAAAGCAGGTGGAGTTACCCCTTCTTACATGTGTGTGAATGGGTGTTGTGAAATCCTCATCCCATGTAAGGTAGTTAACTTCATCAGAGTCCAGATGTCACTTGTGCATTTACTACTAATCTTTGCTTTGTTCAGTTCTTTGGGCAGTTTAGGTCTGACCAGTGTCAGAATTGTCTAAGAACACAGTTTGACAAACACGCTGCCATTGCTACAAGTAGGTTAAGCAGTTTGCCTTTCAGCTGTCACAGAATCACAGAATGGTGAGGTTGGAAGGGACCTCTGGAGGCCACATTGTTTAACTCCTCTGTCTAAACCTGGTTGCCCAGGACTTTGTCCAAACAGCTTTTGAGTATCTTCAAGGATGAAGACTCCACAACCTCTCTGGGCAACCTGTGCCAGTGCTTGGTCACCCTCACAGTAAAAAAGCGCTTCCTGATGTTCAGAGGAAACCTCCTGTGTTTCAGTTTGTGCCCATTGCATCTGGTCGTGCTGCTGGGCACCCCTGAAAAGAGCCCAGTTCTGTCCTCTTTGCACCCTCCCTTCAGGTATTTATGTACATTGATGAGATGCCCCTGAGCCGTCTCTTCTCCAGGCTGAACAGTCCCAGCTCTCGCAGCCTTTCCTTGTAGGAGAGATGCTCCTGTCTCTTCCTCATCTTAGTGGCCCTTTCTTGGATTCTCCAGTATGTCCATGTCTTCCTTGTACTGGGGAGCCCAGAACTGGGCACAGCACTCCAAGTGTGGCACCATCAGTGCTGAGTAGAGAGGAAGGATCACCTCCTTTGACCTGCTGGCAGTGCTTTGCCTAATGCAGTCCAGGATACTAGTAGCCTTCTCCATGGCAAGGGCACATTGCTGACTCATGTTCAACCCAGTGTCCACCAGGACCCCCAGGTCCTTTTCTGCCAACCTGCTTTCCAGTTGGATGTCCCCCAGTATATACTGGTGAATCAAGTTGTTCCTCCTCAGGTACAGGACTCTGCAAGTCCCCTTGTTAAACTTAATCCTTCTGTTCTTGACGTATTTATGCAAGGAGTATTTTGCAGCCACAGAATAAAACAGGCAGGGAAACTGATACGTCTGAAAAATACTTTTTTGAGGTATTATAGTTTGGCCAAGTTGTTTTACCATGAGATCATTTTTCTGAAGTAGCTAGTTACTGTGGCTACACAAATGCTTGTGTTGCTGTAGCACGGGAGTAAAAACATGCCAAGTTTTAAAAGAGGGAGAGAGGGTTGAAGTGAAGGCTTCAGTTTTCCTCTCAAAACTAGTGTCCCTCCTGAAGACTTGCTTTCATAGTCCCATTGCAAGAAACTGAAAGTTTTATTACTCTTTGTAGCTTGGCTAGCAGCCTGCAATGTTTTACTTATAGAATGAAGGTAAATCTACAGCCAATTTCATGCCCTTCACAGAGGATATTCCACAGTGAGACTTCCTGGAGCAGAGAATTTTTAAGTGTATGTCCTTCTGTGTGTGGCTTTGGGCAGCAAAATAGTTGTCAACACTGACGCTCCGAGGCTCTTTATTGGTAGAGTGCCTGCTGAAACCAATGGAGCAGCTAATCTCTAAAGTACTGTAGCTGTAGTTTCTCTACGTACCAGGGTGATAATTCTGCATTACTTACTCTCAGCTCACCTTTTACAGCTCTATTTGCGCTGTGGCCACTCGAGAATTCTTTTTTAATGGGAGTTGAGACTCAGGCAAACAAAGACAAAGTTTTTGCATGGCATCCATCCAGTTCATCATGGCTCCCTGAGGGAGACCCAGTTAACAGGAAAAAAGTGGGTGTTAAAAAAAAATTCTGGCTGCCCTTCATTTGTTTTGCTTCCTTTCATTAGTGACTGGACAGCAAGTAGCTTTTATGTGTCCTCATGTTATAAGCTAAAAGAATCTTTAGCTGCTGAAATAGCTTTTCCTAAGAAGTGAACAGCTGCCCTAACTGGGGTTGATGTTTCTCTCATCCAGATATTTGTCTTCCTCTTGCCAAGAGGTCACATTGAGAAAGTATTATTTTGAAAGAGGGAAGGGAAGGGAAAGAAAGAAACTTTTAACTGAAGTAATAAATAAGTAAGAAATTAGTGTACTGTCTCCTGCAGTTCCCCAGTCAAACTTACATGGCATTAGGTAAATATTGTCCCCAGAAACCAGCGGTGTGACCGTGTCTTTGCCTTCACTTTTTTCTGTTGTTCAGCCTTAAATTGAACAGCAGCTGGACTGATTTGATTCTTGTAGTGAGAGTTATAATGTTGAGATTGTCTTTTATATGTGTGAGCACTTTAATGGCAAATATCAATTTAAGCACTGAATAAGCTGGTTTAGTTTTTAAAATATTCAGACAAGAATGCTGGGGAAGAAAACTGGGGATTCCATTTTTTTTTTTCTGTTTCTGTTAATGAGGAAGATAACTGATCGTTTCATATACAAGTCTATTGGAAATACAGTTACTGATTCTCATGTTGGATAATGCAGATGGTACACTTTTCTTTCTTGGTATGAAGGAAGGAGAAACTAATTATGTAAACACTTTGTTTAGGTTCAGATGATGCTGAGACATTGTTTCTGAAAGCTGCGCTGCTTCAGGTCGTATGCCTTTATCAGAAGGTTGTGCCCCACTTGGTAGCACGGAGCAACTTTGATTTTAGCAAGCTGATAAAAGGTATGTGATGGGTATTTCTATTACCTTCATTTCTTTCTTCAGCTATTTAGAAAGTCCACAGCAGAAGGGAACGTTCGATCTTCTGTGTAGACAGAGAAAGAACTATTATCTAAATGTCACTCATTTCAGTTTCTTCATTGTGTTGGCATTTATTGTTGCTATTTCTGCAATACTCTGGCACTCTGCCCTCTTAAATTCCATAGCTGCTCTGCTACACTCAGTTGTTGTAAGTGATAGGTTGCCCTACAGTCTTCCTCTTTGTGTGTCATATTCTTACAAAAATTTGGACTTTATGGGGTTTTAATTCTAATGTTTCTGAGGAAGGCATGTCCAACTCTTACTGAGATTTGGGGGTGTAATTCTCCTATGACCTATGTCAACAATCCAACATAAGTAAGTTATTTCCAAACTCTTCGTAGCTGCAATGACAGAATTTTTTTTTAACAGGACAGTTCACAGAAAATTTGGGGTGGGGAAGAGGCACATCAATCTGGAAAATCTTTTATTATTCAAGTATTTTTTCTATTTGCTGTGTTTTGAATTACTCAGTTTGGCAGCGTGTGGGGAGAAAAACAGTATTCTGAACGGTACTATCTCCTGGGGAAAATCTATATGAGGAATCACTTTAGTGATGTTGTTGTATTTTTGTCTCTGATGTCGTGTTTGCAGAGGGTATTCCTCTTCAGCAGAGTAAACAGAGACGTTCTGTACCTGCTTAATGCAGCAAGGATGATCAGCTACCAATTATAGGCTGTGGGCAAGATATGATAAATACAGCCATTTAAAATTGGGACTGGAGGAGAGAGCAAAATGCTGTTTGAGCATCATTGCTGTCTGTGGGCCACCTGAGCTTGTAAGCCAACAGACTAGAGCAACTATCTGTATTTTAGGCAGGTCTGGGATGTGTAAGAATGGGTGTTATATAAATGCCCTAATTGAAGTTTGCAGGGGGAAAAACGGGCTTTAAACAAAAAAACCCTTCTGAATCAACTGTTGTCTAATGCTTGAGGGTTTTTTCCCCTCTGTCAAGGCATGTTTAATTGGCTTGTATACTTGGTGACTCACCAAATGGCATATCCCGTTTATCTTGTTTTTTCTTGCAATGGTCTGCTTTTTGAAAATGGACGAAAGGCAGGACACCTTTTTATGAGGCAGAAGTCTTTGATGCTATGTTTTGTTATAGTATTAAATAATAAAATAAAAAAGTTGAATAGAATGGAATGGAAAATAAAATGTCATGCTCAAACAAATGTAATGAAGTGAGCCTGGGTATTAATTTTGATGCAGGTAGTATGGTAGAAAATGATGGTGTAAATTAGTCTTGAAATTTCACCTCTCAGATACCAGCTTGAGTGTTCTGTCCTTCCTTCCCCTCATCCTGATTGAAACATACACTCCAAAGGCAGCGTATTTTTATACCTTGTAGCAATATGTGCTTTACACAGCTGGTACAGTTTTATTGCTTGATCTTACTGATGGCTAGACTTTGTAGTGATGCTGCATTTTTAAAATGTATAGTTCTCTCTCTAATGTGGACCACAAAGATACTACACAGATGATGAAAACCACACTGAAACCAAAGCTTTATAAAGTTGATCTCTGTATATAACTTAACTGAGGTTAAAACATGGGCAGGACAGTTTTTGGAGGACACTGCAAGGGTCTGTGCAGAGCTGTGTGACTTCTAAAGTGAATAATTCTGCAGCTGTGCCAAAGCAGTTGTTGTGAGCAGGTGATAAAAGTGATGTAGGGAGAGGCAAGTGTATAGTTCCGTTGCCTGTAGCAAATATTGTAATAGTATAAGCATTAAGATTTGTTATTGACTTAAATTCTGTATTTTGGTTTCCAGTTTATCCATCCTCTTTATTTCCTGTAGGACACAGCTTTTCAGGGTCACTGAGACAGATAGAAGAGATTTTGTATTCCCATGCACTAGTAACACCAGACGCAGGTGTTAGTCTTTTCCCCACTGAGGCCTGGATTCCAGCCTTAAAGTGGCCAAACATAACCATAGTGTGTCAAAATCTGTGGATTGCCAGCTTATTTCACAATGTTGTTTTGAAACCCTAAATGATTTATGTTCCTGAAATCTCAGGAAGATATACCAAAATAAAGTTAATTGTATTGCTTTCAAACCTCAGGTATCGTCACGGAAAAGGGCCTAAGAGAGGAGGTCCCCCCTGTTCTGCAGCACCATATACTGAAGGTAGCTTTGGAACTTCCTGCAAATAAATTTGCCTGGTTCAGACTACAGGTAAGAGACTTCACAGTAGATTTACGTTTCTTTAGCCTGTTGTCCTCAAATCTTTACATCCGGCACTGCCTAGTTTTAAATTACTCACAGTCCAGTTATTTTAGGAGATGGCCTTTTTGTAAAACCAGTTAAACTTACAGTCTTAGCATTAGTGAAGAATCAGTTCTGAGCTGAAAAGTTTTTCTACAAAGGATAGAAATTTTTGCTTCCCTGAAGAGGGCTGGACAAGGTTTCCTTCAGCTCTCCTTGTCCTTGGAGAGGGGCAAGAGTGAGAATTTGCTGGTTTCCACTTGTCTGGAAAGCCTGAAATTTCAGTCCAAGGAAGTGAGCTGGTGATAGGAGCCATCCCACCCATTACCAGGGAAGATTCTGGCATTTGCTAAGGCTCTCCTTCCTCTCCATGATTACTGGAAACCTTCGGGGCCCCTGCTCTACTTTACTGCATTCCTGTAAAGTAAGACAGCTGTAGAGAGCCTGCTTTTCATGTCTGGAGAAAAGAGTGGGCCTAGCTTTGTGGGGAAGCAGAGAGACCCATGGGTGTTGTGACTGTCACCCTGCTTTGTAGGAGATTTTCTGTCCTTTCCAGTTGACTATAAAGGAAAACTGAGGAGAGAGAAGAGCAAGCAAAGGAAAACCTGTAAGCAGGCAAAGAAGCTTAAGTATTTTCTTGTGGCTTTGTCCTTCTAGTATAGACAGGTTTTAACAGGAAAGATAAAAGCTAAATCTGGCAATGTTACAGGGGGTTACAGTTGTTAGACATCAAATGCAAGTCAATGAGAAAAGTAGGGGATGTGGCTGAAGGATCATCATTTATTGTTCAGATAGTGTTCAGCATCTCTATGACTAGCGTTGTTTTCGTATTCTTTGTGGATCAGTCTCTTAAATGACTATGTTTCTTGTTCAGGCAGTATTTGTAGGAAATCTGAATTCCTAGGGAGAATAGAAATAGAAGTAGGATGGATGATTGTGGAGGAAGATGGCTTTATCTTGGACCCTTGTATTGGTGTTTCTGTTATTTCTCTCTTGTTCCACATTCTAAAAAAATCTCAGTTTTCTGGCTCACTGAATGCAAAGTATTATAAATGATCCCATTCATTTCTGGCCTTGGTATTTTTGGGTAGGTCTATAAAATAGTATGCTTTTATTACATATCTGCTTCAGTACAACATAATCCTGTACAGTGTTGCTGTACCAGGGGAATTCTAATATATTTTTCTTTTAGGATGTTTCTGAGACAGAGAAGGTATCTGGTGAAAGATCGGTATTCTATTTACTGATGAAAATGTTTGTTACGAGTAACCATTCTCACCTGAAAATTTCAACAAAAAAACTGATCATCAAGGTAAGTGTTTGATCTGAAATATCACGATATTTACTATATCTCATTAATCTAAAATTTCTGTGTTTTGAAATTTTTCTTAAAGCTGATACCTTTACTGCATAGTTGTGTGGCCAACAGTCTTCTTTCCCATTTTCTGTGACTGTTGTTGGAAATTGCTGTAAGATAACTTCCCATTAGCTAAGTATTCTATGAAAATAAATGCTGTCAACTGAATTTGCTTCAACAGTTGATGAAATAGTAAGGAAAATTTCTTTGTTGTTTGTCCACCCTCCCTAGGCTGAATTAATTCTGATACTGTAATAAACTGATGTAGTACCTGTAAAGATCTTGACATTGATCAAGAAGAGATTATTTTTGATCTTTCTTTTTTCCATTGCTCTAGTCTTCCTAAAGCCTTAGCTAGTTTGCTCTGGCTGTGCAAAATAGTCCTGTTTTTTACAGCCTGATACAAGCTGTAATGCAAGGAGTACTTAGGTCTTAAAAATTAATTGAAATCCCCTTCTGTGCATTTAAGTAAGTTATCTGACTTCTCAGAAGTGCTGATCAACTACAAATCTCCTGAGGGCACTCGCAGCTGTCAGTTCTAGTATCTTTTTAAAATGGAGCATCTTTTAGTTATCTAAGTAGGGGTAGAGACCTACATTAAAAACAAACACAACCAAACAGCTGTCCACCTGCAAAAAAAAAATCCAAAAAGCTGTTCGAAGGCCTGAACAGGGCTCCTCATGCAGTGTCCCATAGTAATAGCAGCATACAAGTTTGTATACAGCTTTGTGCATTTAATTTCTGCATTTAGCTTCAATCACAGGGTGCAATTGTAATATTCAAATCACTGCACCAGAGTTAGTGATTAAATTAGTTTCTAGCTGCCCTTGATCCCTGCAAGGGATTAAAGGCAGGTTAACTTTGTCTCACGGTAATGAATATCTCAATCAAAAGCTACCCAGTACAGTTTTTCTAGTGTATTTGGATTCTTTTGCTGAGTGGAGACGTGGGCTGCCTGACTCATTCTTGTTTCCTCTTTTAGATTCAGTCCATTTTGTTTGCTCTGAAGAGAATACAGGAGCAGTGAAGTTAGGGCAGTTATGTCAGCAGAAAGGCTGCTAAGAATAGATGTTAATGAGTGTGTTTTGCTTATTTTTCAACACAGTGCCATATAATCGGAAGGCATGTTTTTGGATTTCACATTCTGTTCCTGCCTGTTTTCATGAGAGCTGCAAGTGTATTTCTATTTCAAGACTGTGCCAAAAATAGTTAACTATTTAAAAATGAATCCTTTTTTCTTTTTTTTTTTCTTCTTTCTTTAAATGAATTATCCTGTCAGGTTTGTGTAAGCAGTGATGTTATTTTTATAGCTGGTGGTGGTGTACACAGAGTAAATGTAGAGCAAATGAGCTGTGATAGCTTCCTTTGTATTTTGTGTGTGGGGAAAAACAAAGGCACGAACAGATTCATCCTGCATAATTACAGTCATTTAACGTAGATTCCAGAGTTAGGAAGCTGGTCAAGGTTTCTTCAGTTGTTGAGACTGAGGGCCAGGTGGTTCTACCGCTGCACTTGTTCATGTCGCCTGTCATCTGGGTTGCACTTCAGACAGCCATTTCTCCTCCTCCTCTTCTCCCTCCTCCTCCTTTCTTTCTTTTACAGATGGAGCATAGGGTCACCAAGTTCCTAATTTAGGTGCCTCAGATGAGGGCCTGAATTTAGATAGCATGAAAGTGGGCAAAAGTTTCTAAATATTTTAATGCCTATTACTTGACTGTGGTAAAATTGTGTCTACCTTGCCACCCACAGCATCTGTGAGTATGCCTGGGCTTCCTTCTGGACCTTGCTGTGGTCACAACCCGCTGTTCGTTTATTTGACTGTTTACCCATCTGCCCAACTCTTTACAGCACAGGTAGATTTAGATTTAATTTAGCAGTGATTTTCCTTTATATTACCTCAGTAGTTTTCAAAAGTCCCCCTACAGGCTGTTTTTAAGGGGATAGCACTTTTTGTTTCTTCCTGTAATGGTACAAAGATGTACAACCCTCTTAAAGCAGTATAGCCTGCTGTCTTGAAATTATAAGAATAAGATTTACTAAGGCGGAGGCAACGAGAATGCTCTGTGTCCTGGCAACTTTGACCTCAGCAAGGCTTGTGCTGACTGACTGCTGACAACAGAAGGACATGACATGGTTGGACCAAAAGTCCTTCTAGCCTTTATCCTGGCTCTTACCTTTGGCTGTACCCCTCCTTGGGGGGACCTTTTTTGCCAGTGTGTGAGGCAGCGTTGTAGTAGCCCACGTTGTAGGGGACACATCTTGCGTTTCAGGCCACTCTGCTGAAGCTGTCCGGCATAGAAGGCTTTTCTGCAGACTGGGACCAGCAAGATGGATTGGCCCTGGCTGTGGCTCCGTTCTGCAGCTGGCTCTCTTCCCTTGTGTCCCTGCACCCATAGTCTTTGAGCAATGAAGCGGCAGAGAGGCTGCCTCAGCAGGTAGCACAACGGCCTCTGGATCCAGTGCCTACTGCCCCAGCACATGCTGAAGCAGGTTCCTGCACCCTGAGTGCTGAGGCAGCGTTGTAGTAGCCCACGTTGTAGGGGACACATCTTGCGTTTCAGGCCACTCTGCTGAAGCTGTCCGGCATAGAAGGCTTTTCTGCAGACTGGGACCAGCAAGATGGATTGGCCCTGGCTGTGGCTCCGTTCTGCAGCTGGCTCTCTTCCCTTGTGTCCCTGCACCCATAGTCTTTGAGCAATGAAGCGGCAGAGAGGCTGCCTCAGCAGGTAGCACAACGGCCTCTGGATCCAGTGCCTACTGCCCCAGCACATGCTGAAGCAGGTTCCTGCACCCTGAGTGCTTGTAGACGTTAGTCATGTGTTTCAGATACATGGGAATGAAGTTCATATCCATGTGCTCGCTGGGCAGTCCAGTGAATAGCTGTTGGCAGTGTACTTCAGGGGTGCATATGACATCCATCCCATGCACGTGCTCAGCGCGAGGGCAGGAACCAAGTGGAGTTG
This sequence comes from Calidris pugnax, assembly GCF_001431845.1. Taxonomy (NCBI): domain Eukaryota; kingdom Metazoa; phylum Chordata; class Aves; order Charadriiformes; family Scolopacidae; genus Calidris; species Calidris pugnax. The sequence continues at coordinate 8,444,206 of NW_015090805.1, forward strand.
TACTGGGTTTGTGCTGCAGACAGCAGGTGAGAGGGAGAGAAGCTCTGAGAACACAGGGGCAGAAAGAAGTTGGTCTCAGCTGATTTTACTGGTTTTTAAGAGAGTAAGCCGTGTTTTGCCTCTTAGTTTGGTCATTCTTAAACCCCTCCTTTCTCTGCCCCATCCCATTTCTTGCCCTTTTCCTACAGAACCTGTGTGTGTCTGGCAGAGCTCAGTGGGTTTAATTCGTCAGCTGTAACATAGTCATACCTCACTTCTTACTGCTCTTGCTCAGAGAGCAGTAAGTGATCAGCCATGATGAAGACACTAAGCCTTGGTCCTAGTTAGGCTGAGGTCAGATGATACAGTCTTGGGAGATTTTGTTTTAAAAAATGCATTCATTTTTACCCTCTGTTATGCAGTTAGGGTGGCCCTGCTGAGTGGGAGTAAGGCCTTTGGAACTGTCGAGGTGAGGATAACACTTCTTCTCATCAACCTGCTCTTTTTTAATTTCCAAGAAGAAGAAAATATGAAGGTGCTCTATAAAACGACCTGTGCTTTTGGGGGCTTTTGTATTTCAGTTGTTTTGATTTTGTTTTGGTTTTCTGGACAGGTTTTACGTGACAGCGGAGTGTTTGAGTACACGTGGAAGGAACTTTCAATTTGGCTGGAACACTTGGATAATACAAAAGAAGACAAAAAGGAAGCAGTGATTCAGTTTTTGGAAAGGGTAACAACTGTTCAAATTAGCTGGATAAACAATGCCAAGAATAGCATTAATGGAAACTAATTATTTTGTTGCTATTGTTGAGAAACCTGTCAAAGATCAGTGAATGAATTCTGAGAAAAGCAGTGTTTGTAATTCTTTATACAGAGCTGACATCTTTCTTGTCGTGGGTGGGAGGACAGTAAAATGATTTGGAGGAAAATTAAATCCAGAAAGATTAAGTTGTTATTACAGTATTGTTGATACAAGGGTAGAGTGTTCTGTGTGTGGGTAGCTCTTATCTCCTCTTCATGTGGCAATACCTGCCAAAATTATCAGACCTGAGTAAATTGTAATCTTTTACAAGAAAAGCTGACATTTCCTGTTTGCTTTTCAGGATGTTAAATGCCCAGTACTTCCTTTTCATTGCAATTTCCCAGGGACTCAGTCTGTGGTAGCACTTCAGGTGCAAAATTGTAGTGGACATTTCTTTTTCCATCAGACCCAGTACAGCAGTAAGCATAGCCAGATTCCTGCAGGAGTATATGGAAGTTGTCTTCCTAAAACTTTCCCAGCTTCCAACCGCTTTTAGAACACAGTCTTTCTTTACAAGATGTGGATCCTGTAGACTTAATAGCCTGTGCACTTTACTTTTCTCTCAACCTTCGTTAACAGGTCCTGTTGAAACTGGTGGCAAATCCCTATCCATATACAGATAAAGCAGCAGACCTTGTTCAGGAAGCCAGTATGCTCCAAGTTAATATGTTTAAACAAGACTCTGATAACATCAGCATCCCCATCTCTCACATTGATGGTATGTGGTGATTCCTTCAACAACAGAGAATTCCAACACTTTGTGCTAAATTTTCTACCCCTAATCTGCAAACTGACGACAGATAGCTATGGAAATCCTGCTTAAGTAAGGACCTACTGGATTCAGCCCTCCAGTTATATTTAGCATCAGAAGTAGAAGCCTGAATTGCGAAGTTAGCACTTTACCACCAGAAGTAATTTCTGATGCAGTTATGCCATTTTAACAGTATTTTAAATCTTTCTCTTCAGGCTTCTGCAGCCGCATTTTCTAACTAAAATGAAAACCATTACAATTCCTCTCCCTGGGGCTGCTCATATCTGCTCACCCAGGAGGAAGAGGCTGGGTTGCCCGGGGAACTTTCTTAGTCCCAGGCACACAACTGGAATTTTGCTGTTCCTGCTGTTCTGGGACCAGTCACAGCTCTACAGCAGACAGACTAAAAATTCTGCAGACGTGGACGCTTGGACAGCTTACGATGTGCTAGCTGTTCTGCTATAACAGTCCATGCGTAGGATTTTGCAGTACATAAATGTAAGATAATTGAGGTAGTTTTAACACTTGGTACCAGATGGATCAGTTGCCTTAGTTGACTGTATTATAAAGATGTAATGTCAGCCAAAGAGTACATGATATCTTCTTTGTATGTTAAAGCTGTCTTTGACTCTTTCATGACCAAGATTTGGTTCTCTGGCCATATAGGGCTGAGACACTCTTCAAGGACTGCTCAGGATGTTCTTTTAATGGGAAAGTGGCTGCTTCCTTTGTACTTCCCCATACACATTTCCTGTCACTTATGCTCTGATCATCCTTACTTGATGCTACCATGGTAGCAGTAGCTGATGCAACTCTTCCCCTCCCATACTTCTGTCAACTGGACAGCAGTGTTGAAAGGCAAAAAGAAAAGTTAAGCACACAGTAAGAGAGTGATTTTTGCAGTTGTATTTAGTGTTATGTTGCTAGACAAATGTGTCTTACATCCTTTTTTCTGCTTTGGGAATTCAGAAGCTGCCTTGTATTCCTGGAGTGTTGGATTCTGTCTCCATTGTTTTCTGGTTAGTCTGAATCCTAAGCTTATATTTTTTCTTCACTTAATAGATGTCCTGGATATGGTGGATGTCCTGATTGAGGGCAGTGATGGCTTAGATGAAGAAATTGGGTTAACTCTAAATGAAGACATGATTATCCAAACATTCCCATTCAGTGCTGTTGTCCCTGCTGCATTAGAAGGCAGGAATATACTGTTGCTTCAGACTGAAAATGGAACAGGTACAGACTTTTTTTGTTTCTATATATTGTCTAGGCTAGTGCAGTGAGAGTGGGGTCATTCTTACCTAATGAGCTCCTCAAGACTGTTTATTGTTTTCATTGCAAGCAGAAGGAGGTACAGATACGTGTTGTTCCCCGCTCAAGAAAGGCATTAAAGCATATGAGGTGCTTCTGTCCTTTTTTCCTGACCTTAAAGAAGCTTGATCTCCATTTCTGGAGTCAGGAAAATAGATGGAAAAGCAGGCATTCTATAAACTGCCATTTGGCTCTAGGGAACTGCTACTGCGGGGAGAGAAACTTGTCCGTGTCAGAAAAAGAGAGCCCTCCTTTCCCCTATGAGATGCAGGGATTGGAGGAGGAGAATGGTCCCAGGCTCTGAGTACAGTGTAGAGGGGACTGAGGAGCAGTGCAGAGACGCTGTCCCTTCATGGACAGTCTTGGCCTGGATGCAGTTGTGCTTCAATAACAGAGAGTTTTAAGCACAGAATATGCAGATTGTGAGAGGAAGGTGGTTTCAATGGCTGTAGGCAGCTATTCTGCTGAGACCAGTCAGTAGGGAAGAGAGGACAGGACTGTTGAATAGAAAATGGATGTGTTTTCCAAAGAAAATTTCTTTAGAGATGAAGCTCCAGGGTGAATGCTGCAAAGTTCTGCCACCTCTTTGAGGAAAGGATTTGGTGGAGTGAGGAATCACAAGGGCAGAAGTTGGCATCGAAGCAGGATTTGCCAAACGCACAGCACCTCACTAAGTCCTATATGTATCTGGCTGTTGGGTGGGACTGAAGTCCCAGTTCTGAAAGAAAATCTTCCATATTTAACCAGTGTGTGTTAACCTGGGTGTGTTACCCTGAGTACAAATCAGTTCTTCTATTAAGTGGTGCTTGGCTGAGGTCCCTTATCCATCAAAATACAGACTAGTTCAATATAACACAGTAAAGGCAGGGTTAGTTTTATGCTTGGCTGGAAGGAAATAGGCCAACCTAAGCACGTATCTTCAAGTGGGGTGATTACTTACTTCAACAACAACTACTGCATGGAATATTTCTCCAGGTACCTCAGTGGGTCGGGAGCACTTGCCTAGCTTGTCACAAACACTTTTTAATACTATTCAGTGCTTTTCTGAATTGTGCTATATGGCCTCTTTCCCAGGCCTTAAGGAAAGAGGGTTGCCCTAGTGTCTGTGCTCATGCAGATACTTCTGTCAACAGGTTTCATTTTTTTATTTTCCTTTATCTAGGAGCACACATCGTAGAGTATCTTGTTGCTGTTTTCACTGACCTCCTGCACTCTCAGAGAGAACCCCTCGCCCTCTGCTTGATGTTCCAGCTCTATGATAAAGATCTGCAGTCCCTGAAAGTTTCTAAATATCCTCAGCTCTACCAGTTTAACCAGTACTATAAACTCTGGATACCTCAGCAATCTCAGGAACCTGTGGTATGGAATGCCTGAAGTCACTTGAATGCTTGAGCCAGTATTACTATAAAACCTCACAGTGTATAAAGGTTACATTTCCATCAGAAAGTGTGTTTGTATTAAGCTAATTCTGTATTGCTTCTTGATGACATTGGGACACAAATTTGCTTAAGGGCTGTTCTCTAATGACACAAGAAGCCTTTGCTGTGGTTGGGAAGTGAAGCCAGGGCTCAAGGGTTGTATGTAATCACCTAGACTACAGCTCTTCATCAGGCAGTGTGTAACATAATGTTTGATGTGGTCCAAGGAGCCAGTTTACACTGGTTGGAGTTCACCCAGGTGTGGTTTGGGAATGCATGGACCAGCTGTGTGAGGGGTTGCTATGCTTTTCTGTTAGCCCAGCAGTGACCATGTACAGATTGGCCATGGGACACCTTTGACTAGGTCTGTGATAGCAGGACTGCACACATAAGCTCCTGGAGCTTCAGTCCCACTTTCAGCACAGAACTAGTTTCAAAACAGAGGTAGCTAAAGAAACTTTTGATTCATACTCATCTTTATTTTTCTCTTACGTTTTCTTCCATTTTAAACAGTTTAAAAAATGCAAAGAGCAATGGAAAGAACCTGCTGTGCCCCTGGATTCTGTATTTACTACTTTGCTAAAGAAAGCCTATGAGAGAGGAAGCGATACCTTACTAGAAGATGATATCCAGACAAAACTGAGAGACTTGGGTTCCCAGCTCCTGCCTGAACAGCTGTTGTTAGGAGTAAAGCATGTGTTGCTATACCTGAAATCCACAGTGGAAAACTTTGGCAGTGTAAGAGCAATATTGTGATGATATTGTGGGTTGGTTTGTTTTATTTTAATGCAGCAAGTACAAATGACTTGGCCATTAAAACTTAAGGATCCGGTTCTGCAGCTTTTTCATATACTCAGATGTCACTGAGGCTATAGAACAGCAGACAAACCTGCACCTAATTTGTAAACAAATGTGTATCCTTCTAATTGTTGAGGAGTCTTGGATTTACTTTGCGTGGGTTACCTTACTGATCTGTGTGTAGTGCAAATAAACTCCAGATTTTAGTCCAGCTCCTGGGTCTTCATAAGAAACCTCTCCAGAGAGTGAAATTCATTGGCCGGTGTTACACCAGAAGTCACAGTATAGATGAAAATTTTATCATCCTGAGACTTTTCTTAGAATCAGGTTTCTATAGAGGGGAGTAATTCCTGACCCCAAAAAAGGTTGTAATCTAGGAAATTCTTAGTTAATTTCTGTTCCTGTTGAATAATTATCCTTCTGCTCCTGTCCTTCTTTTTTCTCAACTCCCAACACGTCTGTTATTTTCACAGCTTGGTAGAACTTTTGGTCCTCACCTTGTTGACCTTTATATGGGCCTGCTGAACAGCTGCTTGTGCCGAGGAAATCAGATAGAGTTGGATAACCAGCAGAAACGAGAGGAGCGTCAGACTGAATCAGATCTCTTTATGGATGAGGAATCTCTGATTACAGAGGAGTCTTCAAATGACAAGGTACCAATCCCTTGATGTGCAGGCCAGAAGCTCACCTGTTAGTAAACTTTGATTTGATCAAAGGGATCTAGGGAAATAGTCCTAAGTTTTGCTGAACCATTAGGTAGAGCAAATTATCTTAAACATGAATGGTTTTTCAGCACTAATTATGTTGATGTATTTTTGCTGACCACAAAAGCATGGAACTGGCTAAACATGGTAGACAACAGGGATCCCTAGCAGGGATCAGGCTTTGTGAGTGTTGTGACTTGATAATAATCATGAGAATTTCTGGGATTTCCATTAGGATCAAAGTATGTCTGTCTTATGCTCACTGTATAAGGGCTTGTATAATATATTCCTGCTTTGTAGAAGCAGTACTTACAGCATTTTCCAGGTCCTTAGAAGGGCAAGGAGTGACCAGGATATCATACTCTCTGTATTTCACAGAGTTGTGTTGAATGGAAACAGGCTGATGCAGAGATGCTGTTTAAGTCTGGGAGGACGACTTAGGAACTCTGAGAATGTGATCCAGCAGTTACAAAACTACTGTCTGGAGATTTGACCGAAGGCCATTATCCACAGTCTCACCACTGAGCTGGAATACAGTCAAGAGAGGTCCTGACAGAGATTACTCATCTTTGCAGAAGAAATTCTATTCCCTAAGCCCTGTATAAAGCCTGGTTATGAAAATTATGTACTTGGAGGAATGATCTGTTGCCCCCCTTTCATCTGTTCTGTGGATTTGTGTAGACTAGGACAGAATTGTATTGACAAACCCCAGAATATACAGTTTTCCCCCTGGAAATGTGCTTGGACTTGTGGAGAATGTTGAGTTAAGGTGTGCCTCCCATATCATAAACACTGGAAGAATGGTATTTATGTGGTTATAATTCGTTAAGGTTTTTATCCTCTGACCAGTTAACAGACAGTTTAATATTCAGTAATTGTAATAAACATGCTCTGGAAAATAGGCAGATGAATGATTTTATTTTTTCCACCCTCACTATAATTATCCATTCAGTGATATTGTTTCAACCATTTGTTACAGACGCTACAAGACATACTCATGTTGATTTTCAAACATCCTACGCTGGAGAGTTGGTTCCTGGCTTTAGAACAACGTTCTCTTCCTCAGCACAGTTTAAATCCTGTCACTGTGAAGCTCCTGTCAGCTCACCTCAATTCTGGTGTGCTCCAGTTGTTGAAAACGGGTGCCCCGATGTTGCAGAGCATAAATCACAAGCATGTGTTAATGAAGTATTTTGAAGCTATCACAAAAAGTGTCTTGAAAGAGCTACAGGCTGCGGGGAAAGACAAAAGCCAGATCTCTCCTAAGAAGTCTCACCAACTGGAGGCTCTGGAGGAGTTGCACATATACATGGCTCCAGCTCAGCTGAAGGAGATCACTTTAACCATGCTGCGACTTCCTGAGACGAGCTTGACTACTCAGAAATCTGAAAAATCCCCTAAAAAAGGGAAACAGTTAAGCTTATATGGACAGATTTTGGTGCAGCTCCTCACAGAGAGCTACCAAAGGCAGCCCCAACAAGGAGAACTACTGCTGTGTACAGAACAAATTAAAGCTTTGGGGATACTGATGTCAGCATCAGCCAGCAAAGATTTGGAGAAAGTTTTCCTTCAGGCTCTCCAAAGCGAGCCAGTCCTTGCACACGCAGTCAGTGTAGAGGTGCATGTTCACTGCCTTAACCAGAGGTCAGAAACCTCCCTTGCCATCGTGGGCATGCTGATAAAACACTGTAGGACTCACCTGCTGCAGTTTGAGCTGTGGTGTCTGAGCAGTGACGCTGGGAAGTACCTCAAGAAAAACATGGAGAGCTTTCTTCCGCTTGTTAATGTGTATTTGCAATGCAGAGACCAGTATGATTTCACCCGACCTTCCGCAGGTAAAACTACAACTGATCTCTGTTTGTGATTCGGGAGGCTAAATTCCTGGTGTAGACTCTGCTGGCCTCTTTTATCCTCTGCCCCATAAGTAGAGGTGATAAATTTTATGTGTCTAACTTCTGATGATTCTCTTATAAGTACCTCTGCAGCATAAAAGCTAAAGTACAGTAGTGAAGGTTGGCTGTTAGACTGAAGTAAAGTACTCTTACGGTTGTTGTTGCCCAGTCTCTTTGAAGCCCTTATTAAATACTTGGTGCATTTGGAAATCTGTCTTCATGCTTATCTTGGTTTAGTATAGGAGGTAAAAACTTTTTCTCGGGCATAGATAGAACACTATCTGGTGAGTGGAATGCTGTAGCCATATGGTTTTGCAGAACGTAAGCTTTCACTTTTACAAGTGTAAGAGTCCAAAACTCTTCTAAAATAAATCTCCAAATATAGCTTCCTACAGTAATGCCTTCCTAAGCTGGCAGTCCAAAACTTTCCAAACCAACAGCAGCATTAAATTGACAAGACTGTTAAGTTTTCTGCTAGCAGAATTATGAGTTAGGACTCAACTCGACAGAACAGACTCACTTTGATTTCATTTCTCTTATTGCATAGAAATGTGAATAGCAACAGAAACAGCCTGACTGTAGCTGTTGGTGGAGAAGGCTTAGCTCTATCTAGGAGAGCTTCAAGTAGTGAAAAGAGCTTGTCCGCACACAGGAAAGTAGAAGATGGTTTAAATAACTAAGCCTCTCTCCAGCACCTAATGCATGCCAGTGGTTTCGTGCTTGAGCACAAGAAGGGGACTGACTTGATTTATAAGGGATCTGTTAGCTGTCTATTGATGTAAGAGAACATTTCCTTTGAGCCCAAGGTCAGAGAACTGGTAAGATTTCATCCTTCCTGAGATGCAAGGACAGGGCCTCTTATCAGGAAGTTGTCCCTCTTTTGAAGGTCTGCGTTGTTTGCTCATGTCTCATCATTTTAGCTGTGTGCAAGTGGTTGTCTGGTACATATGCTAAATACTTCCTAGCGGTGCTATGGAGCAATATAGAGTGCCTTCTCTAGCAGATTAGCAGCTACTGTAGTGTGATTTCCTAGAAACTAAGTAATCTGGAGCTTTATAAGAAAAGTGATTGGGGAATTTTGTGATTATAAGTCTATTGCTGCTTAACACGCTTAGATGGTGAAACCCGTGTCCCCTGCTCTCTCCCGACAGTTGCCTCAGCTGTTACACCTGTCCTGAGGAAAGCTCTGTGGAAGGAGCTCTGTGGTATATTTCAAGACACAGAAGCATCGAATGAGACCACGGTGAAACTGCAAGTTCTTTCGAACTTATTGCCATCTTCAGAAAGCAAAGCGCTGCGAAAGCTTATCAACCAGCTTCCAGCTGCTCTTGAGAAAGCAGAAATTAATGAGAGGTAGGCATATCCATTTGCCTTTTTTCAGGACTAGGTTTGTCCCATAAAGCATTGTGATAGATACGCATGAATGCAAATACTGTGAGCAACAATCACATCCTCTCCTCAGAGAATCTGTCACTTCAATGCTTTGGCAGCAAGGCATCTTTAGCATATATAAAAAGCATCATATAACATTAAAAAATAAATAAATATCTTTCTGCAGTTGGACCGTGGCAGATGCCATATCTAGAATGCTTGAAAACTCTGAAGAGCTGCATTCCTGGAGGAGACGTCTGTTGTCAGCCTGTATGAAGGGGTTAGTTTTCATATACAACAGCAATAAAGAAGAAAGCAAGCAAGAAGTGGAGAAGTTCATGCTGCTGAGGCTGGAAGAATTATTGGTGAGACTTACCTGCGTTGCCAGAATGTGACTGTGTGCATATATGTTATTGTGCTCTCATATCCTGGGTAAATATAGACCAGACTTTCTTTTCTGTTTTATAGATCATGGCTTATGTGGGCTTTTAATAACTTTCACAGAGTTAACTTAGCCCTGGTAATTGTTTATAAGAAGCAGTTGTGAGTTGTTCTTCATGATGGCTTTCTGCTAACGGTCCCCTTTGAAAATCAGAGCCTGAGGTATTCAAGAATTAAAAATCGAAGGTTGCCAATGCATGTTTTTATTAAAAAAAAAAGGCAATAGAGACACTTCGGACAAGACCTACCTAGTGTGCCCTCTGAAGTCTGTGGCAGAAATCCAGTTGACGTAGAAATCCACACTTTGATCATAAAGAACACTACTTAATCATTCCTTCTGTACTGCTGTTTCTTTTGTAGTTCACTAAGGTAGGAGGATCCATGTAAGACATAAAAATGAAGGTCTCTGCAGGCAGCGAATGCCTTTGACCTCTTGCTGGCTTCTAGTGAGACTCCCTGTTAGCAAGAGATAGGCTGTACAGGACGGGGGGCTTGCAGGACCTAAGGGGCCAGCTCCTAATGTTTGTCCTGATGGTGTTTGCAAGGTGATGATGGCAAAGTTAGCACCTACCATTACTAGGATAGCTGGCATGTGCAGCTGTCAGTCTTCTTAAAACTGACTGTTGTTTATTTTGGTTTATAGCATTTCAGAGAAGATCAGGTTTTGTAAATAACACTTACACCTAGCCACCCCTGCTTGCTGCATGCAAAGGTTGGTTAGCTTGAACACATGGTAGGTACACAAAAAACGTGTACCTGAGTCTCTTGCTTTGACTTGCTGGCTTTTTATTCCTTTCACAGTTTAGGAGTGTGAAGAGTTTCAAGACTCTGGGTTTTTTGGTACCTACAGACCAGCTTGCTTTTTAATTGCATACAGCCCATATGTTCCCTTGATCCCAGGACCAACAAAACAAGACTTACAGTTTCATTTGAATGAGGAGTTAGGATTGTTGCATCCAAGAGCTTTCTTTCCTGTTATCCTTTGATCATCCCACTTGAGTGGGATCCTTGAGTGTTTGGCTGGCATGTTGTTAGTGTGTCTGTTGAACAAAAATTGCTGGTCTTGATGATCTGAAGCTCTATGTGCTAAATGTAAACAATCTGTTTTTACTTACTACAGCACTTTGTTGAAGAAGTGGACCCAGATGACTGGTACAGCTTTGTGAAGACAGGACTCAAGTAAGTAATTTTGAGATGCACCAAAGGTGCTGTAGGAGGTACAGTTCTGTTCACTTGGGCTTTTCTTGCATTTTACTGGAAACACCCTGTCTCCCTTGAATTTAGTCAGATTTGGGGGTGCTCCTTGTTTCTCAGGGTGCACTTTATGTCGCATCCACTGGCTTCATTGGAGCTGAACCTGCACAACTGCAGGCAGATTTGGATTTTGTGCTCCAGTTAGCATAGCTAACATAGCTAACTGGATAGCTGGACTAGCTTCTTTTCAACAGGCATAAAGAAGCTTTATGCTCATTTAACTTATTTTCTTTCTATTTAAGATATTTCTTAAATATAATCCCTATGAAAGCAGAATCAGATCTTTCACCTTTAAATTTAAACCATTTAAATAAAGGAAGTTAAAAATAGTTTAGGTTAATCTTAGCTTCTGTGGAGGTAGAAGTGCTAATCTGAAGGGTTGCTGTCTGAAGGGTTAGGCAAAATTTTAATCATTCATTAAGATCAGTGCAACTACAAGTGTGACTGTGTGTTGGTTGCCCTTTATTTTTAAAAACCAAGAAAACAGTATGGATTAAAAAGGCTTAAATCAACTCAGGGAAAGAGATGTGTGCGTTTTCATTTTTTTAAATTTCTTTTGGTTTTACTAAGTTTGCTTTCTTTGCAAGGTTTTCATTTCTTAAACAGATTTTTTTTTCAGGCAGATTTCCTTGGGTTTGGTTGGGGTCTGACTTTTCTGTGATCTTTGCTTCTAAAGGTACCGGTACAGAGATGAAGCATTTTTGAAAGTCCTGAATGTTGCTATTCAGTTATTATACAAGAAAGAATCATCGCTTAGTCAGAGATTAGTCAAGCTCTCCAAACTTCACATGATGGTCACGCAGCACTCTCTATTTTTGTCGTCCATACTGAGGTCAAGAGAAGAAGATGGCATCAACATCCAGACAAGAGGTATTTTTTATCATCTTCTTCCCTTGAACTATATTTAGCAATCTTGTCTTTCTCGTGTTATATTTTATCCATCCAGTAACCTATCCACCTACGTATACTTGCAGAGCTATTAAACAATTCCAGAATATTAGCATTTAGTTTTAAAATTTTACCTCTACTCGGATCCAAATGTTGCATTCATTTTATGGCTGCTAGTTTGAAACACTTGTTTTCTAAAACTACTAAACAGGGTGGTTTGGGTTTTTTTTTGTTTGGTTGGTTTTTAACCCTGTTGAAATCTTGAATTGATTCTTTTGGTTGCTGTAAGGTGCTAGTGTAAGATCACTGATAGGAAAATATATGTTCATTTAGAAAAGAATGTGATGTTTAAACCTATTTTAAAATAGGTTTATACAGAAGATTTTAAGTTGATTTTGCAAGTTACATCAAAAATGTTAATTTAATCAATGTGTATTTGACATTGCAACCTTTCATGAGGAATATTCTTCCGTGAGTAATATAAATTGTGTGCTACTTCACGTGTAGGATTGACTTTGTTTCTTCATCTCTGCTAACTGAAATACTGCCTGACCTTGAACCAATCATTTAATCCACGAACACTTCAGCTCTTCCCCGCTGTACAGGGCTTTGAGATTCAGTGAATCTGTGAGGAACATGTAAACAAACTTTAAAGTTTTAAGTCACCTGAAAAGAGCAAAAGGCTCTTGTGAAGTCACAAATTCAGTGAAATTAAAAATAAGTAATAGATTTTGCTGCATACTGTATGTGTTTTAAGTTTTGAATGTATTTCTGTAGACAAGCAAGATTGACTATTTGAGGCAAACTTCAGTAATTCAGAAACTTGGTGTCAAGACTGCATTCATTCAGGCTGTTGTCTTTATGATCTGTTTTGTTTTCACATATGTTTTGTGTAGATACTAGGGGGAAAAGGCTGTGCCTTTTTAGATACTGGGAGTAAAGAAATCTGGATTCAGGTCTTGAATCTGCCACAGATATCCTACTTGCCTTTGGGTAACCTGATCACTTACTTGATCTGTTTCCCAGCTAGTTATAAAATGAAGGTGGATAATTTTTGATGCTGCAGAGTTCCTATAGCTTGCTAATGAATTGGATTCTGCAGTGATGACCACTATTTAAATGTACAGTGTAGAAGCATTTTGATAAGTTACTGCAGCTGGGGTGTGAACTTACAAGTTCTAGCTGTAACTTCTTGAGAAGCCTGGGAGGAGTGCTGGGAAGTCTGCCTTTACTCTGTGCAGCTCCTGAGCTAATTTAAGAAGCCTTCCTGGAGAGAAGGGATCTGCGGTATTGTAGGATAGGGTATAGCACTTCTTTTTATCCAGAGAGAAGAAGTGTATGCGTAGAAGGTTTCTACAGGGTAGTATACCACATTGTGGACCTCATCTCAGAATAACATTTGCGTGTCCAGCTTGGAAATACTGTTTTGTTCCACTTGAATGAAATGCATCATAGTCATCCTTTAGTGTAGCTGAGGAAATGGGTTTGGTATTTATAGAGGTAGATCTTGATCTAAAATGTATGATACTCCGTGTGTGTCTATGTAGGGAAGGGTGTATGTGTGTAGGGGTATTTATATATGCGCTATCTAACTGAGAGAGCAGCAAAGCTGAAGCTGTGTGTTTATTTCAGAGGCCTTGGTGGATATACTGCTGACAGTTGTGCAACTCAGCCCTTCTCTCTGTGAGAGCAGTCACCTTGCCGTGTTGCTGGGCGCCTACGGGGCTACACTGAGTTCTGTAGGTAAGCCTGTTAGCCTGGAAAACGTACTTCCTACTAGATCTTGAGTTTTCATCTTCATAGGTGACTGACTTCGGGTTTCATCATGTTTTTTAGATCAGAAGGTGCTGCTACTGCTTCAGTTATATGAGAAGAATAATCAAAGTCTTATAAGTTCCAGGTAAGCTGACCACCTCCCTTCTGTTCAGCTAACTACATGCAAATAAGCAGTCTCACACCTGGCATTTTTCCAGGATCTTATTTTTGACTGAGATAAACAGTGAGCAAGGTCAAACCTAGAGTTGAATGTTGCTTTTGGAAACATTTCCCCTATGTATTTCCTATTCTTAACATAATTCTCATGTGTTCCCCAAACTTTTGGGTGTCTGTGGGTTGGATGAAAGACTGTCTCGTTTCAGCGGTACCTCACTCTCCATAGGGATTTCATCACAGATGAAGGCCAAAGCCTGAGTTGCTAGTGCAGGACTCCTTCCCCATCCCTGTTCCCTCAGCATACAGGATTCTCCACTCAGCACAGCCCTTGCCCTTTTCAATAATCTTTCCCCTGTATGCATGACACTCGGCTCTGGTGCTTTGCTGGACAGGAGAGGAACATGCCAATGGAGGAGTGAGTGTATGACCTCCTCCATTAACATGTGTGTTGTTAGTTTTGGGGTACTAACGTGGTATCAGTGCCTTCCTTGTCTTTCACCAGTCCAAACTGTAGCTCTTCTTGTAGCTCAGCCTTGCAATACATCTAGATGCTTCATAAGAGATGAACCATGTATTATATAAAATACTCAAGTTCCATTTCAGGCCCTGTGCCCAAGCAGTCCACAGGGAAGTCTGTTGTTGGTAACAGTTAGTTCTTAGAGACACTGGTGGTTTTGCTCTGCCTTGCTCAAATGCATTTTTCTGTCTGTGAGGTATGGGCATAAATATTAACAGCAATGCAAGAGTACTGGTTCTGGCAGGCAGAGCAGGACAGGACTCTTGCTCAGAACCTCCCCTAGCTGTGTCTGAGAATATAGATAATCCTTGCAGCCTGTGAAGGGGGACAGGAAATGAAGGTTCTTGTCAGCACAGAATTGGAGTGGCTTCCAGAAGCCAGGGCTCTGGCACTAGCCACATCTTGCATAAATCTTTACTGAAAGTGTTTGCAAAAGGGAGGGTGTTACATGAGGAGGACAGTGATTTCAGAGGTAGTTAGGTCTCAAAACTTTTGTAGCCTTTTCAAAGGAAAAACAATTTCATGCTGTTCCCTGAAGTGAATTGGTACCCTGGCAATTGATTAGACTTGATTCCAGCACTGAAGAATTTGAGTGAATATAGAGGACTCTGGGTGATACGAAGCCTAACCCCATCCTTCCAGCTGCCTCACTGACAGCTGCTGGTACTACTCACATCATAAATGACAATATTAATAGCACTTAAAGCAGAATAGCAAAGTAAGTGGGGCCCAAGGAGTAACTCAAAGAAGGAGATAAGGATTTATGTTTTACTGAACCACAGTGATGGTGGTTTGAAAAATCAATTGCATTTGAGACAACCTTGTCTTACTAGGTCTTGATCACTGTCTCTTCATGTAGCTGCTATCATACTTACCTGCATTTATAGCTTAATAAAAAATGTTTTTTCTGAGAAGGTAAGTTCTGATTTGGATTAACAGGGTAAGAAATAGTTAATGAGACACCCTCAGACTGAATTTGAAGAGCTTTTGGATGGATGAAAAAGGTGTTGCCAGGGAAACGAGTTGTAGTGTCAAGTTCCCACAGGATAAGAAGTACAAGTGAAAGGAAAATTTAAATACTAATTTATATCCTCTGTAATTGCTTTTTGCTCAATGCTAGCAGTCTGTTGACTAATGCCTTTACTTTTAACAATGTTTAAGAATCCTGTTATGGGGTCCAGCCGCTGTGGAGCATCACAAGACTTGCAAGAGTCTAGGGAAGTCACTATGGCAGCAGCCAAGCATGGAGGAGATTCTGTGTCTGCTAGATCGAGAAAAGATGATGAAGACAATTCTGTCTTTCCCTCAGCATCGCCGTCTTCTGTCGTCACAGGTGCTTTGGTTCAGATTGCTGAATTATCCTCCTTTTGGTGTAGAAAAAGAGCCTTTCACTTTTGTCATTTCTTTCTTGTGTTCATGTAACACATTGCAATTTGTTTACATCAGGAGAGTAATTTAAATTCAGAGGAGGGCTGGAATTAATTATTTAGGAGCACTTTTCAGATGAATTGCAATACATATGGACGTCATCTTGTTGGCAGGTGTGATTGTGCAGCATTGCAAAGATTGCCATGTATTTGACTTGTAAACAGAGACCAGAATTGGACTTGTAAACAGTTGTTAAATTTGACTGCCCAAGGATTCACTGGCAATGGGCTCTTCAGCCTTTCATGCAGCTCGCTAACATGATTCTGTACCTGTTGGTGCTTGTCAGAAGAAATAATTTGGGAACCCTGATAGTGAAAGCCAGATTTAAGCACGCGCACGTCTCACCCTGTGTTTTACTGTATTTTGTAAAGATTAGTATTGGTTCCTTTATAATGGAATGGCAAAGTTTGAAACCAAGCTGGAAGTTGGTGTTGTTCCATACAAATACTGTTTTGGATTTGGTTTCAGGAGATAAAAGAGTCACTATATAGAGATGAAAGCGTCAAGAATCTTGATGACTTCTACGATCCTTGTTTTCTACTTCAGCTCTTCAGTGAACTGACCAGACCAGGTAAAGTGAATGTTTCTCTTCAATATTTAGTGTCATTTGCATGTTACTCTCAGTCTAAGAGCTGATACTACAAGCAAATTTGTGCCTGGCTTTGGAGAAAAGAAACATACACATAAAGTCTTTGGGCTTTTTTTGAAGCACTTTTCCAAATAATGCAATGTATCTTGTGAGATTTGGCTACTCAAACCTAGAGCAAATGTAGCAGCAGACTGGTGTTCCTGACAAGCTGCTCTTGTCCAGATGACTGGGTGCTCCCTCACAGCTCATCTAAATATAGTGGGTTCACCCAATGTAGAGGGACTGATCTGCTTAAGATGAGGAGAGTTTTTTAAACTGGAACTGGAAACAGCTTGGAAGAGACAAAAAGTAGACAAAGATTTATGTTCTCTGGTTTATCAAACAACATTCTGTATATCACAAAAAAAGCACAAGGTAATTACAAAATAGCATGAGGGATCACTAGAGTATATTCCCCACAGGCAGGTTGTATTTTTGTTGGTGAATGTGTAGAGCTGTATTCTGCATCAGCTATGATGCACCACCTGCGGCGGTGAGGACTGCTCTGATCTGAGGTTGCTTTGTGACTGACTTTTTAGGAGCAGTAATCGTACCCTTTCAGCTATGCTTTCAGTGGGAGCTGGGCAGGGCAAGTTGGAGAACAAGTCCTGCAAGTTGGAGGAGTTCTCTGGGCATAAACCAGAAACCACCATTATTCAGGAAGGGTGAAGTTGTTTCCTGACCATGTCTGCAGGGGTATTGATTTCTGCAAGGGACACCGTGACTGAATTGACTGAAGATCTGGCCTGTTACAAGCTGTAGTTATAGGCTGATACTATAATGGCAAACTTCAGCCATTTTCCATCAGACAGAGATACAATGGGATCATTGTATGTCATGAGTAGGCCTGTGCTCAGAATTGTTGGAAAGTTTGATGAGATCTGCACGGTGCTTGAAAACTAGTTGCTTAGATTCACTTTTCTTTTCTGACATGACCCTGCTTTGCATATGTCTGTTTCTGCTGTACTTCACAGGCACACTGCCTATTTAGAGATCTCTTAAAGATCAAAGTGAAACAAGCATCATAAGGAATTCCCTAACCAGCCCCCTCCTTGTGTTGATGGTGGTTAACCACTGTGTAGTTACACGTGGTAGGCTTTCCACGTGTAGGCTTTCCACGACCATAGCATCAGAAGCAATTGGCAGGCTGATAACGGTCTTTCAGTGAAATCACATTTACAGTGCTTTGTTCACCTCTACTCTTACAGTACAGTACCTGTTTTGTGTGTTCTTAGCCTATACTTAGCTGTAGTACTACACTGCGCTGTATAATTTTGACAGCAGTAAAAAGAAATGTCTTTTAGTTTGCTGAGGAAAAAAAAGGTAGCAGAACTATTTGGTGTTTTGCAGTAGGGTAGATCCTAGGTGCTCTAGTTAATGCTGGGTCTTTGGGATTGTTACTGATGAAGAGAATGGACAACCAGTGTCTTTTGAACCTGGGTGTAATAGTTGGAAAATGCACTGCTATCGTGCATCCCTCAGCATCACCCACCACCTGGAGACATTTGGTGGCTGTTGGTCAGCCTCAGCAGCGCTGAGGACAGCCGGCGAGGACAGCCACTTGCGGGGGAAGCAGAGGGGTTGGGGGCTCTCTTGTACATCATTCTTGTGGAGCTGTGGAGGCAGTGGCTGTCTCGATGTAGGCTGAGTCTAAAACTGGAGAGGGGAAAACTAGTTCTCGTAACTGCTGCACACTGAGTGAGAGTCTATGTCCTAAGAGGGGCATTTTTAAAGGGCCTGAGTGATTTATGAGTTTAAGTCCCATGGTGCTCCTAAACCATGTCAGCTGCTCTTGGAATTCCCAATTCCTCTTTATTTATTTGCTCTGTGACTGGCTGCACAGTGCCCTGTGCATAAATGTTATATAACTGCTGAATTTATAAACACAGACTTATTGCACAGTGTTTAATGCTCGCTGAATAAAAAGTAAGTCTAGGGTTGGGCAGACGGCAAGTTCTGTCTAACTTTAGCTCTGATAAGCATCTTGTGGACAGCCTTTCCATCATGGTCCTCAAGGTACTTTAAACAAACCATATGTCAGACATAGAATTAACTTTTTTTTTTTAATAACAGCTTGTTATTTTATGTTAGTTGTTGAACACACTCTTCAAGGTCAGCTGGATGGAAAATATTTCCACCGCATGTTTTCAGTGAAAGAAAGTTTTCCAAATAAATCTTTCCATGACCAGCATGAACTTTGTTGCCGAAGCGAGGACCTTGGATTTCACCATGTGGTGCCACCCCATAAAATTATCCACTTTGTCTGTCTAGCTGCTCTACATCAGCAGTTCTCAGGAACTGCAGTCTGAAGAAGAACCATGTGGTGGCTTGCTGTGAAAGGGGCATGCAGCACATACTTGATCCTATACTGAAGAGGGGTGGTTGTGTAGGCCATGTGATATGTTCACAAGTGACGGAGAATCCTCTGCGGGCAGACGAGTTTTAGATCATCTTTGCATGTTCCCTTGGGATTCAACAGAAAGCATCCATTTCCCAGCGCTTATCTCGCGCCCTCGCATCTTGCCTGAAGAGTGGGAAGTGCAGAGTTGCTTTGCCACAGGCAGAAGCTAGCAGAAGGCATAGATGGTGTCTCTCTGGGCTCTGCTTCTGTTTCTCCTGCCCTGTTCTTGCTACTGCTCTCACCATTTTTACTTTGACAGTCAGGTGGTGGCCTTACCCGGTGCCTGGAAGTAGAACTGTATCTGTACGAGCTCTGGTGATGTGAGAGGTGTCCCGTGTTAACAAACCAGGGATCTTTTCACTCACTGGGAGGATGACTGAGGTGTTTTGCATTATGCCGGTTAACCTTGATGTGCTTTGGTGAGGGGTGGTGTAGGGAGGTGTACGCTAATTGCTAGTATTTAAACAACTTGTAAAACCACTCACTGGAAATATCTGTTACCGCAATCCAGTGATGCCTTTGCATTGGTCGTGTAGCAGTGGGAGGGTTGGGAGGTGGTGCTGGGAGGTGGAGACCCTGCTGTTGCCTGGCCCATAACTGGCAGAGCAGGCGTGAAATTGAAGTAGAAGTTTTGGCAGTTGAGGAAAAGATGAGAGAAACAGCCCAGCTGCTGGTGCAGGGACATAAATAATCTGTGATTTTTATATAAATACATATATTTTATTTGTGGGTGGGTGGGTGGTGGTGGGGGAGGGAATCAGTGGACCAAATATAGGTACTTGTCAGTGAGACAACAGCCTCTTCTTAAATAGGAATATTTGTTCCTCAGAAACTTCCTCTTGACCTTCAGTGTGAATTGCAAGAAAATATGTGAATATTGTTGCTAAACTCAGAACCTCAATGCATTTGCACTTTGGCTGGGAAAATACAGAACTGAGGTGTCGTCGTATTCCATTACCGGTGAATGGAATCGAAATAGCACAGGAGATAGTCTGGAGGTTTTACATCAAGTCATTTGTAGCCATCAGTGGGTAGAAAAGGCACAAACTCTTCAAAACACACAGTAAATGAGAAACTCTAAATCCTGATGGCAAAATGCTGTGGGAGATAAATGTTAGATTCAAGGGTCTGTTTTCTGTTTGCCTGGTTACTGCTAATTACTGGATTTTGTTTGTCCCAGAAGGGCATAAGGGGTACCATTCAGTACTTTGCTTGGCACATTGCCTTACCAGCAGAATTGCTCATGTCTGCACAGTAACAACTGATGTGGCTAATGTCTTATTTATGTATTATTCTCCTGTCCATTATATTGCAGAAACTCTTTAGTGCAGATAGGCTTTTAATTGGCTATGCTCGTCTTTCTTTCAGGCACAGACTTATCAAGTGCCCAAAAAATGTTTTGAGGAGGAGAACTCTCCCTCTCATTCTTCTCTGTACTTAACTTTCCTGAAACAGTGAGACATGTGACGTCTTTACAGAGTTTACTCCTAGCTTTGCATGGTCAAGCAGGCAGGCAGAATCGTCTCTGTCTAAATGAGACAAGCCACATTAATTTCAGCATGCAGTGACGTAATTGTAGGGGTAGATCTAGAAACTGGTGGTTTTGAATAGAAGTTTAAGGATTACAGTGCTGCTATATACTCTATGACATTTCGTTATAATGCACTGGGTGTTCTTCTTTTTTTTTTTTTTTTTTTTTTTTTTTTTTTTTTCCCCCCCACGGGAAAAAAAAAAAAAAAAAAAAAAAAAAAAAAAAAAGTTCTAGGAAAATTTTTTTTTTTTTTTTTTTTTTTTTTTTTTTTTTTCTCTCTTCCCACACAGAGTGTGTAGTGGCCTGTCACAAGTTTGTTGAAGTCAATGCCCTGGGTCTAACAGTAGCTGCCCTTAGCAGCTATGATTCCAACATGAGAGCAGCTGCATATTTTGTCCTGGCTTCCTTTCGTTCTCATCTGGAAGGAGCTCGCTTTCGAGAGAAGAGTCAGGTAAGACAGAACTCAGTTGTTAGTTTGCAGGTTAGACATGTCAGGTTGTGGACATTTATGGGAGAGTTGCTGCTTTACTCATCCATCTACATGCACATGGTGAGAGGGCTAAAAGAAGCTTTTTATCCTTTATTCCATTGTTTTTTCTCTATTGCTTTGTGCTTCCTCCCGTTATAATCAATGGGCAGAAAAAGCGGGGGAAATGTGTTTTAGTAATTCTTAGGAATTTAGGAATTTTATTTGTAGGAATGGAAATCCTGATGGGATTGGTATTTGATTTACGACCTATGATATATCCTAAAAGCTTTTTTATGTATTCATGCTCTCCTGTTGTATTTGTTTGGGTTATGGTTCAAGCTTTTCTCCCTTGGGCTCTTGTGCTGCAGTTGCTGTATCTCTTGGATGCTGTGCAAAATGGAATCGGGCAGCCAAACCTCAGATTTACCTTCTCTTTGACCCTCTACATTGCTCGTGTGGCACAGCAGATTCTGAAGCCAGGTACAGTAACCTACTGGGCATGTTGAACTCATGGAATGAGTCACTCTGCATGGAGTAATGTCCTTGACTGATACTGGAAGATGTGATAGCTGTGGCACTGGTAGGAGCCATGAAGTATGCTTTCCTATGTTTCAAAGAAAAACTTTCAACTCTGGGGTAGACTGTCTTCCTGGAGAAGTGGGAAGTGCCATTTGATTTGTGTACAAAACCAGGCTGATCCACCAGGGATGAAGCCACAACTTCCTCATAATTTTGAGGTGGAAGTGAGCAGAGGGCTAGATGAGTGAAACTAGATGAGCGTGCAGGTCTTGTTCAGCAGATCAGGGTAGGTTGGCCCTTAGACATTGAACCAATGTAAGTCACTGTTGCAAAGGAGAATCATAGCAACGGGGAGTAGTTCAGGTTGGAAGGGACCTTGTGAGGATTCCAGCTACAACCCAAACCAGGGCCAGCTATGACGGCAGACTACTTTTCTCAGGGTTTATCCTAGAACACCTCCCAACGTCTAGACTGATCTAAAAAAGCCTCCAAGGACGGGAACTGCACAGTCCCTCTGGACAACCTGATCCACTGCTCATGGGGAACATGTCTAATCTGTAGGTTAAAAATTATGATTGCCTAATGTGAAGTGCTAGGCTTGATCCATGGAGAGATTTGCCTCTTGGCTGTAGATTTGTTTTGCCAATGAAGTAATGTTGGATTTGCTGAAATCAGAAGCATGATGAATGTTTATCTTACCTGTTTTGTGTGTGCTCCGAGTAAGCTTTTCATTTTGGGGATAAGAAGAGGAGGCACAGCCAAGAGTATCATCAGCCTTAGAGCAGAAGGCCTCCTCACTGTACTTAACTTACTGTTCTGACCGCTGGCTGAAACCTGAAAATACAGGTTCCTTTTATTGTACTGGGTGGTTGTGTATTGTGAACGTTGTTCTCCACAATAACCATTGTTTCTCTTCACAGAGGAGCACATGTATATGAGGGTGAACAGATTCCTTCTGTCACACCAGTATTTGGACCTGAGGAAAGTACCAGGGTTTTTCCAGCTTTTCTACAGTTTTGATTTTGAGGTAATGTAATAATTCCATTTTATGTATCCACTAATTCTTCAGAAAAGAGTAGAAAAAGCCATAAAAATGCAATAGAATCTTATTCTTCTATAGGTAATTAATTAGAGGCATATTTGTTTCGGTTTATATTTGAATTGCAAGTATTACTTCTGGGTTTCTTTGGTTTTTTAATAGTCACACTTAATGAACTCATGAGTTGTGCTCTGCATGCTTTGTAAGCACAACAAACAGAATGTTCTGAAGTTTCATTATCAGTACATATTTGGGAGTAACTTCCTGATGGATGTTATTGATTAAATTTGATAGGGATGAAAATTGAGAAGTCCAGAAAAAGCTGTTAAGCGCTGTGTTGGCACTCTCAGGGAACCAGCCTTTTTGTTCTCTCATGAGCAGGCATTATTTTGAAATGCCTGATGGTGGTATTTTTCTTATGGCTTCTAGTACAAAACAGAGCGTGAATGGATTCTGAGACTTCTTGGAGAAGGGCTGCGTGATAAGCATTGCTACGAGCTTTATGACTACCAAAGGATTTTCCATGTCATTCTTTCCTTTTTCAACAGTCCTTTGTGTGATGAAGCCTCCCAGGTAAGAATTTTAAAAAACCCAAAACAAACAAACAAAAAAGGCCAATGCCTCCCACACCCCCCACAAAAAACCAAACCAAACAAAAAAACCCACCCAAACCCACAAAGCTTTGAAAAAGTTTGCATGGTTTGAACATCTTAAACAATTACAAAGCAGAAAGGAGCAGTTAACACTTCCCTTGCCCTCTTGAAAATCTGTTCCTGGTTGATTTTGTGTATGTGTGGAGGGGGAAAAAGTTGCTTATGTCTAAACCGGAGTCACATCCTTGTCCTTTGAAACTGGAAGAGGTCCCTGCCATCATGGAACCTCACTCAGTTTCATCCACTGATGGACTGGCTCTAGTCATATTTATACTGCTTTGTGGAAAATACTACAGATATCGCAGTTTTGCTCGTATAGTCAGGGCCTTTGCTTTTTTAGGTCTCCTTGTTCCCTCACCAGCATGTTACCTCTGCAGTGCTTTAGCAGAAGGAAAACTTACATGCCAGAAGCTCTCATTTTCATAAGCATCCACGCTGAGAAATCCAGTCTGCTAGAAGTATCTCAGTTAGGTATCAAAATCTTGGACAAAAAAGAGAAAATTGTTGTGCTACCTTAAGACTTCTTTTAAGAGTAGTGTCTGTGTGTATGAAGCCTTGCAAAGAGAATGTCTTTTCTTCCCTGGGGTTGCTAAGAACATGTGGTGTTTGGTAATACATTTTAACTTTGACTTGATCAGATCCCAGATACCAGTCAGATTGCTAATTACATCCTTCTGAAAGATTGATAGTAATTACATCCTGACTATATTCTAATTTTGTAAAAGAACAAATTATGTTTTCTGTTTCAGAGTCGTATTCTGGAGATACTACAAAATGCTGCCCATGTCACCAGAGCTGCCTATGAGCTGATACAAGATCACAGCCTCTTAACGTGGATACTGCACATCTTAGAGAAAAGGTAACTAGGAAAATACTAGTGAAATGGGAACAATTTTACTCTCCACAGTAGAATAATTATGCAACTGAGTATTAAAAGGGGGGTGACCCGTACGGAGATGGCCTGTCAGTGGTTGTGACATTTGGTGCCTAGGGCTGTACTGGCAGGACTTGCTAAAGTGTTCCTTTGTGTTTCTGAAAATAAAATCAAAAGGCTTTAAGGTTGTAGTGGGAGGGATGATGGGGAGGGGCTTCATGTTTTTGATAACACTTTCTTGAAAAACTTAGAAAACAAAATGGCATCTTATTTTATATATATATATGTGTATGACACTTTCATTTCAAATACCCACAATTCACATCCTGCTGTAGGACCTCCTACACAGTACTTGGTATGATAATGAATTTGAGCTGGCTACAGCATTCCTCCTCCCACTTCTTCCTCCTCCCCTCGTCTCTCCCTCACGTATGTGCACACGTGTGCGCTCACACACACACACACACACACGCACGAAATCACTTTTGCAGAGGTTCCCCTGGCAGGTCCAAGCAAGGTTTCAGGATTATCTGCAGTGCGATGGGCCTGAACAGGTTCCCAGTGAGCAACCCACAGTAACAACTGCAGACTGTGTATGGTACCCAAGAGCTGGTGCTGGGGACAAGTACTGCTTCCCTGTTGTGTACCTCTCTTTGCTATAGTTTGGTACATTTGGAAGTGCAAAAAGTCTGGGTTTGGCCTCTGGCACCCAATACTGATTTTGTGATTGTACTTCTGAGGAGTATTCTTCTTGCATCCTCCGTACAAAAATGAGATTGTTCCCTCCTTCCTTAGAATAACAAAGTAAATATGGCTCCTGGTATCATGCTGTATGGCTCCAAAAGTGCACTAGAATATGGTGATGGACTGGTTTCTGGTTAGGATGTGCCTTCCAAATGCTTCTTTTTGCTTTTTTTTTTTTTGTTTTTCAGGTTTCTGGAAAACAAGCTATTAAATAAAATTATTTCCTTAGTCCATACTCTATGGGTAACAAATTTAGGAAGCAAGAGAGAAAGCAAGAATCAGTCCCAGGAGAACAGGAAGTTTCTTCCTATTCAGCTTGTAAATGAATTTCTCTATGTTTTAATCACATTAATCAAACACATTCGGTAAGTCCTTTTTTTTTTTTTTAATCAATTTGCATCTCATCCTCTGTCCGGTTTAAAATTTTATTAAGGCTAGAAAAATTTCTTGATCTCTGGTAGTTTAATGCTATTTTTCCCCTTCAGTTTGAATTTTGAGCAGTCAATTTTGTTGAGATTTCTTTGACATGAAAGTTTAGTTGTTTCAGTACATGGGGAATAAAATACTAGCTGATGCACAGTTACTGTCAAGGTCTGCATCCTTAATTACTGGCCATTTTTAAGCTGCTATGAATTGACTTTTTCCTGCTGGATTAGAGCCTGCAGTTAATGATGCTATTTGCTGCAAGGATCTTTCATACTCTCTGAAGATTTAGACTTTTTGTGTCATCCCATGCCTGCAAATTGTACAAGGACAAGCTGTGCAAAGTTCTACACGATGATGTTAAAAAGGGGTCAGTCTCTCCAGATGGATTTAACCTGTGTAAGCACAGAGGTTGCAGCAGGGATAGTAGAAAGCAAATGGGTAACCAGTACTGTTTGCGTTCATATAAGCACCTGTAGCTCTTTGTGCAGACAAGTATTGCCACAGTCTGGAGAAGCTATTTTTATTTCCTCAAAATTCTGAAAAATTAATGCAAAATAAAGACACGTAGGTAAAGCTCCAGAGCTCTGTCTTCCTTCTGTGCTTCTGCCTTTGCTATTTACAGGCAGGAGGGCAAAGACTATGTTTCATGGTCAGTTCTGCCAAACACTAATGGAGCAAAGTAGTGGGGATTCAGTGGGAATGAAACTTAATTATTTCTGCATCCTGTGAAAGAAAAATATATGTCTGGAGAACTGCAGGAGAAAACTGTAGGAAGAAAACTGTGAGGAGAAAAAATCCGTACTTATTTTATTAAGGAGCATGTGGAAAAATACATAGCCCTTTTGTTTTCTTTTCATAGGACTAACGTAGATCTAGCCAAACTGACTCAGTTTTTCAGTACACTCAATTCCGTGCTGGAATATCGTGCTATAGTTGTTGAGGCCTTCAAAGAAATGAGCCGGTTCACTGTGAATGACAGCGTTCTCTCCAACAAAGAGATCCTGCTGCTGCTGCATAAGTGGAGTGTCATTGAAAAAGACCTGCAACTGCAAGAGGATATGCAGACTCTTGCTCAGAAATACCAAATCAAAGAACTGCTTAGTAAGTACTAAAATATTTCAGAAAAGTAGTATTGTTGAGGTTCTTACAAGGTAACCACACAAGTGAGGCAAGCTTCATGGAAAGAAGCATTAATAACTTTGCCAGACAATCTGATATAGGTTGGGGGAGGAGGAATGGAAATGAAAAACTGTTTTTCAGGTCTTCGTTGTAGTGATTTCTAACTTTAACACGATTCTAGAAGCTTTGTAGAAATATCATATTAAAAAGAGAGAGAGCTTTAAAATGAAACTTATTTGCAGATCTCGCATCAGGCTTTGGAAAATTGTATTCTTCAGAGCAATCTTAAACAAAAAAAAAGGGTGCTTGGAGGCTTTGTGCTCCGAGATTTGGACCGTTCTGAGTGTGCACAGGGGGTCTGAAATTGAAAATTGATTAAATAATAGCAGCAGAGCAAGCAAAACTCATAGAATTATAGAATGGTTAGAGTTGGAAGAGACCTTAAAGATGATCTTGTTCCAGCCCCCCTGCCATGGGCAGGGACATCTGCCACAAGACCAGGTTGCCCAAAGCCCCATCCAGCCTGACCTTGAACACCTCCAGGGATGGGGCATCCACAACTTCCCTGGGCAACCTGTTCCAGTGTCTCACCACCCTCACACTAAAGAATTTCTTTCTAGTATCTAATCTAAATCTCCTCTCTTCCAGTTTAAAACCATTACCCCTTGTCTTATCACTACACTCCCTCATAAAGAGTCCCTCCCCGTCTCTCCTGTAGGTACTGGAATGAAATAGTTAATTTTTCTTATTGTCTTCAGTGTTGGAAGGAAGCAAAAATACATTTGGACTTGTATGACTTCTCTCTTGTTGTCTCTCTGAATAAAATGTAGAAGGAACTTTGTAGTGGGAGGTGTTAAACAACACTGGTTTCTTGGAAATACAGGTGCTCTTGGTGCACATTAAAACTTCTGTAGCTTTCTTTAAATGTTCTGAATCAGTTAAACTATTTTTTTAAAGTATCACTGTATTTAAGGGATACTATTAAGGCTTTAGCTTTTCTAAACTTTCTCATAACCTTTTAGTGGTTTTCTGAGGATTTTTAGAGAATTATAGTGACATCTGCAACTTACTATATATGAGGTTTTAAAAAAAAAATGTGGCTCCAAGCCGCAGCAGCTTATAAAATAGTCAGAAATATGGGTCCTTATCTGATTTTTTTTTTTTTTTTTTTCCCCTGAGGTTACATTTCAAGAGTTGTCCCCATCCCCCACAGCCTCTGGGAAAAAAAGACACTGAAATGCAGTTAGGTGGTTTTAAGCTGCAGAGTGCAACACGAGGGAAATTTCTGATGATTTTCTTGGTGACTCCTTGAGAGCAGACAGATGGCCATCAAACGCACCGCCCAATGTGGTGACGTGGGTGGCATCTAACGGAGGGCAGCCCCGCCTGAGGAAGTTTTCCTGTCTGTTTGTCTCCTCCCTGGGGGTGTGAAAAATTGATGTGCCCTTGGTTGACATCACCTGGCCAGCCAGACACCCAGCCAGGAGATGGCTCTGCTGGAGGAAGGCAGACTTTGCCGCTCCAGCCTGTGTCATTCAAAAGCTTCCTAGCTGCGCTGGTGTCTCCTTCCAAGGGCAGGCCCAGGAAATAGTATTTCTCATGAGGTCTTACTGGCCAAACTGGATCTCGTGGACCTCTGAAATACTGCCACAGCCTGGCTGGGCTTTTGGCCAGGGCCTGGGTGAAATGGCTCACCTCAAAGTTAGGTGATCCAGCTCCAAAAGCCTTTCAGCCTGTGAGTCACCGGGAGCTGCCTGTAGGCCGTTAGCTCTGAATTGCATAGGCTCAATTAGGCTGCTAAATGAGCCTAGTACTTATCCTTTTAGCGACTGAAACAGCACGTGATGCCATCTTTCTTGCATAGTTTTGTACCAAGAGAATCCTTTGGAGTATCAGATGTTTATTCACAGAATCACAGAATGGTCAGGGTTGGACGGGACCTTAAAGATCATCCAGTTCCAACCCCCTGCCCTGGGCAGGGACACCTCCCACCAGATCAGGTTGCTCCAAGCCCCATTCAGCCTGGCCTTGAACCCCTCCAGGGATGGGGCATCCACAACTTCCCTGGGCAACCTGTTCCAGTGTCTCTGGTGGTGTTTTTCTTCTTACAGGAAATATTAAAGAAAAGAACAAATCTCAAGCCTCATCTCATGCATATCATCACATTAAAAAAAAGAATGAGGTAGAAAGAGAAGACAACACTGCTGCGGACCTGAAAGTCTCCGAGCTGGAGAAATGCAGAGACCATCTGAATTCCATACTTGCCCACTGGGAGCCTGTTTTCCCAGCGCCTCCCACCAAACATCCAGGGGAGCCCCTCCAACCTGCTGACCTTGTGGATGAAACCCTCAGTCTTACTTGTGCCTCCGCTTACGTAGTAACCAAATGGCTCATCAAGTCCATGGTTGAGCACAGCCTCAATATGCAAAACGTTTCATTAACTCTGCGGTGGGTACAGAATTGCATCTTGCCCCATCAGGTGGTGGTGCAGGAGGTGCTCAGGGATGAGACCTTGAGAAACAACGTCTTCAGGTTTTACAGCCGGGTCTGCGAGGCCGGCAGCGGGACGGCGGGTCTCTGTGAAGAGCTCTGTTTGTTCAGTTCCATCATGCTGCACCTGATGGAGGCCCAGGGCCTCACCAAAAGCAGCTTCCATGGACTCATGAAAACGTTGTGCCTGTCGGCAGCGACGGAAGAGGATGCGAACAAGAAAGGTAACTAGCCCTTTCCTTTTCACTCACGCTGCCAGGTTGTGAATGGTAGAAAATAGGTGGTTTCATGTTATTTCACTGAATTTCACTGAATTTTTAGAGTTGGAAGGGACCATAGAGATTATCTATTCCAACTCCCCTGCTGAAGCAGGATTGCCTAGAGCTTGTCAGAGCATGTTACTCAGGACTGCATCCAGGCGGGTCTTGAAAATCTCCAAAGAAGGGGACTCCACAACCTCCCTGGGCAGCCTGTTCCAGGGCTCTGTCACCCTCACTGTGAAGAAGTTTTTCCTCATATTTGAGTGGAACCTCTTATGTTCCAGCTTGTGCCCATTGCTTTTAATTTCTCAAAAGTCTGAATTTTTGCCTGTGTCTGTTGTGCTCATCACTTCACAAAGAAAAAGCTATGTCTTGGTGGTATGGGCACAGGGCTTGGTAGCACAGAATAGGGTCACGCTGTAGGGGTTTCTGATAGTTCAACAGTCATACCCCCCAAAGAAACTCGCCTTCCTAGGATGAAAATGGAAATCAGTGAGATACATAAAAGGCAATTCCAAGGAGAAAAATAGCCTGCAATAAATGAGTCCGTATGGGTATTGGGTTCTGATCCATATACATCCATACACATACTGTTCAATGTTACCATTTGATTGCAAAAACCACAGGTCAGATTTCAGATCTTTTTATTTAAAGATATCAGAAGGGTGTGCTAACAAGAAACTGTTTTCTTCTGTTAGTGGGGGGAGGATCATTAGCTGTATATGAACAAAAAACCCACAAATTTTCCATGTAGGAAAAGAGTCAGGAAACTATTTTAAAATGTGGGTCTGGAGATAAACCAGTTTGGTTTTCTATTACTGTGTGAAAATAGAAGAATATGCGTTCTGATTTTTCTCTAATTTTTCTTCCACAGCTGTTTGTGTATTCCTGACTTCTGTTTACATTGGGGACATATGGCTTGGAGCACTGGAGCCAGATATGTTAATAACCCATGTCAAATTGATCTGCAGTAGTACAGATGATGAACTGGAAACTCATAAACAAGGAGAAGAAACTATTATGGCTCTTTGTAAAACCCTTTACTCTGCTACGTTGGGGCATTAATTCAGTGAACTGACGCTTAATCTTTAATGTTATGTGCTCTGCCGTCGCTGCTGCGAGCCATGAAACCCTGCCGAACTGTTCTCCATACAAATCTAACGTGTTTTGTCATAAAGATCAATATTTTATTACTGTGTACAAACTCAGAGGGGGGAAATTGCATTCATCATCTCTCAGTGGAACATTAAAGCCATAATTTCCCTTTTCTTAAACAGTATGGGACACTGAATGTTCTTTATATCATTTTTATTACAGGCATTTTTTTACTTTATGAAGAAGCAAAAAAGAGTGATTAGTGCATTGCCTCTGGACTGTATTTCAGTCCCTGAGTAGTTAAAATCCATCTTTTCTCCAGTGTAAGATGGGGAAAAGACCGCAGAACTTCACCACAATGTGGTATAAGTGCAAAGAATTGAGCAGTCAGGGGTTTGGCCACGATGATTTGCTATTTCTTGAAGAACCCAGTTTCTTTCATGATATATGACACCAAAACCAGTATGAACAGAAGACTCTGAACACTGGAATGATGATGGTCTGGGATCCTTCTTGTTTTTAAATTAAACTGCTTTTGAAAGCATCTGTATCAGAGCTGGTCTGGTTTTATTCTTTCTGTTCCGTTTGGGGTTTTTTAATCAAAAAAAGCCCTGACCATCACCACTGCTGGAACTTGCAACAAAGGCCTATCTTCCCTCCACTCTCAAAAGATGAGAGATGGAACTAAAACCCAAATGACTTGCTGCTCATTGATTATACATGGTTTTTATTGGAAATTCTCTGTGAAATCTGATAAATTTTTTTTGACTGTGGCCTCGAGGGCAGTTTAACGTACCGTTCGAGATATGCAAACATTCAGAGCCTGAACTTGAACCTTTGAAATGTAAAACAGGATTTATTAAATTGACTCATGAATATGTGCTGTGCCTAGGTACTTTGTACAAATTCAGTACGGGGGAAAAAAATCAGAAATGCACACTCCTTGTGATGTTTATGTAATGTGCTTTTTTTTTAATAAAAAAAAAAAGTGAGACACAAATAATGAGGATTGCTTCTGCATGTAAATATTCTTGTCCTAAAAAAGCCATAATATCTATATCAGACTTGATTTAAAAGTAAAAAATAGTTCTTGAAAAAGCTGTGAGTCCTATTAGAGGCTAAATTTTGTGTCATGTAAAATCTCTAGGGTGTGACAGCAGGAAATTTTGTTTGCTCTGGAAAAGCCAGGCAAAATGAAACCAAAGGAGTTCCAAACCGAGAGATGTCTTACCCTCTCATCTAACTGGAAAAGAAAATACTCATGACACGTAGGGGAAGAGTTTTCCAGCTCTCTTGAGGGACTGAGCACGTTTAAGTGGTTTATAGTGTGATTTTGTGGAGAGAATTACAGAAATGAGGTGAGACCATTCAACCAACCTGAGGCCAGTCATGCAGAAAGAGATTCGGGTAGAGAAAATCTATCTTAATTGGCAATAAATTAATTTTCCCTAAGTCGAGTCTGGTTTGCCCTTGATGGTAGCTGGTGAGTGATCTCCCTATCTTAATCTTAATCTTTTTCATCCCATTTCCCTGCCCTGTCCTCCGGCTGAGGCGGGCTGGCAGCCAGGCAGGGCCAACCCACCACAGTACCTGGTGTGGTGCAGAGTAGCCCTTCCCATCCCTTAATAAATCAACAAAACCCCGAACCTAAATGCCACAACCCTGGTGTTACGCGGTCTCTGAGCTGCAAGCCCAGAATGTTTTCGGGCGTGCGCTTGCCTGCATTGTAAGGGCCTTTCGCGTGCCCTTCGGCCAATTTGGCTTAAAAAAAAAAATAAAATTAATTGTGTAAGTGTGGCACCTGCGGGAGCGGAATTCCTGTGTTGAAGCTCAGTCAGTTGGAAAGGTGATTCTTGAGTGAGAGCTGACTCTAGAGGTAGGTACAGAGCAGATGCAAATGGGCACGCTAAATTACGTAGGCTTAAACAGCTCTTTGCACACCTTGGTATTTCCATCTGGGGACGGAAATAGTGATGTCTGAATGCAGTTTGTCACTGCTAAGATAAGGAAGGTAGTTACGGAATCACAGAATCACATCACATGAGGTTAGAAGGGACCTCTGGAGATCATCTAGTCCAACCCCCCTCCCAGAGCAGGTCCACCTAGAGTAGGTCACACAGGAATGTGTCCAGGCAGGTTTTGAATGTCTCCAGAGAAGGAGACTCCACCACCTCCCTGGGCAGCCTGTTCCAGTGCTCTGCCACCCTCAAAGTAAAGAAGTTCCTCCTCATGTTTAGGTGGAACTTCTTACATTCAAGTTTGTGCCCGTCTCTTCTTGTCCTATCCCTGTAGGTACAGAGCAGATGCAAATGGGCACGCTAAATTACTTGGGTTAAAACAGCTGTTTGCACACCTTGGTATTTCCGGAAATAGTGATGTCTGAATGCAGTTTTGTCACTGCTAAGATAAGGAAGGTAGTTACGGAATCACAGAATCACATCACATGAGGTTAGAAGGGACCTCTGGAGATCATCTAGTCCAACCCCCCTCCCAGAGCAGGTCCACCTAGAGTAGGTCACACAGGAATGTGTCCAGGCAGGTTTTGAATGTCTCCAGAGAAGGAGACTCCACCACCTCCCTGGGCAGCCTGTTCCAGTGCTCTGCCACCCTCAAAGTGAAGAAGTTTCTCCTCATGTTTAGGTGGAACTTCTTACATTCAAGTTTGTGCCCGTCCCTTCTTGTCCTATCCCTGGGCACCACTGAAAAAAGACTGGCCCCATCCTCTTGACACCCACCCTTGAAGCATTGATCGGATCCCCCCTTAGCCTTCTCTTCTCTAGACTAAAAAGACCTACGTCCCTCAGCCTTTCCTCATAGGAGAGATGCTCCAGGCCCCTCATCATCTTTGTAGCCCTCTGCTCTAC
Organism: Calidris pugnax; assembly: GCF_001431845.1. Lineage (NCBI taxonomy): Eukaryota > Metazoa > Chordata > Aves > Charadriiformes > Scolopacidae > Calidris > Calidris pugnax. The sequence goes on from NW_015090805.1 coordinate 8,476,801, forward strand.
CCTCTCCAGCAGCTGTCTGTCCTTGAACTGGGGAGCCCAAAGGTAACTTTCAAGCTTATAGCGGGCTTCAGGCAAGGAGATGCACGGTGCTGTACAAGTGGAAAGTAGAATCAGGAGACCAGGACTATGACCAGGGATGGTTAGGCATGTTGGTATGCTTTCCTTACAGTACTGCATCTACATCCTGGCCAAGTGCACGTGAATCCACGCCAAGGGTTCACACTCCATTGGTGATTTTCTTGTGGCTTTAAGTATTCAGAAAGGCCCAGCAGCGAGTAGTTTCTCCCTAGATTGGAATATTTGGTTAGTACCTCCAGTACTGAGGAGGTACACAGTATTGTGGTGTCAATACTACTCAAGGTTGGAGGAGAGGATTGTTCATACACATTTATTTTCCTTTTTTTTTAAATGGTAGTTTTGGAAACAGAAAAAAACATAATGCAAATGAACTGACAATTTAAAGCTACAAGCCTGTCGGGTAAAAAGATGCATAGCTCATATCAGCTTATGAGTAAAGAGAATGTAGCTCATACACTCTTTTAAAAATAAGGCTTAACCTCTCACTGCCTCCGAGCTTCAATATATTCTAATAGTGTGACAATTAAAAGGTAATTATGAAGACCTAGGAATAATGGTTAAGTATCTTTAAAAGCCATAGATGGTTAGCAGTTGAATGATTTGTACGTTTGAATTACTGCCAATGTCTTCAAAATGCATTTTAATAAATTATAGAGACAGAGACTTAGGAAATTAAGCTTGATTAAAATAAATTGCGGCGAGCATTTGGAAACAGAAAACTTGCCCCAGATACGGGTCTATGTTTTAAAGCAAGGAGTTTCTACAATTTAATACAAGTTACTCTGAGGCTGTGGGGGTAAGAACGACGCGGCTGAAGCTCCAGCGTGCTCTGCAGTGGGCCCAGTGGTCTGGGCTGCCCTCGCAGAAGCCATTGCCAGGACAGGATTTGAAGCCCTTTACTCAAAATACACAAAAATTCAGTGAAGTTACAGCCCATAAAAAATTACTGCTTCCAGTTTTATGTGGTGTATGGACCATGTACAGCTTGAGTTGCAGGTGGGGCTCCTCAGGATGTGAAATGGATCTCCGTGGTGGGCTGCTGGGACCATTGCTCAGGCAAGGACACCTGACGTGTTGGCGGGAGAGGATCTCACACAGCATGAGCGACTGGGCAGAAAGAAGTGGCTTTTGTGGGGATAGTGGTTTGGGATCACGTTTTTACAGAAGTCAACTATGTCTTGGAACCAGCAGCATGAGCTGATTTGGGTCACGCTTTGTTGACTGACTGGTGCAGCGTTTCAGCCACCCATGAACCCTGCAGACCACACAGGGAAGTCCTCCTGCTAATGAAGGACTCCAGGGCAAGGGGGGATAAAGTGCTCTCTGGGGAGAGCAAAGCACTGGCAGGGCCTTGAAAAGGGTACGTATGGAAATGTCACGGAAGGAAATGTGTATCTCTCCCACCCTCGCCCCTCCTCCCAAGTTAGGTGCTGTAAGATAAGCTTGCATTTTGCATATTATTTATTACTGTTTATATACTTCCTGCTACACGCCTTCCAGGTAATTTGAAAGGGGAAAACAAAAAGTCTTCTCAGTCGTTAGGTACTTAGAGTCATGTTCCAGTGTAACTAATGAAAGAACACTGGTTGTTACAGTATTGATGTGTTTCAGAATCCATTTGTAGAGAAGAGGTTCTTGAAAAGCAAGGTGAAGAGAGTCTGTCACGAGTCAGGAAGGAGGATGCCAGAGGAGATGGCACCAGCAAGGATAGATGTTCTAGCTCAGGTTAGACAGATGTGGCGGGAATCAAGGAATCACAGAATTACTGGAGTTGAAAGGGACCTTCTAGAGATCATCTAGTCCAACTCCAATCCAACTGCCAAAGCAGGATTGCCTACAGCACGTTACTCAGGACTGCATCCAGGTGGGTCTTGAAAATCTCCAGAGAAGGGGACTCCACAACCAAAGTGCAGCTGTCGCATCCTTGAGGAGGAAAATGGGTCTAGATGGTCAGGTCCTCTTCAGACTGTCTTTGATGATACTGTGGGATTAAAGGTAACTGCCCAACTGGTGCCAAAAAGGGAGATGGTTCATGTCTCCTGTGAGAAATACCTCAGCTGTAGCAAAAGGTTAAGGGTATCTGAGGGGAGGGGAAGGCTGTTGTGGCCATCAGAGTGGACTGATGGAAATCTTTGGTTCTCTGATACATGACTGGCCACGTTGCACCGCCAGTTCCTGCAGCCTTCCCTTGTTTTCTCCATCTGCCCACGACTCAGTCTGACTCAACAGACTTTACGCCTTGACAGGTTTCCAAGCCCAACACCAGCAGTAGTCAGTCTGCTCAAAAAGCAAACTGCAGAAGTGTTTATCTCAAAGATTAAAAAAATTGGAGATTCAAAAAAGACAAGCACAATACGAACACGTGCCTGGTGGTTTGGTCTGTCTCTTGTGTTTAAGGCTTTTTTAACACAGCCCACCCCACCCACCCTCTGGTAACATCAGAGCCCACACTCCCTGCACGCAGCATAAGGCTGCTCTGGCAGCGCTTGGCTGTAGGAGGTTCTGCTGCCTGCTTGGGGACATGGAATTTCTAAGCTTCTTCTGAAGTTTCAAATGAATTTTGTGTTGTCCTCAGCCCACCAACTACCTGTGCGCTCTCACGTCCATTCCAGCCCTCACTGCCTTCCTGGGCCTGACTCTGCAGTCCCACTTTTGTGCTTACTGGAGCTCTAAGGGTTCTTCACCTTCTTGTGGACCTTTGCCTGGTTCTGCCTGGGTCTGGTGGAGCTCCACAGGTGAGGAGAATTGGAGAGAGCAGAGGCCACTGAAGAGGGAAGGAGTGTGAGTGGCCCTTCTGACTCTGCTCCAGCTGAGCTAAACCTAAACCCATCCTCTCCACCTCACTGAAAAGCTGCTGTGACCCTCAAGGAGGGCTGTAGCTTCTGTTGGACTGTTTGTCAGCCCCAGCTAAAAGCAGGCAACTCATGCAGAAATGCGACGTTGCTTTTGTGGCTTTGCCAGCATTTCTCTTTGATACAAAATATGATAAACAGACTTATCTTTTTAGTAATGCCTGGGTATCTGCCAGGTACCATTTCAAGACTGTTCAATATTAACAGTTTCTTTTCCACCTACCATTTCAAAAAGAAAGCAAAACTGTATTTCTGGGCAGCTGGTAAAACTAGTGAGTTGATTCAGTAAGACACTCACTTGAGATAGTGCTGCCATTAGCTTTTTAAAGGCTGTTCTAGGTAAAGAGTGTTTTTATAAATTTTAAGTGACCCAAATACTTTCTTGCAATAGAAAAGTAAATAAAAAGTATGTTCTATCCTTGAGGGAACTGCTGAGCTTTAAGCTTTAGCGAAGTAAGTTGTAACCCTTCTAGAAGCACAGTTTTATTGTTGATGTTGCAGTTGACATTGTTGCTTATTTTTCAGCAGGTGACCAAGTGGAGGTGTCACTAAGATGCAGCTGATGAGAGCGTGACCTGAGACAGAGCCAGAAATAGATGACTTGTGGGTCTCATGATAGATACAGACAATCTTGGTTACGCTGCCGGTTGAGTAAGATGAATGGGATGCTGCTTTCTTTCACAGCAAGACAACCCAGTGAAAACTGGTGCTGCACAGACCCCCTGCCCCGAGGACAACAGGAGTCAGTGTGCACTCAGGTGAGCAAAGCTGAAGGACTCGGGGTGTAACTGGTATAGACTTTCTACTGAAGGAGTAAATATCAGCTCTCAGCCAAATGAGTCTTAATGAGACCCACTCAACCGGCAGCACACCTTTTGCACCGTGTAACAGAGAGGAATTTGAGTCTGAATCCTTACATAAAGAAGGTAAGAGAAATTCTACAGTCATCATCATCAGGATCTAAATTGCTCTTCTAGCAGGCAACGCCAGCAACGTGTCTCAAATGCGGCCATTGCAAATTCCTTTTATGCATCCAGGACTTTTCACGTTTGGCCATTGTTGAAAGACATTTTTCTCTTTCTTCTTCTGAACTAATTCAGGTTTGTGGCGTCAGCGTTTCATAGGCAGTCACAGCACTGAGCTTTTCTCTGCGGTCAGGAGGAATGTACTGCTGGGTTTGTGTCACCTCTTTCAGTTTTAACTTGGGCTCAGATCCTTCCCTGAATGCCAGTTTCATCTGAAAGGGAGGTAGACGTTTCAGAAGCAACCACATCTGCGTATGGACTGCTGAGATCATTGCAGTGAAGCTGTTCACTGTTGGAACTTCTTTCTTCCACCTGGTTCCCTACAATCACCTGTCTGTAATGTGTGGAGAGGAAAAAAAAAAAGGTACAGTTATCAGGGACATCCATTTGGAAGACAGACTGCAGCAGTTTCAAAAAAAAAAAAAAAAAGTACAGTTATCAGGGATGTCCATTTGGAAGACAGACTGCAGCAGTTTCATAAGGAGGTACATTATCAAAGTTTTAAAAAGTATAGAAGATGGTTCTTCTAACACAAAGACACTGAATCCAGCATAAGAGATGCTTTTGGACTTCAGCTCTCTTTATCCACCATAAGAATCATGTCCTTATCTGGAAATGGAGTATGTCAAACAGCTAAAGTGTGAGCTGTGGGTGATATTTGGTGACTCCCCCCTTCCTCTTCCCCTTCAAGATGAGACCTTCACTCCAGCCCTTAAGCATGGTTCTTTAGCTGGATTTTTAAAGAGGAAACTAGAAACTTTTCTATGCCTTGCTCTGTACTGAGGGTGAATGGGACTGTCACAGCTGCTTCTGGGAAAGAGAAGGGGGATAATGAGCTTTGTGTGGCTGTGAATGGGTGTACAAGGGACATGGCCCCACTGGGGGCAAGAACAAGAGGGGGGTGTGGTATCTGGGGGCAATTCCTTGACACTGGGGTTGGGAAAAGGCAAGACACACCTCTAAGGTGGTGCAGATCGGAGCAAGAAAATGGGACAGACTACAAAGGAGTGGGTAGGACTAGGGTAGCAGGAAAGTTCCAGTGTACAAATAATAACACAAAGATGTACGGTACTGTAGGAAAGAGGAGTTAGTGTTGGGGAGGAGGGGGTGATGATACAAAAACAGCAGAGCATACCCTGCCTCCTCCTCCCTGAGCCCTCCTCCCAGCAGCTTCCCAAACTTCACCCTTAAAAAATAAATAGCTGATGAGTCCTTGCTTAGAAGCACCAAGTTCAATTCAATATGGCTGAACACAAGATCCCAACAACTACTATTATCTTTAGGGCTTCAAAGGTGGGGAGTACAACTATGGTGGGAAGAAAAATGTAACCCAAAAGTGAGAATGAAAATGGAAAAATTTTGAAAAGTTTTATTAATGTCCTGGAGACATGGTGTCAGAGACAAGGAAGAAGTCATCTTTGACTAAAAGCCATGTTTGTTTCAGTGGCTATACAAATGTAAGAAAACATAAAAACCAAGATAACTAGGATGAAAAGGAAAATAATTATTTTTAATTATTTGGAGGAAGGAAAACATCAGCTTTATAACTTCAAATTTATATTGATTAATTGCTAATGAAAGCTTAAAATATCTGTGCCTGACAAGACTAACACAGCAGGAATTTTGCTTAATGGTAATTTTAAAAAAAAACCAAAACAAACCCCAAAAGTCTCAGCCACAGGATGGAGTCAGGCGGGTTTGGGGCTTTCTTTGCTATGATATAGGCATGTTCAAGAGATCTCTCTTCTCGCTGTTTGACAGAAGCAAGGCAAAAATACTCTCATCAAAACAGGATGTTTTCTTTCCAGTCTATCAAGTAGCTAAATATCACCAGCCAGCTATCCATACTTAAAAATCAGCTGGAGAACTTGCATCCCAGAGACCTGGAAACTGTTTGAGGAGCACTCCAGCCGGCTCTTGTTAATCATTAACCATCCCTGTAACAGCGGGGAAGTTTGAGGAGGCTGGAAGAGCCCTTGTGTCCCAGTACTGAGAGTGAACTGGTCAAGCCGGGTCACTGTAAGGCAGTGCAACTGACCTCAGCCCCAGGCAAAATCATGGAATTAAAGCTAAGATAAGATACAACTGAAAAAGTATTTCAAAGCACAGAAAAACTAATTCCAGACAGTGTGGTTTTATAGAAAGATGGGTACGGTGAAAAATCCCTGATGTCATTTTTTGAGGGGAACACAATTTGGAGGATAAAGGTAGCTGCATATATGTAGCTATTTAAACTGCAGTAAGGTATTTAACTTAGTATCCCATACTGCTTTCTTTAAAAGGAACTATACACAAGCCCCATTAAACAGGTGTTGTATCAATTAGCCTTCTCAAAGAGTAACTAACTGATGTCTGACTGTGGCTGCTTCTAGCAGGGCTCCGTAGGCACCTGATCCTGGTCAGCATTTTCATCAGTGATCTGGAAGTAAATGTCAAGTCACTCTGAGTGAAAGATGCAGGTAAAGATACAGGGATACAAGGAGGAGGAAACAGCCATATGACACAGACTGGACAGCTAGATAAGATGGACCTATTCAAACAATATTAATATATTAAATTTAAAGCCTCAACCCTGACAGTAATATTTTTCATAAACTATTTTCCCTACAGACAGTGAATCGTGGCACACAGAAAAGCTTGAGATATTCAGGGAAAAAATAATAATAATAAAAAAAAAACAGTAGAGCTAATATTTTGGATCTAAGGATTTCTGGGGACAGACATGATCTTTGAAAGCTTGAAGTAGGTGGTACTGTGATTCCAAAAATACATATATTTATCACACTGTCTATCCACAGTGATCACTTTTTGGCATTCTTCATTAATGAACAAATATAATAATTTTTTTAAAGCAAATACATGTTTTGCCCTGATTTTATTGAAGAAGTTTATCAGTTAAGCCGAGATTCAGTGCCAAGGCGTTGTGATTTAACCAGGCACAGAAATGAGAAACCAACTTGATAAACACAAGAACTTGTTCTCCTCTGCAGAGGTATGGCACCTGAGCAGAGACTTGGGGAGCTTGCATCCCTGCCCTCAGCCAGCAGCACCCTCAGGTGTCCTCCACTGCACGAGTTGTCTGTAGGTTGGTTTATGTCCCTTGAGAGTGAGCTGACATAATCTCAGGACTGGGCATTCTGCACCCTCTGAGGAGATAATGTTGGATTTAATAATATGGTTCTTCATAGGACGCTATTTGAACGTAGGGCTCAAGAGTTATTTCACTCTTTTGATTGTCACTTGTAAATGTCTGTCCGGTTGCTATTAGACGGAAGACTTTTTGTGTTATTGTAAACCATTTAACAGTTTGAAAACAAACAGCCCCATCGCTTCAGTTTGTAGGAGAAAGGGCAAGAACTGGGGAAAACTTCAGAAAGCCACGGAGAGCAGCTTAACGGTAACACAGCCAGCCTGCTTCCCGGCACCTGAGCAGTGCCCACCCGGATAGATGTTTGCCTGGTGGCACCAGACTTGCAGAATGTTTGAGCTGCAGCCGCAGAGGGCATGTTCTGACCTCAGGTTCAGCAGATGGTGTCCTCTCAACGGCAGAGTCTCAGCGCATGGGAGCTCTGGAGGGACACTGGCTGCTGGTAAGCAACCTCTGCTCCTGGCCTTGAGTTCACACGTACATTCACACGGTGGCTGGTGCTCAACAAAATCCCAGCCCTTTAGTTCTCACTTGGAGAGCTGTTATCTCTGAACAACCTCAGTACCACCCTACCAAGTGTGATACCAATGCCAGGCCTCTCTCCAGTGGCATGATACTGGCTAAAAGGTATGGAGAATGTTTCTTTAGATGACAGGAGTGAGAAGGCTTTCCTGTGAAGAGGCTGCAATTGGAGCTCTGGTGAGTGAAGGCTTTGACAGTTCGTAGCTGACTGTTTTCACAGCCTCTGCTCCTGTGGGGCTGACGCCTGCTTACATCAAAGGGAGCTAGTTCTGTCAACATAAAAAGAGAAGGTTCTCCTAACGATGGAGGTGTGAAAGACAGCTTCATCCCTTGAAACCAGAGGCTTGAGAATAGCAAGATTTACTATCTTCTGTTTGAGACTAAATGCAGGTACTGGGGAGAAACGTGGACAGATCCCCAGGAACACTATATATGGGAAGCCAGCTGTAAAGACTTTGCTGTCTCAGTGTCTTCTGACACAAGGAATGATGCTGTAATCTATGCAGACAAGTCATGTAGACATCAAATACTGGTCTTGCCAGAGTCCTGACCACGAGATTTCAGTGCCATTGAGAAACTGGGTTCTTTCTGAGCTCTTAGCCAATCTTGGCTAGGAAGTTCAGGATACCTGGGTGTGAGAATACGTCATTACTGCTAGTCAGAGACAGCAGGCAGAGAGCACAGTTAAGCATATCTTAAGTGAGTTTATAGACAGACAAATAACCTTGATTCCAGGAAATAGTGATAGTAAAGAGAGGGTTGAAAAAAGTCGAAACAGGAGCAGCTGCCTTAAGAAAGCAGAAAACAGGAGTGTGGTCTGCTTCTGCTTCCTACTTCTCATGAGGATCTTCTTGCTCTAGCATTAAAAAGGATTTTCTCTTCCCAAAGAGAAGGAAGCATGCCCAGGTAAAGCTATGACACACCTTACTGTCATCTTGAGGAATATGGTGCTTTGAGTGTCAGATTCACTGCCTTTGTGTATAGGAATAGGTACTTTTTTGGTATTGTAATATATGGTGGTTATATTGTTCACTAATGAATACTACAGTCTTGAAGATAAGCTAAAAAAACCACCCAGATCAACCCTCTGAAAACTATCTGCCCTCATGTGAGATCTAGGATATTGCTGTAGATTTTTTTTTCAGTCCTAGGGACCAAAACCCCTGAGCTGCCAAATATCCAAATTAGTTCATCAGTTCCAGGAATGAAGCAGTTGATGCAATTGATCTGGGTGGAGCAAAAAATAGAAAGAGCACGTGGACCATGTACAGTCTGTCCACCAAATCAGTGCTTATCGGTCTGTCCATGAAGGAAACTCTCACCTGCAAACTGAGAAGAAAGCTGGCCGCAGAACAAGTGTTCTCAAGCCAACTTACACTTCTCTGTCTGGCGAGTGGTATCCTCAAACTATGTCACCATATGCCCCAGAATGTTGGGTAAAAGTTGATGTTAGTCAGGGGAAAAAAATGTCTAAACACTGAACTGGAATTTTTATTGCAAGAAATCTGTCTGATGCCAGCAAGGCTCATGCTGCCAAGGAGTCCAGAGTCCCCTTGATTGAGCCTCTCTGAGGCTATTACGACAGCAAGAAATGTGGATAAGGGATGAGACATACAGATCTTCCAACTCTCTAGGGACCCATTATATTTTTTTCTACATGATACTGTCTGGGAGTAAAGTGATAGCCGGAAGGTTTTGGATGTCCACAGTGGTCTCAGTCATGGCTGTCAGCCATGCACAGCCTCCAGGGAAATGCATGGGAAACTGGGATGTCCTCTGGAGAGGTTCATGAAGGAACTTTCCCTGTCCCCTTCCACAGCATTTAGCTCCAGCCTTGGTTGTTAACTGTCTCCCCTTCCATTATCCCTTATTTTTCTGTATCATTTTGTCTGGTAAGAAACACAGTTGATGCAAATATTAACACTGGCTCTTGATTACAACAGTGTGCTAATCAACTGCCTTGGCATGCCAATGCGTTTGAAATAATTTGTCCTCAAAAAAACCTTTTTTTTTAAATTTCTTTCTTTCTGTAGGGATAGTGTAATGGTGACAAAAGGGACTGGGACACGGACTCCTCGCTGCAGCTGTCTTGTAAGCATCAGCCCTTCCCCCTCTCCCAAACTCACTCATCTGACTTGGCACCAAATTACTTGGCATTGCAGAGAAGAGCATGGTGCAATCAGATCGTGGATTCAGGTCAGGATTATGTGGTGGCATAACTAGATCTAGTTGTTGCATAGGCCTTTCAGAAGTCACTTTGACTTCTTTTCTGTGTGGGTATGCAGGTAAAAATCAGCAGACTATACTGTGGTAGATGGCCTGCCCTTGCCAAAATAGGAAGGCCTTGATGTAGACAGTGCTGGAAGAGGGATAATCACTGCATGTTATACAAGGCCAAAATGTCACCTGCAGGGACCCCACAGAGATCCAGCTGACAATAAAGACAGCTGACACACAGTGGTGGGGGTTTGCTCGACAGTCAACTGAAGCGAGAAGGGACACTCTTATCAACTACCAGTCTCGAAAGCACACTTGTTTCACCAGGCAGTAGAGCAAGCTGGAAGCGTACACGCTTCCCCAGATGCCCCTGGGCTTGACAGAGAGATGGATGAGGACAGAAACAGTGAAGGTAAAAGTTCTCCAGCCTTGACTGGTGACGTATCTGGATGCTTGTTGGGTGAACGCATCAGAATTATCACGGGAAAAGAGACAGGAGATTCCAATACAGAAATTAGATGATCGTGATGCCAAAGGTGATGGATAGATTACATACAAAGAAGACACGAGGGGAGGATGGTGGAAGTTAACAGGAAGATCTTTGGAGCACCCCACTTTGTTTCATTGCTGGAATCGGGAGACGTGTAATTGGAGTGGGGGTTAAAGAACAAATGGAACTCATTCAAAAAGGGCAAGGTGTTTTGAGGTTGTTTTTTTTGGGGTGAACTGTCTCTTCAGTCCTAAAACTGTTTTCTTACAGTATATTTCAAGCCTAGAAAAATTATAAGATGTGATGATTTGAAAGCCTAAGCAAATCTCATTCAATACTGCTTTCCAGTAATGATTCCTAGGCTCTCCACAAAACATTCCTAGACTTGCCTTGTTTACAACAGCTCTTTCAATGGGCAAAAATGAACAAATTAGGGATAAATATGGATATTTCTAAGCCAAATATTTCACTCAGTAACATGATGCAAAAGTGAAAATTTTTTTAATATTAATACTTTTACTTAAGTCTTCCAAACACTCAGATTTTCATGTATATAGACTTCTCCTGCCAGTTTTTTAGAACCAGTAAATGAATGGGAACATGCCTCTGTTATTCTGTAATTTTATGTCCATTTCCATGTGTTTCTTGCATTGTTAGCTTGCCTCCTGCTTTGGTGTTTATTTGGGCAAGTTGCCTTTTTTATTGTTGTTGTTACCTTTTGTGAGCATGCCAGAGGCCTTAGAGTGCCAGTAAATTAGAATATTAGTGCTCCTTTTTTACTACCATATTCTACTCGTTTCCCTCTGCTTGTTTGTGACCTAATCTTGAACCTCTGCCTCAGCTGCTGAGCTGAATTTTCTGCGTCCTGATCAGACTAGGAGATGCAGTGGCCAAATGCATCCTTGTTTGCATAAAACGTGTTTGCCAGAAAAACTAGCGGCGAACAAAGTGAACCAAAATGTAGAAAGCTGCAAACAGAAACCTGTCCTTAAACAAAGTTCAAAATCACAGGCAGTATTAAAACTACATTCCCATTCAACACATGGGTGCTGCACATCAGTGGGCACTGCACCTCCATCAGGTGCATCCACCACAGCTCCATTTTGCAGGGCAGGTTCTATAATCTTTTTGGAAATTGGGGACATGCCTGGCAACAGTGAGGTATTTATGCAACTTCTCTTTTCAGTCGTGGAGGTTACATGTGGAAATACCCTACTAGAATAGATTAGCTATTCCATCTATCTGCCACCAGAGGATTTTTCCCTGTTTTGTCAAGCCCAGTTGTAAAAACAAGCCACGAACATGGGGCTCTGGAATCTCTGCCTGCAGAGTGAGACATGCTGCACACACTCCGAGCCTGAAGATGCTGTTATGCTTTTCCAGGGTACTGTTAGCTAAAACCCAACTTTGGCTCCCTAATAGTGAGTAGTACTCTACTGAAATTTAAATTAAGGTACTCAGGTGAGAGGGACAGAATCACACTTCTAAACTCTAATCACGAATGAAATCACTTGAGGCTAATTCCAGGAGATTCTGCGCCAACAAAAAACCCAGTTTGACCATGCTGTCTCACACCTAAACTGACTGGTGCTATGAATGTCACGCATCCATGGTTGGCAGGTGTTTCAAGTCATTTCACAACCACACTCTCAACTGATTAATGCTCTCTCGAAGTGTATTTGTAGTTTTACCATGGGCTTACTATGCTGAAGGACGTCATAATCCTGGCAGGATTTGAAAAACAAAACAAAACAAAAAAAAGAAAGGAAAATGTACCTAGATCTTCAGCCAATTGTAAATCAATCATTTCACTGAGTTAATTTAACCTACAAGACCTTAAAGGTGTTTAGAGACTGAGTCATACATTTATTTGAGGCAAGAAAGCTTTCCTAACCTTCTGCATAACAGGCCAGAGAGTGACAGACCACAGGCTCCTCACAGTAATTTTTGGATGAATACAAATGCATGCTTTTCAGATGTTCAGTCATCAAGTAAAAAAAGAATTAATCACAACCCATTTAATATTCTACTGTAAATTGTTCCAGTGAATCATTACCCTCACATAAAATACGTGGTACATCTAAGTTCCAGCCATTGCATTTTAGTACGCTTTTTACCATTTGATAGTTATCATGGGGCTCTTGAATTGGACACGTGTTCTAAAAGATGCAGACAGTTCACAAGGAGCATCTTTGAGCCACTGCTCCTTGAGAAACTAATTGGTTTGAGTTGATTTCTCTCACTGTAGGATGTGTTTCTGGAATGTAAATGAGGTTTTTCCTGATTCTTCTTTAAACCCCGTTTAAAGAGTGCATTCTAACATAAGTACAATGTTCTTGGGATGATCTAAGCAATGGTGCACATACTGTTATCTACCCAATCTCACTAACGTGTTTTCTCTTAATCAAATTAACACTTACAGAATTGCTTTGAGAACTTGTGTTCACCTGCTTTACCAGCATGATTACTGCTTCCTTCTCAGGCGTGGTTTACAAGAGGTACTTTCCCCACCCTGTGTGTAAAACAGACACTCTTACTTCCACAGTACGCAGCCTGGACAGCTGGCATAATGCATGCTGTTTGCCAACATACCAACCAGTCCAGACTGCTCTGCCTATCCTCATGGTTTACCGTCCCCCCATCTTTCTGCCATCTGCAAAACCTCATCAGTTATGAATTTATTTTTATCCAGGTGATTAATACAAACAGTGAATAGCAGTGGGTTGAGAGACACTCAAACCAAGTAACAACATAAAAAGCATCACCTCTGAATCACTCGAAGCAGTGAATGAATGTTTCATGCAGGTTATTTTATTATACTAATCTATACTTACTTTATCTCTGGTTGTACTTACTTTACTGGAGTTGATCCAGAGCGGGACATATACAGTAAAATAAGGAAAAGAAACGTCACAAACGCAGCAAGCCCAACCCAAAAGGCTATGACAATAGAATCTGTGGATACAACACAGTAGTTCTGTCACTGGTACCGTAGCAAATATAAAACTCAGCAATATAATTCATGATCTCTAAGAAAGGTGTGTAATTTAATTATTTCAATTCAATTAAACCCTTGAGAGAGAGGAATCAGAGTGCAAATCTGTTAATAGTCTTAAGAGCCTCCTAACAGTTTATTGTAACAGTGCATGGCTGGGGCTGGGCAAGAAGTTGGGAAAAAAAATCTAGTAAGTGTGATGGTGACTAGTATTGTGCATGTATTTAAAAGACAATACTGAGCACTCAGGATGGCTTTCACAGTTTCATCTCTTTGCAGGGGATACGTTTCCTTTTATAACACCACAGTGCAGAAGCAGTGTGGTACTCAAGATCGAGCCGTTACTGTTCAGTGCATAGCCAAATCTTGCTCTTAGGGGAAAAAGTACCACAACCCATGATTTTCAAGATTATGCTTTTAGGGAGGGAATTCTACCCTTAAAAACATTTTCCACCAAGAGAAATACGAAGGAAAGCTGGTTGAAACATGCCTGTGACCCTCAGAGCACACCAGTCCAGTGGAACAGAATGTGAACCTTCCCCTGTTCAGCTGCGATATTTCCATAATCATCGTAGAACAGTTTTAAATGCAGCCTACTTTATCAGGATAGATGGTTCCTTTATGGAGCAAGTAAATGGATTCCTACTACCAAAGTACTGGTTCACAGTTGGTTTAAACCAGCCTAAAAACCTGCCACTGCTGTTATCCCCAGTTCAGATGAAAACTTTTTGTTTAAAATTAATAAAAGGAAAAAAAAAGATGAACTGATCCCTGACCTGGGTGACCAGAGCTAATGGGAGTCTAAGGTGGTTGGGGGAGAAAAGGGAGTTGCTCTTTCATGAATGAAGGCTACGGTGCTGCATAAATTACTGCCTCACTTATGGGCTCACTGTTAGATGGGATCAATATGCTCCTGCCCCAGTAGCCCATTTGGTCACTGGTTCAAAAATGCTCCTTCCTGGGATCAGTATGTTGGTGGTGAACGTTCCAGTTAAAGCCTTGAAAAGGCTGGGTGTTCTGTAGGGCACAAGTTGAGAAATGCCCTGAATTCATAAGCGGCTACTCACTTCGAGTGAGGTGAAAAAGAAGGGTCATCGACTCCAGAGACAAATATTGACCAAGTTAAAATAAATCTTCCATCTCAAAGGACAGAAAACACTGTGTTCTTTGAAACAGGTCCAATATATTTGATTAGGTGTTTCTTTGTGAAAAAGTTCAGAATGTGTTGTCATCAGAGCCACAAAGAGATTAGGGGGACTTATCCCAACTCCTTTTAAACCTAAAACTAGAGCCGACCCAGCCAGAGTCTTATCAGAAAGCTGAGTTTTGGCTGTGCTACTGAGAAATAAGAATGTAGAAGGTCTGCTTATTTTATTATTCCTCTGTTAAAAAAAGTTTTACTAAGCTTTAATTCAGAGGATGGTAAATTAGCAAAGCAACTGGGTGCTACTGGCCAACCCCAACTCCTCAACAGAGAATTAGGAGACTTCTGTTAAAAAAAAAAAAAAGCAAGCTCATGGTTCAGGGATATTTTGAAAAGCTCCAAGTTTTGAAGTGTTCAAAGCCATCGGGACAGAAATGAAGAGCTTGGACTTATAATATTCCCCATCAGACCTATTTTGGTTTCATCCTTTAAAAGCAGCTTTAATACGATTCACAGAATTCACTGAAGCTAATCAAATTTGCTTCAGGTCTCACAGGGAGTTTGAACTCTCGAGGGATAAACAGAAACTTCCTGACTGTTTTTGAAGTCCTGCAATTAGTTTGTTTTTTGGTTTTTGTTTCTTTTTTTTTTCTTTTTTTTTTTTTTTAAACTGGAATAATATATTTTAACAATCTATAAAAAGCTTTTCTATTGCTAAATTTTACAGTCACCTTTCGTGTGTGTGTGCATATGCTTTTTAAATAGCCTATTAGTTCCTGGGCCAATTAAGCTTTTTATTATTTTTATACAAAATTGAGAGAGCTCCACAACACGATTAATAGAAAGCAAGACCATGACTTTATAGCTGGATTTAGATTCATTTTCATGAGACAAACGTGGTCTTATAATGCTTCAGGGATAGGCCACGTAACAGAGGAAAGAAAATGCAGAGATTCAAGTCTCTGTTTTACATTAAATAAAAAACAAAACAAAACAAAAAAAAACACAGGCAAAATTGAATTAGGGAGCTATACTCCTATCCCAGGGGTTATGATGACCATATGATTCATTTGGGCTGATTCAGCAATGCACCTAAACAAACGCTCAGGTCTCATTGCAGTCAGTGGGCACAGGCTCTCTAGAACATCAGTACAGCCATTAACGTCATCCTGGAGGTATCCTACATTTTGACAAACTTGGAACGTTTGTGGCTATTTGAGGGGAAATTATCACACTTCATCTGCAACACAAAGGGCAAGGACTTGCTGAACTTATTCGTCTATATAGTTCCAAGCACATGAAGACAATAATCGCAACAGTGGCTTTTGAAGGTATGAGAATATAAATATTATGCAAAGACAGGAAAACCTACAAAGTATATTCATTGCTTGACTAGTGCTTTTATTCAAAACAAAGAAAAAAGGACCAACTGTGGAATTATTTCCCTTGGTGTTTTCCTTATAACTTGTAACTCACTGTTCTCCCACTGGTATTTGGAGAAGGAAGAATAAAAGTACCAAGATGACGCAGTCTCCATTCCTCCTAGACTGCTGACATGGAAAAATGTTTATTTTTATAAGAAGCAAAAGAAGAAAAAAAAAAAGAGAAAGAAAAACAGTTTCACTTCCCTGGCTATCAGAAAACCAAACCCAACAGTTTTAGTTTAGAAATTGGTACAGCCAATGTGGGCTCTTTAAAAGACAAATCACAGAGCACAACTCCATTTTGACAAGCTGCCTAGAAATATCTTACATAAAGAGCCGCCCCAGGGAACTCAAATTGCCTTAACATTAAACTCCTGAGGGGAAAAAAAAATTTACATCCCAAACCCTACACTTGCATCTCTCTCTTTCTTCTTTGCCTGGGAGCTGAGCAGCTGAAATACAGAAGCCTGGTTTGGTTTCTTGCAGGTTTGCTTCCCAAAGCTAAGCCCAAAGGTGATTTCCTTTAGTGTCCAACAGGGAATAATCCCACCCTGCAGCCTTCTTGTCAGCAAAGGTTCTTCACTCACAATGTTCTTCCTCGATCATCTAGTTACCAGCTGCTGGAGATTGTTGATATTTTAAATCTTTGAGGCCTCCACTCCTTTGTAACTAGATCTACCTGGAGTTACTGCAGTAGCAGATAAGATGCATAAACACAAAGTGTGAGTGCATAAATCGTCTCCTTAGAATATAAAAAGACCTGAAAGGTGGCAGAGGTATCTACTTCTTTAGGGGGAGAAAACAACTTAAAAAAAATAAATCAATAAGAATTCAGTTTACTCTGCTTTTCTAATGGAAATAAGGCTTATGAGATCACTCATAAGCACTCAGACACGTGTGTGCGGTAATTTCCTCCATGAAACTATCAACAAATTTAAATTAAATTTAACAGAGAGGATGCATCTTCTCTCAGAAGCACAATTTCTACAAGTTTCAAGAAAACAGGCAGCTGGCTAAAGAGAAATATCCTATAATTGAGGGAAATGCTGTAACACAAACTCCATTTCTATTCTGTATCAGGCAACCCAAACATTAGAAAGAGGTTATTAGTGAGAGAAAAGGGGAAAGGTTAGATCCTGGATTTCTGTTTTTTGCTAAGCCAGCCACATGCCAGGAACTTATAGGTAGCTTGACTCATTCCTTTGTGTAATTTTTGGGGTAATTATCTGCCCTAACTTTAAAATTAAGAGAATTAGCAAAGCTGCCCATAAACCTGCCTGATGCCAGCAGCAGCAAATATTGTTCTGCAGTACTATGGAGCAAGATTTTATATGTGGAAGGACGTGAATATTTACACTGCCTGTTTTAAGGCATGGTGCTCTAAGTTTGGAGGCAATAAACCCTAGGCTCATCAGAGCAGACAGAAAAGCTTTTCTAGAGGCAGTGCAGAACAAGAGTTTCTGCTCCATTTTCTCATTCTTGTTCTCATAAGGCAAGTAAAGAACATGAAACTCTTAGCTTTTTCCATGTCAAGCTTCAATATTAGAAAGACAGTTTCTTACACTGTTAATTAGAGAGACATGAAAATATTTTAAAAGACTATCACATTTTCCTTACATACCAGATAACTATAATAACCTTGGGGAAAGCATTTTTAGCCTCTGAAACTGTATCTGAACAGTCATAGTTGTCTTCAGTAAACTAAACAGCCACCAGTAAAGCCCACAGGTTTGTCACTCAAATGAGGATACAACCATAGGCAGAGAGTTGGCAAAAATTGAGGCAAAACACTGCCTTTAGCCTAAGTGACCCAAACATCCCTACCCATTCTCCCTTGATCTTCATCAATCCATCCAACAACACTCGGCTAAATTAATCCCTCATGAGAGCTTGTCATTTTATCTTATAAAAATCTAACCAATGCAGTTACATTAGAAAAAAAAATAAATTACTTGCCACTTTAAGGAATCATAAAAAGACACCACTATCTCATTGGGCAAAAACCAAGTGTGAAATGGATTTAACTGTCACCGGGTGAATTTGGTGAATGCTATTTCATATTATATATTTTGAAAATAAACTTCTAAATCCAGCAGAATCAGCTTCCATGACAATAAAGTATTTTGACAATAATGCACATTATTACTTTATCTTACAGTTCAGTAGCACTAAGTCAAAGGAGGAAAGGTAATAGAATATGTGTTCAGCTTGATGTTCCTGGCTAGCGGAAACGTACACTTCTTCTTTTACTACGGTTTTGAATGTTTATCAGTTGTAACGTAAGCCTTACATCCCAAGAGGAAAACATGATAGTCTTATGAAAAACTCTGCTCGTTCAGTTAACTTTTCTGATAGTAGCATGCTGGTAACTAACACCCCAAAGTACAGATTTGCAAGTCATTAGGTGTCCACTTAGCAAATAACTAAAAGAGAATCTGTCATTCTAAGTAAGTGTTAGTGTCAGCAGTCTTACAATTTCAAATACTGTAAGATAAAGCAAAGAGTTTCAATACTAGTAAAAACTGCTATTAGTCAGTTCGGAAGGCAGACACCCATCCATACAAACCACACACATATAACCCGGCATGGTCTCTATTGCAAAGAAAATAAAAAAATAAGGCACTGAGACAAACTATGCAACATTTTTCCTGTACTAGATTAGCACCTACTACTCTACAATACTTACATTTATTAACCTCCAACTTGCTTCCATCTACTGGAATTGGATCTATATAATCCCAATAATATTCATACGACCAAAAATACTCAGAGGAGTTTGTTCTGTTAGCCATCTCAGCAGTGCATTTTAAACCAGCTCAGAACTCCAACCAAATACTTTTTTTCATTGTACTTCAGTGCCCTCAGAAAGAGATTGCATAACTGATGCCTATGTAAATCACTCTGGGGTCCCGCGGCTCAAGGACTGCCTTGGTACTAAAAAACATCTAGCAGCAATGACTATTAATGTCTGACAAATATGAAACTGCAGCCCTTAAAATGTAATCCTCGCTTCCTGGTGGGCAATAGCCTTATTCCTCAGCATGTTTGGAACTTGGATGTCAAATGACCCAAGAACGGGCTGGACAAGTGCCAGCTGGGTCACAAACTCTTCCCTCTCAGAAACTTGCAGCAGCGCAGCGCTCCCTGGAGCTCTTGAAAACGCATGGCCTGAAAGACATTCCTGAACTTCTCTTGACGCAAAAAAAAAACGTAGGTAAGACCTGACAAAACCCTTCATAAACAGAGGCCGCATTGGCCTAACCACGCATTGTTTGCTGTGCTACTCCTTCATTCCTTCCACTCGGAAGGCAACGGATGGGAAGGCAGGCTCCCAGCCGAGACGAAGGCGGACCAGTGGCACACAGCCATGTTTGGCCCACACAGCCTTGTGCCCAGGCAAACACAGAATCACAGAATCTTCTGGGTTGGAAGGGACCTTAAAGATCATCTTGTCCAACTGTCAACCTAACTGACAAAAATAGACACCTGCACAACAAACAAAAAGCAACACCATCACTAAACCATACCTCCCAGCACTACATCAACCCGTCTTTTGAACACCTCCAGGGATGGTGCCTCAACCACCTCCCTGGGCAGCCCATTCCAATGGCTGATAACCCTTTCAGTGAAAACATTTTTCCTAATATCCAGCCTGAACCTCCCCTGGCGTAACTTGAGGCCATTTCCTCTCGTCCTGTCACCTGTGACTTGGGAGAAGAGACCGACTCCCACCTCTCTACACCCTCCTTTCAGGTAGTTGTAGAGAGCGATAAGGTCTCCCCTCTGCATGCCCCGCTGAGGTGCTCACGCTAAACGTGACACAGACCTTCGGGGGGCTCTGTCAGGCGAGTTTTGCCTGCACCCCTGCAGCCCCCGGGTGGGTCTCAGCCGGGGAGGCCAGGGCCGCTCCCTCAGGCGCCGGCCGGGGCCTCAGGGAGGGAAGGCGGGGGCCTCCCGGGAGGCAGACCGGGCAGCCAGGTACGCAAACGCAGGGCAGAATAAAGCGCCGGGTTCGTTAAAGGCAGCCTCCAGAACGCGTATCACCATCTTTCCCCTGCCTCCCCACCGCTAACGGCGCTGGAGCTCCCCCTGAGGCGCCGCAGAGGCCTCCGTGAAGGACAGCGGCGGGGCATCACTCGCCGTTAACGGCCGCGGGGGGGCGTGGCCAGCCCCGGTGTGTCCCCGCCCCCTAGGCGGGGCCAGAGGTATTTCCCCCCCCCCCCCTCCTGGGTGTCAGTTCCGGTTCCGGCGCGGGCGGTTTGAAGGCGATGGCGGGCAGTCTCTTCCAGCCGCCGGGCCTGGTGGCGGAGCTGGACTCCTCCCTGTCGCTGCTGGAGGCCGGGGACGGCAGGCGGGGGACGGCGGAGCAAAAGCAGGTGGGGGACGCGGACCTGCTGCCCATGGTGTTCCTCTGCGCCGGCTGCAAGCGGCCGGTGGGCGACACGCTGAGCTGGGTGACCAACGACGAGGAGGCGGGCTGCATCCTGCTGCGCAGTGAGTCCCGGTCCCGGCCCGCCCCTCACCCCCCGGCCTCACCGGCGGCCCCTTGGTCACCTCCCTCCTTTCCTCGCTCTCCGCAGGTGCGGCCGGTAGCGTCACGGTGGACCCGGAACGGAAGCTCTCCAAGCGGCCCGGCGAGTGCGGATGGTGAGGCCCGGCCCCGGAGCCCCGCTGCTGCCCCCGGGAGTGTGTGTAGGGTTCCCCGCCTGCCCCCCTCCCGTCCTTTTCCCAGGGAGCCAGGAGGCCCTAGGGAAAGTGCTGAGGAAAAGCCGGATAAATGGCTCTCCAGGTGCTGGCAGCCGCCTGCAGCTCCTGTTCGCCTGGGGAGCCCAGGCCTGGAATGCTTCTGCCAGGTGGTCTGTGCAAAGCGCTTATTTCACTAAATTTCACTGAATTTTAGAGTTGGAAGGGACCATAGAGATCATCTAGTCCAACTTCCCTGCTAAAGCAGGGTTTTCTAGAGCTTGGCAGAGCATGTTCCTCAGGACTGCATCCAGGCGGGGCTTGAAAATCTCCAAGGAAGGGGACTCCACAACCTCCCTGGGCAGCCTGTTCCAGGGCTCTGTCACCCTCACTGTGAAGAAGTTTTTCCTCATATTTGAGTGGAACCTCTTATGTTCCAACTTGTGTCCGTTGCCCCTCGTCCTCTCACTGGGAACCACTGAAAAGAGTCTGGCTCCCTCCTCCTTCAACCCACCCTTGAGATACTTATAAGCATTAATAAGGTCTCCCCTCAGCCTTTTCTTCTCCAGACTAAAGACTCTCAGGTCTCTCAGTCTTTCTTCATAGGGAAGATGCTCCAATCCTTGAATCATCTTTGTTGCCCTTTGCTGGACTCTTTCTAGTAGTTCCCTGTCCCTCTTGAACTGGGGAGCCCAGAACTGGACACAATATTCCAGTTGTGGCCTCACCAGTGCAGAGTAGAGGGGGAGAATGACTTCCCTTGACCTGCTGGCCACACTCTTCCCTATGCAGCCCGGGATTCCGTTTCCCTTCCTGGCCACAAGAGCACACTGCTTGCTCATTGTCATTTTGCTGTCCACCAGGACCCCTAGATCTTTCTCTTCAGAAGTTGCCTCCAGCAGGTCTTATGATGTGCTAATCTTGCTGAGCTGCTGAGAAAGCAGGCTGAAAAATTAGTGCTTGTAATTGTATGTATGGCAGGAGTGAATGCTCAAAACAAAACACCAAAATCGGAGTGGATGAATTTTTTTTACAATAGGGACGGGGAGAGGCTTTTCTTCTTTTTCTCCCCAATAAATGTTATGTATTTTACTTACAGCATGATTGAAACATTATCCTGCTCTGGCTGCTCAATGACACTTGGCAACATCTATAGGTGCACCCCAAAGCATCTTGACTACAAGAGGGATTTGTTCTGTTTCAATGTTGACTCAATTGAAAGGTAAAGGCAGGATTTTTATTGGTAAGCCTGCTAGCTAAACGTCACCAAACGCACATTTTAAAACTGAATATGTGCTTGAGGATCTCACTTACCTGTCTTACAGTCAAAAACTGTCTAGAAAATGAAGATGTGCTATTGTATTGGTTTTAATTAGTTTATAGCACTTAAAAGTGATTTTAAGATGCTCTTTAATAACTGTATCCTGAATTAAGTCTCCACACAAGAGTGCTTTTATCCGAGCATTACTCTAGTAAACACTGATATGTTATCTTTGTTTCTCTCTGGGCTAGGTTGAATGTTTCTGCTTTTTGATAAGTTCCAATTTATTTTGCTCTCTATATATGGATGTTCACCTTCCTAATCTGGACAGGTTTTTTTCCTCTTTCCACAGCTGTGATACTTTGATTTTTCTATAGCAGTAAAGTTCTCTGAAACACTGAGATAGTGACAAAATAGCATTTTCTTGAGCAGTAATGCTGATGGCTGCTTCTCCCATCTCGTGTGACACGGTTCTGTGTCTGCATGCTTTTTCACCATATTCTGTAGCACCAGCATTCCTGACTGTCTCTTGGAGTTCTAACTTTCATAAAGCAGTGGTGTCTTGGTAGTTAAACAGCTTAAAACTGTTTTTATTCGGCTGTACAGTTTGTTTACAAGATTAACAAATATAGATATTCTTTTAATTGTTGCTTGAATTATGCTTCCACTGCTAGCAGATTAATCATAGTCATTGGGAACAATAGATGAGTCCTACATTTGGTTTTTTGCCTTCGTAGAGAAAAGGGCATGATCTAAACTGTAGCATATCAGTTACATTCTAGGATCCTCAGAAAAGCAAGCACTTACAGATGAGGAACCTTTAACTCTAGAAAGTCGAGCTGTCTTGGAAGATGTGCTACAAAGGGTAAGATATAGCCTTATATCATTCTGTGTTTAAATCACTTCTAGAACATCTTAATATCCTTAAATATTTTCTACAGAAGAGCTTATTTCATCCAAATCAATTCCGTGGGTTTTAGCATATGCTGTAATACTTCATACTATTAATATATTGTTATGCAAGATTTTCAGTAACTTTTGCTTCAGTTTTAATGGTAATTAACATTTTCTGTTTATGAAGCACAGCTTTATATTCCTATCTATGTCTGTAATTAGAATTTTATTTCTAATTAGTTCTGATTCAGTTCTCCAGATTTTCACCTAACTTTTAGTCATGTCTCTTCTGTCTTTCATGTAAATCAACTTAATGCTTTTTTTTTCTTTAACTTTATTTTATTATAAATATTTTGATACCAAGTTGACATTTGGCTCTACTGAACACTTCTGATTGCAGGTAGCAAGGGAGTCAGCTCTGAAAGCTGATGGTTATCTATCAAAAGCTGCATTATGGAACTGACACTAAGGTTGAAGACAATTATAGATTTGAGAAAGTACGGAGAGTTAATGTTGGAGTTGAGTGAACTTTCAGACTATGAAAGTGGCAGGAGTAGAATTAGATAGGATTGGTAATGCAAGATCAAATTTGAGCACTTGTATCTATGCTTGCTCTTTATATTGGCAAGTTCTTTTTATAACCAAGTATCTTTCCTTTTTTACTTCACAGGCAGACACTGTATTAAAGGCTCTGGAGACAAGACTCACTGCTGTTGAATCAAGTATGGCTTCTCTTCACAATAAAGTCTGAAAGAAATTACATGCGTGAAGCTTAACTGCAGGAAAAAGACCTACATGAAACTTTGTCCTTGTAAGCCTCTGGAATCTGTAGGAGCATTGAAAAAGCTGTGTCAAGAACTGAAAGACATCGTTGGCTCATGCTGCAGTAGAACAATGCTGACTGCATTTTCACCATAGACAAGAAGTTCCTTTTTTTTTTTTCTATTAAAAAGATACCCCAGAAAGAAATGGAATTTTTAAAATGAAGTTTCTTTATACTTTTGGTTTAAATGTAAATAGTTATTTAAATTGTTGTCTCTGAAATCAAAGCATTTCTATCCTGACTTCCCTGCTACTCCGTGTCTACTGAACTGGGTGTGCTTCTTTTTCCTAAACTAATAAAAAAAAAAAGCTTGTGTTGTCTGAAGGAACAACATGTCATTTTTCTTGTCTCCACAGCCTTTGCTTGACCTGTACTCAGAGATGAGAATGGCATGACAAACACCTGTATGAGGTGGTTTGTTTGTTTTTCTTTTTTTTTTTTTGCAAGCTTGGGGCTAAAATTTTATATAAAAGAATGCTTTTAAAGCATTAGATAAAATGGATTTCCATGCAGTATTGAAGATATGTCTTACAGCTTCAAGGGGAGGAAAATAAGCAAGCCTGGTAGCAGCACACCTTAAAGCAAAGCTTGGTGTGTATTTGAGCAATGAATCAAAATGTTAATTAACGAGTGCTTGTTAGTGTATTGTTGTTTAATGCTGTTATTTCTTTGATCTTTTGTGTGTTTAACTGTCAGGGTTTCTTACATATTGTGAATGTTCCAAGCAATTACTTTTTTTTAAATAAAACAAAAGCAAGCAGTTGTAGTTTAAAGGAAGAGTAATTTTGAAAAGTTATTTTTTTGTTACCCAGTGTTACTTAACTTAAAAACTTGCAGTAGTAAAATTTTCTTCAAAAACCTAGAATGAATTTCCAGCTGTTCTCCCCCACTGGTAGGCACTGTTTCTCTTTAAAGCTTCCCTCCCCACCTCTTCTCTATTTACTGATTTGTTTTGAAGCAGTACTCAAGTCTAACCTGTAGTGATGGGTCTTTTATTCTTTCATGTTCAGGTAACTAGAACGTTTTCTTATTTGCATACCTGCCAAAGGAATTCTTAAAAGCACTTATCTTTCCAATCAAATTAATCTAGTGTAACATCTGAGGCAGTTTCTTACCAACATTCAAAAACTTGTTAGAGAAGTGACATAGTAGATGTCATCCTGGATGTCTGAAGAGAACCATGAACTCTGCCCTGTAATTGAAGGTAAGTCGATGTTTTTCATTATATACAGAGTGTGTTTTTGTTGGGAATGTTAACAGTTGATGGCTTGATAGGCCTGCCCTTTCAGACATAATGCTTTTTCCAGATATGTATGTATATTTTTAACATATTCTTTAACTGAAGATTGAGACAAGGCAGCATAATCTTTTACATCTATATTCTAACAAAGTGGCAGCGAGACACAAAGGTGCAGAGGTAAGCTTGCATGTTTTTCTGGTGCTTTCCAATCCAAATTATTGGCATGTTGGAGGTGGGAGATAGAAACTACTTCCAGGTTGATAAACACTGTTATTCAAAGTGGGCTTCTGTATTTGTTCCATTATAGTATGAATGACTATTTTAGATCTTCTATTGATGGAAAGAACTGGGTTTGGTGGACTGAAGCACGACCTGTGGACTTAAACATGCTCCTCTGTTAAACAGAGTGCAGCTAGTTGTGGATCAGAGTGAGTTCCTTAAATAGATTCACCAGCTGAGTTCCTTCTGAGACTCATTTAGGTAGTTTCCTAGCACCTGTCTCCTATCTATGTTACTACTATGTGTAATGAAAGTAAAATGTATATATGTAAGCAAGTATTCAAAATAAGAAATGGCTGCTTATCTTAAGCATGTGAATTCCATGAGTGTCCCTCTTTTCTAGCTACTACAGGGAAAAATGCCTGCTGAAGACCCAAAAAACCCAAAAAACAATGCCACCATTGTGTCCCTGAACTTAAAGGCAGAAGTGACTACAGAGAATCTAGATTAGAGTGTGTGTTCCTGTGATGGAACATACACAGGTAACATGTCTTAAAAGTGTGTGTTAGGTAACCATTTTTCTCCTTGGCTGAGTGTTATGGCCTTCTGTATCTTTATTGAATACCTGCATTTGGCATCAGTGTATATTTAGAACAATGTCTCTTAGCATATTGTAGGTGGGAGCTCAAGTACATTAACACAACAGACACTCTTAAAATAGCGTTTCCACACTCTCAAGGGTTGCCAGCTGCTGCTTTGCGAAGGTGTGTAATGAACAGTCTAATTTTAGAAAAAAATTCATAAGGAAGTAGAGATATTTATATCTGCCTGGGGAAATGTGTGTATTTGGGTATGTACATTGTTCCAAGAAGTTGAAAGAATTTTTTTCAATGTGAATTTCAATTAGGAGCTAGTATCTTGAGTGGTTAACTGGGCTAAAGGTAATAAAATAGAAATTTTTTCTGTTTAGATGAATAAATGGTGTGTTATGGTACAATTGAACACTTCTTAAACATTAAAGAACTAGTTTTTCCCTAACCAAATATAGTAGCAAAGTTTTAGTGTGCCAGCAGGATGTACAGTCATATATAAAAGGTATTTAATTATTTAATAAGCAGTACCCATTACTGGGTGACATTCCCCTCTATACCCAGTTTCTTGGTTTCTACTCTCAAATGCAGGGTAAAAAGGAAGATTAATTCTCCTTTTGGGGAATCTGCATGCTGTATGGTGCACTTCCTTATACTTGTCCTAGGCACTTTGTGCGTTGTGTGCTGGGAGAGAGGAAAATACCACTTTGAGTTCTATAACTTTGTATGCAGTTAAATATGGCAGGGATTTAGTTCAAATACAACAGTACTTTGTAGCTCATTCTGATTTTGCCCTTTAGAGAGAAGTGGTATAACAAAATACATATCTTCAGAGGATTAAAGTTGAGGTTTCAATATCCCCTGATTGAAATTTTAGAATGCCTTTCTGTGTCTTGAAAACCACCACAAAACACTAAGAATAACAAGCAAAACTTCACGTGTACAGAATCCACTAGCAGGAAAGGAAGGAGGAAGAAGACAATATATGCTGAACAAAGAATGTATTTAAGGATGAATAGCGCTGCATGTGTTCTCTGTAACTTATTAATAGGCACATCATGGAATTGCCAATTGAAGAAAAGTGGCAAACATACAGAAGATGTTACAGGTATGCTAAATATATGTATAGTATATTACAGTTTATGCTTATGAATGATGAAAAACGGGATTAACTTAAATGAAACTGGAGCTTTTATAAGCTGTTTTGGAAGGGGGGATAGGGAATAGGCAGGTGTCATGGAAGGAATGGTGCACTTCTCTTGAAAGAGAAGTAGCAATATATTGATACTAAACAATGATTTCACAAAGTTTGGTAGCAAATGTGACAGTTTTGACAAGATTCAATGGGAAGGCACACCTGGTTATTTACTGCATAGAGGGACAGGGTCAGACAGAACTGCCAGGGAGACCTTCCTGTTGAGTCATGAGGTTCAGAAAGGACCCCCTTGCTTTCTAAATTCCTTCTCAGAGAGGAGTCTAGGTGTGGCTGGATTGAGTCATAGTCCTGGACTTAGTCAACAGTTTATGCCTAAAGGATTATATATGCACAGTCAATCCTTTATATCACTTAGCATGCTAAATTTTGAAATATTAGCTGTTAATCGCTTATTGAGGATGTGTGGTGGTAAGGAGTCTCCTAACCTCCAGCACTAATCTTGAACAGCTTCCCTACTCAAGGAGAGATCCTGGTCTGCAGCCTACTGCCATGCAGGAGAGCTCAAAGGGCTCTTGGACTGTTCACTATTTATGGGGGTAAGATGATTGACCTAAAGTTGCATATCAGCCACAGTACCAGTATTATGGTTAGGTGGCCAAATGGCTCAAGTTAGCCCTTGGCTAGTGCGTTATGTCTCCCCAAAACCACATTGAGCCAGACACAGCATCACAACTAGACGCGACCATTATGACCACCATGGGTGGTTATCACTTGGGCAGGGTTGTGGGAGATAAAGGTCAGGTTGGTGGTGGAGCACACTGTCACAACAGGTTAGCTGTACTTGAGGTTATGTCCAAGATGAGCAGGTGTTGAATGGTTTCTCATCTTAGTGCTTTTTTCAGAGCACCTAATTTCAGATTTCAATAAGCATGACTCAGACTTTCATTTGTCCTAGCATTCCTTTTATGACTGTAGAGCATTGTTTGCTAGAGTGTCAGTGTGTCTGAAATACTGGTTATATTCTGTAACTGTTTAACTTAAAATATAAAACAAACCTCATCCTCCCAACCCCCACATCTGTTTCTTTAACCCTAGGTGATGCTGACAGGAACCTTCCCACCTGGTGCCTGCTGACCTAGCTACTGTTGCAAAAAAAAAAAAAGGGGGTTTCTTTCCAGTTGAAAAAGCAATGATTTGTCTCCTTTCTTATATGCTACTATGGGGGAAGTTTGTATCTGTACTTGAGAACTGTCCCTAATAGTTTTCTTTCCCAAATTGATCTTTACCAGAAAAGATTGTATGATTTAACAGGGTATCAGTCAAGGCCTCCATTGGTGGTAAACGTCTTGTAAAATAACATGTCAGCTTTGACAATAGTCCTGTGAATGGCATGTATTTGGAGTGTAAATATGCACTATGCTTCTATTTTCCATATGGGCAAAATTCAGCCTCCTATGGTCCTTAATCTTTTCAAGTGGGGGGAAAGCTGTTACACTGTAGTCACGTAGAGCTATTGGTGAATGGGCTGCAAAGCATTTAGCAGCACAGACATGGTTGTCCATAAAGGCCTGGGAAACCTGATGGAACAATTGTGAGGACAGTCCCTCCTTTTTGCACAGGAATGGTTAGTAAGCTCCATGCTTAGGTGTCTTTATGTCTTCACAGATGACACTGATCAAGTTGCTGAGGTTAGAATTTCAAAGTTGCCAGAGTCCCAGATTTTATTTCTGTTCTTTTTGTTGTGGGGTTTGTTTGTTTTGGTTTTTTTTGCATCGAAGTTTCAAGTTAGGCTAAGATTCCTAAGTTAGAGGTTGCCTTTGTTAGTTTTCCAAACTTAGCACTGTTGTAATAATTATAGCTCTTGGTTTCGGGAGATGTCTAAAAGATGAAGGTATCAAAACTTTCTTGGCTGTTGTTCAGCTTTTTGGTAATGAAACAGTAGAAATGAGTAGGGAATAAGCAAAAATTAATGTTCTTATCTGGATGTGAATTCTGCTTTAAAAAAGGCATGGAAAGAAGCAGAGGGAACAGTTAGGTTCGCACTGTATGATAAGATGCAGTAGAGCAGAGGTCCAGCAGATAGCACTAGCAGAGGGCTGAAAAAGTTCAATTGCTGCTGTTAGGCTTAAATTGTGGTTGGGGGGTGTGTGAGGTTGGGGAGGTTGGCATGCACTGAGATGAAGGTGGAAGCAATCTTATTGCTGTGCTCATGAGAAAGAAGAACAACCCTTGACTGAGGTTTCTAGATTGTGAGGTTAGGGTCCCTCTGTCCTCTGCAGACAGGGAAAGAAGCTTTTTGCCTCATTTAAAGACCTGAGGTAGACGTGTAAAGTGAAGTGAACCATTATGCAGGAACCCCTGATGTTCTCTAGTGCCCTGTAGTTTATCCACACTTAAGCTTTGAGAATCCACGAGCTGGAAAACTGCCTCCATCAATGCCTCTTTCCTTTCCTTTTCAGCTGGTAGGATCGAGGAAAGCTGAAGAAGAGCCTGAACTGGAGAAAATGTACTGGAGCAGAAAGAACAGAAGGTGAAGAGGAAACTGGCACATAATATCCTTACAGGAAAGCATGATACTGTGGGAGTAAGCATGAAGAAAATAGAAGTGCGATTCCAAAAAAAGGGAAGCACCTAAATCAGTTTAGTTCTAGAGAGATCTGAACATCAGATTCTTTTAGCTCTTGTGTACATAGGCAAACTGACATATATAGCTACTGGAGAGTAAACTGACACAGCAGATTGTTTCTGGAATTAAATAATTTATTCTCACTAATCTAAAGCTAAAACCAAGCTAAAAAGTTCAAGACCAAACCAGTCGTACCATGTTTCTCAAACCTTTGAGACTTTTATTCTCATGGCAATAAGGTCAGTGGTCTGCTGAAAGCAATGATAATGCTATATTTAAGAAATGTGTAGATATGGCTCTTTGGAGCATGCTCTAGTGCCCAAGATGATTGGTTTGTGGGTGGGTGTGATGTGGTGGGGTGTTGTGTTTTTTGGTTTTTTGGTGGTGGTGGTGGTTTTGTGTTGTGGTTTTTTTTGAGGTTGAACTCAATGATCTCAGAGGTCCATTCCAACCATGGTGATTCTGTATGGACAGTGCTATGGGGCTGTGGTAGAAGTAAGGCTTGTTTCTGTAATGTCATGTAGTGTGACATTGTCCCAGCAATTCTTTCCATATGTCTCCCATGGCTTCCTACCGTGAGGCTAGAGGAGTGGAGTATCGTTGTCATCTTGAAAATGAGCACAGAAACACAATCTTGTTTCCTTCTAAATTAACAAGAACTCCAAGCTCAGCCAAGTCACCCAGGAGACCAAACCTATGTAATTTTATAGTACAGGGCTTTGTGTTTACTGCAAGGACAAAAGCGCTGGGGACATAAATCAGGAAAAATGCCCTTGTTTTCACTCCCTGCTGGTGTGAAAGCTGCATTTCCCCCCTAACCCCTGAGGGCTAGTGCTTATACTGGGATGACAGAGAAGATTTGTTTTAAAGCTTTTGTAAGCTGAGAGAGAACTCTTCCCAAACCTCTCAGCACAGCAAGTAGAAGGTTCAAACAATAAGGAATTAAAAACCTGAAATGCATTTGGCTTTTCTGACTTACTCTTAGTTATGCCAGGCTGTCAAAATGACATTATGTTACTGTAAAACATCACATGAATCCACTCTGTTAGTAAAACCCCTTCACTTCTAACATTTCAAAATAATTTTCTATCCAGTTTTCTTCAATAAAAACTTGCTATGAGAGGATCAGGCACAGATGTGGAAGAACTAAACAGTGGGCACTAACTCTAGTGGAGGCTGGGATGGGGAGGCTGTTCCTGGAAGACTGTGCTCCTGCTTGAGGTCCATGGTTTGAGGGCAGTGGTGATACTGAAGAGGGCAGGAGAATGTCTTAAGGATAGCAAAATAAGCTTTATTTCCTTAAAGATTTTAACCATTCCAACTGTTTTGCTTATTCAAGGGGACAGATGTTTAGGTGTTGTCTCTCAGTTCATCCCTGGGGAACTGAGATCTGTTCATGCAGGGACCCTCAGCCTAGCAGCACAGGAGGGGGCAGTGGTTTGGACTGCGAAAGTCATATTGGAGGCGAAATGTATGATTTTTAACAGAATCAGTAAGGCAACTTCTATGCACTGATGTGTTTCAATAAAGGATGCTCTGTGGCTGGAAATGTGTAAGATAGGTCCTGTCCAGAACTGCCTGGGGGGCTGCGTGGGGTCACTGGGCTGTAGCTGTGTGGGTGGCATGGTTCTGAGCAGCCCCCGAGAGGTGTGGGGCCTGCAGCCAGGGCTCTCTCCATCTGGCAGGGCTTGGGCAGCCTTCTCTGGGCCCCAATTTAAAACCATGAACTAACAAGAGCAGCAGTAACAATAAGGGGGAAAAAAAAAGGATGAAAGCTGGGTTTGGATAACTACCTTCAAGCATCCAACTAGGCGATGTGGCTTCCAAGCTGCTGGCGATTGTCCAAAGGCAATTGAAGGAGCTGAAGCCTGCTTTAGGCTCAGGTGCTCCAGCACTTGTGAGAAACCAGTGCTTAAATGGCCTCCAGGGAGCTGAACTTTGGGCGGCCCCTCTATTTAGTTAAATCTTGACCCAAACGGCTTGTTAATGTGTAACTGCCAAGCTGATACACGTTTCGTTTCTCCACTTGCTAATATCACAGCAAGAGTTAAGACAGGCTCCCAAACCTCCCTGTGGTGCCTGTGTTCCCCCAGCACCTGTGGTCCCTCCATGCTTTCCTGATGAGGCCAGGAGAGGGCACATCTCCATAAGAGATTTTGCTGCAGCTTAGCGGTGACAATTAGGATTTTCCCCTCCAGCTCCTTCTGCTCGCTCAGGGCTTTGGTTTTTCACTACGTAGTGCTGCAGGCTTCTTGCCTTTCTTTCTTTGCCTACTTGCTCTCCAGGATGAATTTTCAGACTAGTTGGAGGCTACCAGCTGCCCTGCCTTGTGACTTGGAGGTTGGAGGTGTTGGTTTGTTGAATAAATACTGCTTAGGCTCAAAACTGTTAAGACAGAGCCACAAAGCAGCCTGTAAGACTCTCATCTGTTACTTCCCTGGGGTTTCCTTGGGGATGATGTGCTATTATTACTGTGATGCTTTCTCTGAAAAACAAAAAAAAAAAACAACCTGAACAAGACAGATTTTTCTAATCTCGTGAGTGGATTTGGGCTCACATCTGTCTTTTGTTTCTGATATATGAGATGTTATAGAAGCAATAAAATGTAGCAAGCATTCATTTAATCCATATTGGGGAGCAAATTTCCATGATTTGACAGAAACTAAAACCATTTAGCTTATCTTTGCAAAGCAAAGTAAGATATTGTTGAAAACATGAAAACTTGCCTATTTAAGGATTTTATAAATAGACTGTAATCTAGTTTCCAGTGGCACTGTGATACCCTAGAAAAGAGCCCACAGCCCAAGTTTTGAATGCCAAGCTACACACCATTCACCACTAGGTAATTAACACTGCTGGCAATTCTCAAACAGTTCCTGAAAGAACCAAAACATCTACCCACTGTATATCTATTTAAAAATATCCTGGGACAGAGTGACTTCATGCACTGATTCCTGTATGAGTAACAATAGGCTCTTCATTGTTCACGCTTCAATTGTTTTTTGCATTTTTTTTTCATATCACTAATTTCTGCATCCTCTTTTGAGCTGTGAGTAACACGCATCCAGTAGAAGAATGCTGGCTGTAAGGTGAACCCCTGAAAAATGATGGTTCTCTGATACTAACTCTTTTTTTTAAGCCTTGCATGAGCAAAGCTCTGCGCTATATCAGGCCAGCAGGGCTTTTCTGAAAGCAGCTGATGAGAAAGGAGGGTTAAGCTTAGAAAGCTACATATTTGAGCAGGAATTAATGAGGCTTGGAAGCAGTTTGCAAACACATAAGCTCTTCCTGGTTGCTGCTAACAGAAGTTGTCTTTTCTTAAAGTGTCACCTCCCCAGTCCCAATAAATGCAGAGGGCTGGGTTGGCTTAGCCATGAAAGTCCCCATTTATAATACTGCTGTTAAATTTCAGGCTGCTTATTTTATCTAGCCTGGTGTCTCGTTAGCCCCCTTGCTGGAGCACCAGCCCAGTCCCTCAAGCATGGTGAAAGCTGGGTAGCTGGAGCCAGGGCTCAGGGATGCTGCTTGCAAACCACTTTTCTTATTTGGATAGGCTTTTAACTGCCATGTTAGTTAGTCCCGAAGGCTTTATTCAGCAGAAATAAGCCATACTGAATAACCCACCAAAAGGTGGTTGGACCGATTCCCTTCAGGGCACTTTTTCCTTGGCAAAACATTGGCCAGTCAGGTTTAAACTGGTAGTGGTCCTTATTAGCTGTCTTGAGTCAAAACAAATCTAGATGGTTGTTTGGCAATGGAGGGTCCTCTCTAACTGCATTGAAGCTCCTGCATTAGCGTTAGTGGGTCAGCTAAAAGCAAAGCACAGGGACGCATGTGTGGCACAAGATGGTCAGCCCTCAGGACTTGAGCAGCCCATCCACCCACTGCCCACACACTGCTCACCCCATGCCCATACCCCATGGCCACAGTGCAGCCACATCTCCCTCGCTGTGAGATCCCATGCGCCAGAGCCTGGGCAGCACCTCCTACCCCAAGGCAAACAAGGGAAGAGCCATGTCCTAGGAGTTTCTGTCCCTCAATGGCATATGTGCCCGTCATGTATGGTCCTTTTGAAATGGTCAAGATATCTGATCCTAGGATAGGTACAGGAGAAACCATAGGTGTGGTGCCTCATCACTGGACACCATGTCAGCACACAAGTCAGATAATAAAGCCTGATGCTCTGCATAAAAAGTCAGCTTCAGTAGATATTTTAAACATAGTCCAGCTTCTGGCCAAACATGAGTCCTTGGCATTTAAGAGAATTTAAAAAGGAAAAAAAATATTAACTTCAGGGGTAAACAATCACAGCCGTTGGCCAGTCACAAGGCTGGCCAGATGTCAAAACATAGTCCTGTTGTATCAGAGTAAAGACAGGGAGCTGTTATTGCACTTGCCTCCTTTTGTGCCTCCCTCTTCCCACAGCTGGGATGTTAGGGATGGACCAGGCCTCCCCTCTGCTGTCCAGGTGTTTTGTGGGCGCTCAGTGACTGGGTGAGCGCAGATATCCTGGCTACCAACGGCTGTGGCCTCCTCAGGCCCTTGTAGCCAACATCATTCCTGTCTGGGGACTGCCTCTGTCCTTGGTGTAAGCTCACACTGTGTTTGGGGTGCTTGGACATGCTTCTGTGTCCCACTGCTCCTAGCTCTTCTCTGGCTTCAACACCATCACAGCAGTCCTTTACTGCCTGTTACCCAGACGTGGACTATTGCTTTGATGGTGCACTAGTCCACACCTCATGCACACCCACTGGGAAACCCGTCTTGGATGTGGCAGTGGAGGGTGGGCATTTCCAGTGAGTCTTTCCTCAACCACGTCTCTTATACAAAGAAACCCCCTCCCTTGTCAGGACCAGCTGTGGTCATGGTATCTGCAGGAGCTGCCTTCCTGGAGGACATGGTCTGCCAAGGTGTGCAGAGCCTTCTTGGTGCCTCCCAGGCGGCAGAGGGTGGACACCTACCAGGGGTCAGAGGTTCAGTACAGTTGCAGAGTGGCCACAACACAACAGTAACAACCTTTGGATTACTCTGCCCTTGCAGAGTTACTAGCCCAAGCTAAAGAAACCCCCTGGCACTTGCTGGTGTTAAATCTGGCACCTACAGGGGTAAAACACAACTTCTAACAGAAGATTGCATGAGGCTGGGTGGAAAAGCCTTTGAGTCAGAAAGGAATAATTCAAGGCTATGTGGGTCTGTCATTCAGATGAGGCAGACCCAGTTCCACACCGAGAGGAGGAAATACCATTTAAAAATTTTAGTAAACAACATAGTGTTTGGAAATTTGATGAGGAAACACAGAAAGATAGCACCCCAATAAGACACAGAGCAGAGTCTTTCAACACAACAGAGAGCAGCATTAACAAGACTGAGGCGGACTTGTTATCTCATCCAGATAGCTTAGGAAAAATACAATCCAAATAGCTTAAATGCCAGAAAATACATTTGTTTCCCAGATATATTTTTTTTTTTACATCTTGGTTATTCAGCTAAGCAAATAGGTGCTACCACATAGGGCAGGAGATACTGAATCTGCTGGAGTCAGTGGGCTACCCAGCAGGGTCCCATGGCAGGGTCCCATGGGACCAGCGCCTCAACTGTGAACAAGCACAGGTCTGGTGCTGTTGTTCGTGATGCTTTTCCTGCTAGAGAGATTTTATTCTCTGCTAATTCAAAAGGCATCTCCTAGTTTCTGCTTCCTTTTTGTTTTTCAAGTATACTTCAGAATATTTGCAGTAGGAGCCCTAGTAACTCTTGAATTGCTGACTGTTTTGCCCTTAAGAGAATTATGTTAGTATCTGTCTGTCCCAATGACATATGACAGGTTTTTCGGGGGATGATCACATCCTTCTCCTTGAAGATTGTTTTGTTTTGGTTTGGTTTTTTTCTGCTCTACTTGGGATAAGTGAATGTTATCTTTGAAAACAGAGACAATACCATGGTAAGCCTGTCAGCAAACGGCTTCACATAATTTGGGAGTCTGGACCCCACAACTGGCTGTTGTATCTGGAGGGAGGAGAATTAAAGTTGGTGTGATTTTCTGAGAAGCATCTGATCTCTGGAGACTGATAACAGAGCCTGCCATGCCCTGAACTGGTTAAGGAGGTTATACCACAGCTTTGTGTGTGTTCCTTCTCATGCTCCCTTCCTCAAGGGAGTTTGTATGGGCATTCAGTGTACAAACAACACAAACCCGCTGTGGGGATGGGGTGGCTACTGGGTTTGTGTGTTGGTTTTAAACCACTGTATTGTTTAGAAAGTCTTTTCACAAGGTGGTGCCGATGCTTTCCTATGCAGTCATCCATGTTCCTCACCCTCCTTCCTCTCCATTGCCTTTAATTCGCTACAGCTCAGGCTGTCACCAAAGCTCAGGAGAATGGAATCCTGAGCCTGGCTGGGACATCTTCACGTTACCTTACCACAGATAATGACATTGATACTGATCAAAATACACACTTGGATAGAGTTACTGCCTGAAACAAAGTACTTTCACACAGGAGTCACGTAAGTGCTTCAAATCCTATACAGATTCTGGTGAAGACCATTATCTTCCTCCTGGGTTTCTGTCTTGCAAAAATCATACACACTACAGAAAATAGGAAGAAAGTGAACTTAAATTATTACTTAGGAAAAACCCAAGAAATACTCTCCCTTATAAAAGTAGGCTTCCTGCATGTTTAAAGCTATTGAATTGTGACTGAAGGGCAAAATCACTAAAGCATTGGATGGGTCATTAAAACTCACAGGATGTTCAGAAGCTCTTCAGAGGTTTGTGCTCCCTGCAGTGGAGATGCCATCTGCCTTCATTTGCATTAACAATATGGTCTTTAATAAGTGTGCCTCTCACCTGCTGCCTCTGCAACACACCCCAGTCCTTGGGAGCTGCTGTTTTAGGGGAATCAGTCTGACCATATAGGAACTGTGCTGGTACACACCAGCCAGTCAAGAGCCTGGCTCCATTAATGCCAGCAATAATATTTCTCCTTTGTTTTAACAAGAAAAGAATCAAGTAGCATAAGCAAAACCTGTTGTGCTTTCAAGCCTCAGGATGCTATATTGGAAAAGTGATTTTCAGAGACTGAAGAGGGTATTTTTCTGTGGGGGTGGGGAAGAGCTTGTCTTTTGCTCCCTCTTTTCTTCATCCATCTCCTATTTCTCAATGAACAAGTTCCAAGTAATAGCACAAGACGTGAGTAGTAACTATGCACTCTGTTTTCTCTTGATAAGTCTTTTGGATTGGTGGAAAGGACATGCAGAAGGAACTGAGGGCAGATTGGGTGCCACTGCCAGGTCTCTTCCTTCATAACTTTCAAGAAAAGGAAAAGGAAATAAAGAAAAGAAGAAGAAAAGAGGGAAATTTCATCCAAAATCATGCATAGCTTGTGTTAGGGTTCGCAGGAGGGTTCAAGAGTTGCATGCAAACCTGGTTTCTTCTTGCGCTACTGTGCTACTGGTTTGGCTTGTTTCTTTCAAGAGGGCTTGGTGGAGCTTTCATGTAAAAAGATAAGGGAAAACCGAGCCCTGTTCATTGTCCCCATCACTGGTGCTCTCTCTTCTGGTAAGACCTGTCTGACAGAGAAAGTGGTGATGGAGAAGCACTCCTGTATGGTTGGCTGGTTGGCTGAGAGGTTGCTTTTACGCTGTTCAGTGCCTTTCAGACTTTTACGGTACTTGAAAAAGATGCAGCGAGTGGAGGTACTAAATGGGGAGAAGAGAAATCTTATCTATATTTGTCGGTGTGCTGGGCTGCCTGCGTGTGTCCACCTAGTCACAAGCAGGCTGCAGAAGAAGGGCAATCTGCCACGTGCCAAAATTTTCAAATATCCTGTGTGAAACTTGAATAAAACTTATCTGATTTTCAACAGCACTGAATAGTGCAGTGCATTCATTTACTTCTCGCTGCTTTACTGTGTTGAGGTTAACTCGCGTCCTTTGCTTACTTTAACCTAGATGGGTAGGTCCTGCCTTCTGTTCAGGCTCATTTCTGTTTTCTCATTCTGGTAACTTAGGTCAGTGCTGTTTGAGGTGTCAGCTCTGAAGCTCTCCTCCTGTTTCCATTGGAACTAGTGGGAGTATTGCCAGTGGTGGCAGGGGAAAGAAGATCAAACACTGAGTCTTTTGCTGAAGTGAACTTTGAAAATGCTCACTAATTCAATCATTTCATGCACACTGGTTTCTAGCACAGCCGTAACTCCCTTCCTTCCTTCCTGGAGAAAAAGAAATGAGGACAACCAGAGTTTCAATTAGATGCAGTACAGATAAATTGGCGTCTCACAGCAAAATAATTGTTTGCTGTCTCTCTGGTTTGTGTGGTAAGAAATCTTGGAGAATAATTATACTGAAGTGTAGGAGCCTGAGGAAATGTGCAATGCTCACTGCCACGTGTCAGTCAGCCGGGAGATCACTGAGAGCTATCTTTTCCCCTGGGATTTTTTGTATCACAGCCGTCATGTTTTATCAGGCTGCTGGAATTTCTCCAAGCTTCAGGAAAGATGTCCTCCCTTGGATGTTTTCTTAGCAGAAGGGAGCATGTTCAAAACACAAAGCTTTCAGTCGGATGCTCCCTGAGGTTAGCTCCCCATCAGAAGGGAACAAGAAGGCAATTTCCTTCCAGGCTGCTCAACATTTGTCTGCAGCAACCCTAGTGACTTCCTCTGGAAGTGTAACAAGCAAGGGGTGATTGCTTCATGGGGAGGTCTCTCACCAAGCACCAGAGCGGCGCGCAGGAAAGCCGATGGCACTGCTTTGTCACGTGGCCTTGTGTCTCCTGCAAGCTGCCATTTGAATGTGTTTCACATGTACTGTGCCAGTCCTCGTGTGTGATTTGTTGTTTGTTTTTGTTTTTTTTTTAAATATGGAGATGGGCTTGCCTGCCTGCCTGTTGATTTGTCTCTCCCTGCAGTAACTTTTCATGGGCGTTTCAGCCAAGTTTCAGAACAGGGTAAGAGTCTCCAAGGTGACTAAGGGCTATAAGCTTTGTGAAATGCAGCAGTATGGTGAGGAAGCAATATACGGTGTCCTAGTGAGGGAAAAGTGGGCAGAATTAAATCATTATACATTCTGGACTCATATAGCCTCAGAGGAACTGTAGCACATGACAGCTCTCATCTGGTATGGGTGTGATGGGGACATGGAGCAGCTGGAGCTACAGCAGCGTTGGCAAAAGGAGTGGGGATCAGGGACATTGCTCCATAAGAAATCCTGTAGCTTTTTTACTTTATGTTTGGGTTTGTGATGGGTGTCCTAATGTCTAACTGATTACCTTGGCTGGATGTGCTCCTCATTGTCTTGGGGATGGGGCATAATAAGAAATAATGTTCTTTGGCAGTTAGGTTTAGATTCTGCCCAGCTTGTCATTTCAGATGTTAGGGCACGAGGTGCTTACACAGCTTTATGGATCCAGAGCCATTACTCAGTATCAGCAGTCTGATGACAATCCTCACTCTTTTGCTTATTTGTCTTCCAGAGGTTTTCAACCGTGTTGCAAAGGCAGGTGAAGGTTAGGAACCAAAAATCTTGCTTGCACATGCTGGAGGGATGCTATAAGACCAGCATGTCTTAAGCAGAAGGGAATGGCGGACCGAGCAAGCTACACGTCTGATTTGTCCTGGTAAAATCAAGGAAGAGTTTGCAGCTTACTTTGCTGGAGCCAATACATAGTTCTTGACCCATCGATAATGAGATCGTGGTTTGGATGGCTGCAGCTGCATGGCAGCCCAAGCCAGGAGACAGCTGTGCAGTGCTTGCTGCCCCACCATCTCCCCCTGGGTGCCAGCTAAGGCACTGAGTGGCCTTTGGTTTCAGTAAAGCCAGAAGCAATGCAGTTTTGCACCAGGGTTGATGGATCCAAGTGCACAGGCATGTCAGCAACTTCCTCAGAGAAAGAAGATACATCACCTCCCAGCAGAATGAGAAGGCCACAGTCACGGCTAGCAGTGAGGAAAGATGGCTTTGTGTCTAGGACACTAAACAGGGAGATGATCTGAGGCCTGTTTCCAGGTATATTGCTGGGTTGCCATGTTGGCTTGTCCAAATCACTCTGTTCCCTGCTTGTGAAGCACGGATGGAACACGGCAGCTTTTCGCCATGAGAGAATGGGACCCTAGCTCTTGAGTGCTCACCAGGTGCTTCAGTGATGAACCTTCTGGGAAGTCAGTCTGCAGGTAACTCCTTACAGTCACTGGGAGCGGTGTTCCCAACACAGGCAGTGCTGCAATGGCTGAAAAGAAATTCCCTGTTCTGCTCCATTCAAGCCCAAAGCCTTTTGTCTAGCGCATCATGTCACTTATCAGTGTGGCAAGGTGGTCTAAAGCTTTATAAATCAAGCTGATTTAGTGACTGTGTTTTCTGATGCCATCTCATTTTTCATACTAAAGGAAATTAGTAATTTTGTGTTACAAAAACCAAAGAAACAGCCACCCAAGCTCTAGAAATTTCTTTCCAGCAGAACTTGCTTTCATTTCCTTTTCAGTCTCGTGGTTCTGTAGCTGCACAGCCTTGTGTAACGCAAGCTGGCCCTCTTCACAAAGAGCGGTTATACCCTCTTGAAAGGGGGGTGGAGGGGAATGGTCACCAGTTTTAAAGTTTCATATCTGTCTTTCTGGAAAATGTGAGGTTCCTGTTAGCTGCAGCAGCTGGTTTAATCAATAAGCTAAATAAACAACGTTCATCTGGAAAGAGTTAGCAGTCCCATAGAGCAGAGGCGAGGGAAGAGCCGAGCGTTTGGTGCTGCCGTGCGA
Organism: Calidris pugnax; assembly: GCF_001431845.1. Classification (NCBI taxonomy): domain Eukaryota; kingdom Metazoa; phylum Chordata; class Aves; order Charadriiformes; family Scolopacidae; genus Calidris; species Calidris pugnax. The sequence continues at coordinate 8,516,924 of NW_015090805.1, forward strand.
GCTGTTCAGCAGAGACTTTGAGAGAACTTCCCTGACTCCATTTGTCCGTTTTGATTAAATAGGAGCTAGTTGTTCGTTTTCACTCATGAGGACTACAGCTGCTTCAAAGATACAGCATTTATCTCTCCGTTTTGCACGTACAAGCCTGTGAACACTAGCGTGCAGACACACTTGCAAGCACAGCCATACACGTCCACGAGCATCCACCCACTTCTCTGTGCACTCATGGATAGCTGCCTGCGTGTTTTCTCTCTTAGGTTAAATGTAGATCCTATGCACAAATGCTCAGTCATTGCTCTGAGCTCATGCTGGAAGCAGTCAGGTTAGCCTCAACAGGAGACAGCCATGCTATGGGTGGGATGGCACTATCTGTACAGCATCTTCCCAATTAATTGGCAGAGAGAACATCAAATAACACCAACAAGGAGTGAGGGCCACATCCCCTCAGCCAGGATGGAAGTGACAGAAAGAACCTGTTCTCAAAAGCTTGCCCAGGCAGAGAAACTTGCTATGAGGTCTGCCAGGTGTTAATAACATGGCATGGCAATTTTTCTTTTAAAAAGGCTGATAATGCATGAATGATCATGAATTTCACAGAGCAAATATCCGATTGACAGCTTAACCTTTGGTATGCTTGGCTGACCCAAAAGGGCACCATGTATACTCCCCACAAAAAGCCCTATCTATCTATTTTAGCTGTCCTTGGGCTACTGAATGGCTATAAATTAGGAGAGGAATGCACCTCTAGATATGAAAGTGCCTGGCTCTGCATAGCACTGCAAAAGGCATTCGTATCCCACCTCCAACACAAGGAAAAGAGGTGGAGCAGGGATAGTGAGAAGGGATGCAGAGTGGAGGATGGCATGTCTACGCTGGGATCCACCACTCCTGAGTGCTGCAGAGACCCCAAGGATGAGAGGCCACTGGGTCAGCCCAGTTCAGCCAGACAAAGAGTTTCCTTTCCTCGCCTTGGCTGCTGTTCCACATGATCCCTGCCATGCCATCCTTCCTCTCCTTTGCACTCACTTTGGCAGGCGAGCGAGTTGCTGAACTGAGTCATGAACTTGGGGAAAGAAAAGCTTCTTTGCTGTCTTCTGCTGTACTGGGGGGTTTGTATCTGATGACCACCTGACCAGCTCAGCTGCCCAAACAGCCTGGGGCAGGAAGGGAGGAGGAAGATGGCAGAGGAGGGCTGGGATCTGCTCCCTTAGGAGGAGGGGAACTGCTGAGGTTGCTCATGCAAATGAGTGCAGCTCTGCTCAGGTATTGAGAGACGTGTAGATGTCATGCTGAGGGACATGGTTTAGTGATGACTTGGGAGTGCTGGTTTAACGACTGGAATTGATGATCTCAAAGGTCTCTTCCAACCAAAATGATTCTATGAGTACCACAATATGCTCCCAGACCAGGATGGTTTCATTACTGAAAGATGAGAAGATACAAAAAGGAAATCTTTTTTTGCTAACAGCCCTGAGAGGTACTGAAGAGGAACCCAGTCCTTCTGTTTCATCCTTAAACAAACCCACTAAAGTTAACTCCAATGGCAGGAGAATGATGCTGATCTTGGCAAGATTATCTCAAAGTAAATCTAATGCACCTAAAATAGCTTTGATGGGGTTTCACTTTTGGCTACCCCATATGGCTTGGTTGTATCGAAGTAAATGGCACATCTTTTAGCAATGAAGAAAACCTCTTGTTAGCTTTGGCTGTCTCCTTTCTATGTCTCTTGAAAACCATGCTGTTATGTCCCATGACTGCTACTCCTTGTGACATGCACAAGGCTAACATTTTTAATGTAATTTAAACAGAGCTTCTTTTTTTTTTCTCATTCTGTTAATAAATTAAATCTAGTAAACCCCATCTATGTCCTCCAGGAGAAAACAAAACCCTATTTTTTCATAGAAGTATCAGGGTTATTTCCCAAATGTTAAATAAAAACTAATGGGATTATCACATAGTTTTTGCTGAGAATTATAGACCCAATATTAATGAAAGGCAAAAATAACCATCCCAGAGGAGAAAGGGGGAATAAAATGGGAGTGAAAGCGAGGTAGTTTAATGGTTTTGTAACAAGCAAGGTAGTGATCTCAAGTCTGCACCATTTCCACATAAGAGATGTCCCTGGGAAGTCAGCAGGACTAGTCTTGTAGGTAAAGACTTGGCCATTTAGAGAAAATAACCAGAGTAACAAGTGTCACATTAGGTTTCCCACACAGGCTATCCTGGAATAACCACTTTGGGTGGGGACTCCTACTGAACAGAAATTATTTTGTTCCAGAATAGTGACTTCTCTCTGGAAATGCACTAATTCTCTTGCAACAGTATCTGCTCTGCCGTTGCCATTTTTATTAGTTTCCCCACACAATGTGTGTGGGGAGCCCTGTGCTAGCTAGGATTGCAACTGCCACTCTGGACTCATGTGTTTTTTCCACTTGGTGCAGGCACAGGCAAATTTTATACCATGATGTTTGGGAATTCCTCTGTAATGATGGAGGCTTCTCTTCATATTTTTTTTTTGTCCATGAAAGTTCAGTAGTCCTTCCTGACCTGGTTTCTTTTTTTTTTTTCTTTCTAATTATTTCCAGACATTGGTTGGAAATATTCCTTTCCTTTCATTTTTGCAATTATTACATATGCAAACAGCTTTGCCTCTGCTCACATTTGATGTCTGTGCAGCACCATTTTTGCAGACCTTGAAATAAGAGCCGAGGCCCCTCTCTTCATGCAGTGACCTCCAGAAGGCGAGGACTCTGCCCTAACCACCACCCACCAGAGCCCTGTGGAGTATCTCCAGCTTGCAAAATTTTCTTGAAGAAAAGACTTGGACACGTCAGGTTGCCTCTCACCTCTGTGGGGTCCATCAGATAAGTTATGGGCTATCAGGAGGTTCAGGCCTGGTTTTCAGTACCAGTCAAACTGAGGCTTGAAATGGTGTGGGAACCAAGATCCTCAGCCAAAAGCTTTGCAGAAGAATATTCAACAATCAAATACAGTATAATTTCAGTGCCAATAAATGTGCCACATGTAAATGGATGCAAATATGAGTCAGAAAAACTATCCAAATAGATGTCCTCATTAATTTCTGCTATCAGTAGAGGGTTCTTAAGCATTCAGGTGTAATGCAAAGTCCTTGGAAAATAATAATTAGAACGAACCAGTAAGTCAACAAAAATGATACCAGACGCTGGGGTGGCATATCTGGGTATACCTTCATTAACTTTGCTACATATTTAGACTAGCTGAGATATTTTTTTTTCACATGGAGCAAATAAATTTATAGAAAAACAACATGTATTTTGCAGACAAGTTCACGTGAAGGTGATGGGTAGAGACCATTTACAATCTTAGCTAAAAGTAAATCAGAAAAATATTATGAACAGAAGGGTCATTGAAAGTCTGCACATTTGACAAACCTCTCTGCAGCAGGATTTGTTTTGTTTTCAGTTCATGCCCAGGGGCTGAAAATCAAACACAAATGTCAAAGGTTCACCTAGTTCCTCATTCTGCTTTTGTGTTTTGTTTTGTTTTTCATATGCTAAAAAAAAGACAAAAAGAAAGTGGGAATAGTTGTCAGAAAATGTTCTGTGAGCATACACAACCCTTTTCAGTCATATATTTTTCTTTCAGACATCTGAAGCTTTTCTTCCTGGTAGGATGTCATTAGCATATAATTAAGGTGCCAGATCTATGACATTTTTCTGTATGCTTAATGGGGTGAGTTCTTGAGGTTTCTTGTGAGTTTTTTTCCCCCAAATGGAGGTCAAACAGTTAACTAGTCATTCCTTTCCTCCTTCTATTTATACACCATGCAAGGAGCAGGATGTAGTAACATTCTCTTGTGGTTCACCATAAGGAAAATATTCCATTTCTCTTTGGAGACAATCCCCAACAGGCCCCCACAGCAGTACTTCATTTATGGCTTTCTGGGGGAAACCTTTCTGTGTGTCCTCCGTACCAAGCACAGCAGCAGAGGAAACCACTGTCTGCAGGTAAAAGCCTTCCTCCCCTTGTCTCCTACTGCACATCTCACTTTCCTGTCACACTATATCATAATTAATTTGAATATTAAAACTCTTCCTCAAAGTAAATGCTGCACTTTTTCTCCTGAAAGCTATGACCTGACCCTAAGGACCGCAGTGATGGGTGAGCCCTGTTGAGGAATTCAAGTCAAGAGCTTACCCATCTGCAGTGGTATCTAAATGGGAATGTTACAGACTTCACAAGGGCACCTAAAATTTTCGAATGTTTCTGTTAGAGACCTAGCAGGACTGTGTCGATGCCCTGGCCCTTCTCTAAGTACCTCTTTGCCCAGGGCATGTAAACAAAAGAGCCCTGAAGACCTCCATTAAGGCTCCTCATTTACAGGATGCCTGAGGGGAGCAGGGATGCTGCCGAGCAATCCAGCTGGAAAAGCAATTACGGCTGCCTTCCCCAGCAAAGGAGCTCACAGGCTGAGCCCCAGCCCCTCTTGAGCTGCAGACAAAAAGGAGAGAAAAGAAACTCTGTGAGTCCCAAACACCTTTTCATGGGATGAGGAGGAAATGTCCAATGGGTTTTTTTTCCCTTTCAGGCTGTCAGCATCCCATCCTTTGAAATCTTTGAGTGGCTGGTCTCCACCTCAACTCAGCACTGCACAGGGGGCTTTTCTCTGGGAAGAACTAGGGGGAGTAAGAAGTAGAAAACATCACTAATTTTTAAAGAGACACAACTTCCCCTGGGAACAGGTAGGTGCCTCTTGAGATCACAGATTTCAGATTACCCAGCACTTGAAGGTCTTTTGCTCTTTCCCTTCCAAGATCCTCCTTGAGATCTGTGTGCACAGAGGATGTCCTTCTGGCTGGGAACATGGGATGGTGGCAAGGACACAGGACAGTGCTAACTGTGTCCAAAGCAGGAGCAATTTGCTCTTGTTGAATTGTTGCTGACTTTCTTGTGAACAGTACTGAGTGCAGGTGCCTTGACTCAGTTTTGGGGAAGGCTTTTCTGAGTTGCATAGAAGGTCTCCTTCTTGTTGCTGGGCACTTACTCTCAGCAAACAAACTTAATGGTCTCACCCCCTTGGTCAAATTCTGCCCCATGTATCTTCAGAGTTGTCTCTGGCAAACTTGTCTTCTTCAGTTTCTGAAGTCCTTCCCACGCAGACTCTATCCTTTAGCCTTGATCCTTATGGAGTAAGAGAAATCCTTTTGGCTCCTGGGGGCAACAGAAGGGGAGCAATGAAAGCTGAAAAGGGCAGACCCCTCTGAAAATCACGCTGCTGTTATTTGGAGGCACAAACACTGGCTCATAAAACCCATGCCGTACACCTAAGTTTCACAACATTGGCTTCTTGGCACATAAAACCTGCCAAATCATATATGACATAAGAAGAATTTTCAGTGGCAACACAGCTCATGAGAGAGACTTAATTGTTTCACACTTCTTGTGGGTAACACGATGATGACATGTCCAGCAGAGGAGGATCTGGCTGACCATATCAGTTACCTCCTCTGGTTTTATGACCAAATACCACATCTGAGGAAAATGAGCCAGGATAGCAAGAAGTACTCAGTGGCATCTGGCAGGTGATATGAGGAGGGCATGACTGTCTTTTGCTCTTTTTGAAGAGAATGAGCAAGAATCCAGGAAGGGAAAGACACAAGTCAAGGACAAATTTTTGCAGATGATCTGTTGCCTTTCTCATGAATGACGGGGAAATGGATTGTAATTTCCAAGATGAGGAACTATTATAAAAGATAATCTTCCTTGAAATGTCTGTAAAAGTAAGAATGTTTCAATTTAAACAATTCCAGGAGGAAACAGCAGCACAATTCTCCTGTGTACATGCAGACAGTGCCAGTAATGGTTTTATTATTTCTGTTTTCAGATACAGAATTGTAGACTGCCTTCATGAACAGACAAGGAGAAAGCTAATCAAAGCATGGGCTTGAAGACATAAAAATGTAACAAGCTGCCATTATCCTGGCAGAACGTATTTCTTCTTCCCACTGGAGCACCTCAGAGCTTGCCAAGAGGGAAGGGTAATTTCCCAGCTAAGGGCAACTGCCACCCTTTGTTGGGCGACTTGTCGATGTTGGTCCCAAGGTAGGTTAGGAGGTATAGCTGTGCAAGGTAGTAATCATACATATAGGCTTAGCTTGGACATCACTTGCTGCCCAGAAACACCCTCTTTTTTTCAGCATAGTCCTGGCAACTCATGCAACTGGCATGACAGCCAGTGTTCCCTCCTAGCTTTGTGCCAATTGTAAACTCTCTAGTCTGGCCAATACCATGTGTTACTTCAGCATTTCGTTTGGTTGAACTGCTGAGATCTGTCCTAATGCCTCTAGTAGGATCAATGCATCTGGTTTTGGGGGGTGGTATTCTGACCCAACAGCAAACACTCCAGCGATATCACCCCATAGCTACACAACATCTGGCTTTTGACCTTAGTTACATAGTACTGAAACTTAAACCATCTTGCCATGTTGGAGCTTTTTACATTGTGTGATGAGAATAGCAGCTCGTGAGCCAGGAGATGGGCCAAAGGAGGGGGAACGGGGAGCCCCACTGAAAAAAAAATAATAATCATAACTGCTTAAAAAGGCAGTAAAAAGGAGAGTCTGCAGAGAGAGCAGCAATGGGGAAGGGGAGCTTTGATTATTCTCTGAAGGCTAGCATTGGAGTTCAGCACAGTCTGCTCCAGAGCCTGCTTTCCCTACTCGGAGAGAGGCTCAACTTAAAAGGTGTTTGGTTACTCAGCAATGTGTTTTACAGTGTCCCTGGCAGTTGTGTTCCAGCTGTGCCTCCCAGGAGCAAGGGGTGCTGTGACCCACCCAGGACTCTCTCTCTGGAGCAGGCATAGTCGGCCCCACACCTGCATCCCTCTGACTTCACTGTGTAGCCATCTTCACAGGTAGTCATCTGCCCAACTTGCCATATTTAGCCACAGCCAAAACTCAGGCACCCAAGTCTGCTCCAGAAACTCATTTTCAGCTTTTCTGCCCTCATAACTTCAGATACCCAGATCACAGACCCTGTTGCTGCAGGCACATTTTCCAAGGGCTCAGCAACCCTCTTTAGTTCAAAGAAACAGAGTGTGATGCTTGTGGTTCAGCCTTTTCCTGTAGTAGCAGCCCAAAATTTGACATCTAAGTATCAGCCTTGCAATTACTGAAGTTGAAGATATTAGAATAGAACTGCCTTTCAGATCCATCAATTTAAAATAATTATGGGTTCATTTAGGAAATCATTCAGTGGAGCACTGTGGATTGACTGGAGCAGTCATATCGGCTTGAACTTGTTGACTTGACCTTTCAGTCAGACAACAAAGAGCTTGTGTTGAAGTAGCTCGTCATTGTGCTCATCAGGAAAAATGATTTCTCCCTTGCAAGTGAATACGTCTGTGTAGAGCTTGATGGAAGATTTAAAACAACTGCCTACTTGCAAACTTGATGAGCATATTCATAAGGAAAATGTTGCACATAAAATATCCTAACTAACCCCAAACAGCTACTGGCTAGTCCAATTGAAATGACTATAGCATCACAAATATCTTTCTCAAGAAAGTTACCCTCTGAGTCTGAAGGGGACTAATAAGATCTAGAGTATTTGTGTGCAAACGTGCAAAATACCAGTTTTTATCCAGCTGTAATCTTTAGCTAATACAGTTGTAAAATAAATCTTGAAATGGGGCTCAGAGAAACCCACTAGAAAATCTGTCAACAAGGCTTGTCTGAATCTGTAAACAGCCCCATAATGAATCTGGGTCCTGGGCTTAAATCTTGCATTCCAGTGTACGTGGCAGTTAACTCTGGAACCTAACAATGAAAATGCAAATATTGGCACTTCTGACTATTTACCTGCTTCTTGTTTTAGTGAAAATAACCAATGTACAGACTCATTCCCGATATATTCTTATGCTTTCAAAGACAAAAAAATCTCAATCTTTCTCTCCTTGCTAGGCTAAAAGTTCAGCTCCTCTCTGTGTGGCTATTTTCCATACAATGTCCAGCAGCATGTTGAATTTGAAACATGATGTGGGAACATTCAGATAATGCAATTAAGTAAGACACAGACTCATGTTTCACGCTAATCATTTCCATAATCCAACAAAAGCCTGCCCCATTTTTAATTTATCTGGAGCTGCCACTGAGTTTCCAGTCTGCTGCACCAGAGCCATCCAAAATGTAGGTCAGGCTTGCCAAGCTGTTTTCTTCCTCAGGGGGTGGGTGCGTACATCCTCACCACTTCTCCCTCTGCCAGAATATGGCCAGCCTCCTGTGGCAATCCCTGCCATCTGGTGGCTGCTTCACTCTGCTTTAAGGCTGAGGGACGGCTTCTTGATGCCTCAGGTGAGAAAATCAGTAGAAAGTTACATCCCTGTGGTGCACTGGCTGTGTTTTGGTTGCATCAGGCCCACGAGGGTGGCCGACTGCCTCCAAACCCAAGGCTGGTGGCACCATGCATTGGAGGTAGCTCCAGGTTACACAGTGGCAGTGTCTCCAGTGTTCCCAGTCTGGCACTGGGCACAAGCACCATGTCCATGGTGGGAAAGGGGAAGGGCCATGGCAAGAAATCCTCCCAAAGGCTCGAGCATGGGCTAAAATTTTAACACCATATGGTCTAAAGTGGTTTTTGGGAGCAGAGTGAGTCACCAGGGGGGTGAGGGCTCCTCCCTAGCCTCGCTGCTGTTAGCAAGGAAAGACTGGGATCGGGAGAGGAAAGGGCCAAGGGCAGGCAAGCCCAAGCACATGAGGGAGGTAGCTGTGTTTTGGACAGACTCAGTGGTAACAAGCTCAGAGGCTGGGGAAGCAGCCAAGAAAGAAGGAGGCTATGATACCCAAAGGCATTAGATATGGGATGTGTGAGTTGCCTTTCATCACCACGACAGGCAGCTTGGGCTTCTATCAACCTTTGGAGAAGTACAGGGAAATCCACAGTTATGCCAGGCAGTCAGGAGATCCTGTGTTAATTCAGCAGAACTAATGTGTGGCCCGAGGTTTCGGTTGCTCCCTCAAGAATGACTGCACACCCCTTGGACAAAGCACTGTTCAGATCACTAAGCTGCGTGCAGCAAACCAGCTCACGCAGTTTCACTGGTTCCAGCAGTCAATTCCCAGGCTTGAAAAAGGGAGGCTCACTCATATTTTAATCCCTTTTCCTAGAGGCATAGGCATCTCCTACATCTGATGCAAACTGTAATAATTTCCATGTGAATGACATCATGTCCAAGAGACACCTGTTTCCCAAGACAAAGTGTTATTAGGGTGGATTTTCCCCACTGGTTGTGTAACACAAATTAAACCAGAGTGACATGATAAGCGTCGGTGCCCCAAAACTGATACCAGCTCCAAGGCCTCAGTCCCAAGTCTTTCCTAAAAGTTGCATCACTAAGTTGGAGGCTTTGAATTTCCATCAAGTACAGGTATAATACAGTTGAGAAGCTGCAAAACCCTGGTAAGACACTTAGCTATAAGGAATCATTGGAGATCTCTCTTGTATGGCTGAGCAACTTCAGGAACCACCCTGAAATTCCTTAAGGTACTTTTGTGTGTGAGATCTTTCCTCCTCTGACCCTTTTTTTTATCTCTAACTTACAAAAATATTTGAGAAATGAAAACAGGAAAAAAAATCATATACAATTGTGAAATAATGTTGAGGCAAGTCCAGGGGAGGGACACAAAGATGATCAGAGGGCTGGAGCACCTCTCCTATGAGGACAGGCTGATAAAGTTGTGGTTGTGCAGCCCAGAAGGCTCTGGGAAGATCTTTTAACAGCCTTCCAGTACTTAAAGGGGGCCTACAGGAAAGATAGGGAGGGACTCTTCATCAGGGAATGTAGTGACAGGATGAGGGGGAATGGACTTAAACTGAAAGAGGGGACATTTGGTTTAGATATTGGGAAGAAATTCTTTACTGTGGGAGTGGTGAGACACTAAAACAAGTTGCCCAGAGAAGTTGTGGATACCCCATCCTTGGAAGTGTTCAAGGCCAGGCTGGATGGGGCTTTGGGAGGTGTCCCTGGCCATGGCAGGGGGGTTGGAACTCAATGATCATAAAGGCCCTTTCCAACTTCAACCATTATGTGATTCTATAATATATAACACTAATTAAAGGCCCTGCCAATGCAGAGGCATATGTTAGCTAGAGCCAGTAACTCAACAGGCACATGTGACTTCCCACCATTGACCGTCAAAGGAGAAGAACAAACATTTTGTAAAGCTTCACTCTGCTATAGATAAATCTAGTACTAGACACATATGCGATAGCCCAGTGTGTCCCACAGACCATCTGCCAACATATCTTATGGACTTGCATGCATCCATGTCAAACTCCTACTTAGGACTGCCCCAGGTCTCATGCACTTCTCAAGACTAACCATGGGAAACTTGATACAGCTTTGTAGGCTGTGAATCCCTGCTCTGGAAACTGCAGCTTTAGGTAATTCAGACCTGGATATAAGATGCATAAACTGCAACAGTCAAGTGCAGTGTCAATGTTTTTTGTTGGTAGGTTATATTAACTGTGAAGAGGAAGCCTTTTTTAGTCCTAAGCAGCAAGTGTAATTACTATTTTTAATTATCACAAATGCTTAAACTGGCTAGAAAGCAGGATGTCTGAGCTATGGATTTTGGGTTTTTTTTAATGTTGGCTTTGACCCAAAACCAGAACAAATTCAGAAATATTAGCAATTTTCCACAGTCTGTGGAATTCCATGAAAGTTTAACTTCAAAGCAACAGTCCCAAACAAAGTCTGCCCAGCAGCTCACAGTCCTACGAGATGAAATGAAAAAATTCAGGCACCAGGTGTTTTCAGAGAGCTCAGGAGAATACCAGTTCAGCTGGACTCCCAGAGGTGCAGCTGTGGTGCAGGCAGTAGTGAAGATTTTATGATTTCCCTGATACTTGTGGATTTCCATGTTGCAAGCCCACGAGGAAGCCAGCTCCAGGTCAACGTGCCATGAATCTAATCTAGGTTCTTCCCTGTGTCCTGTTCGCTGGGCTGGATAATAAGCTCACTGAAGCTGCTTGTTTCGGACAAAATGTTCCTTATTCAGTGAGTTGACAACATCAGACTGTTTCTATTTAAAGCTTGTGCTCTTGAACTGGAAAGCTCTGTGCATCTGCACAGGTTGGAGAGGCCAATGTGACAGACGGCCTTGAAGATGGTGTAGAAGGGAAGAAGAATGAAAATGAAGAGGGATGGGAGTTCAGGGAAAGTCCCAAGTCAAACAAGCAACTAATCTGACAGAATCCATGTAGTGGTTGACTTGCTACATTTGTCCCCGTGTAGTCTGATGTGACATTGGAAGAAATACTGACATTTTTCTTCAGCTAGCACTGTTCTGGTCTATTCATCACCTTCAGATTTGATCTGGAGTGCTCAGGTTTGTTGAAAGAGAAATTGTCCATGTTGTTTGCTTTGCTGCTGAAAGCAGGACTCTGTAGCCTTGGAAATGCAGTAGCACTTCTCAGGCAACATGCTCAAAGGCCTCTGCTTCCAGACTTGCTAGCTGATGATTAAAAGGGGGTGAACCACATTGGGAGCAGTTTCCAAGAAAGAGTTGCTATTAATTAGCAATGCATTTTTTGTACCAAGTGCAGTGACGATAGAGAAGTTTCAGAAAATCTGAGAGTACTTAGACTTACTCTGGAAATAGATCAGGGCTGTAACTAGTTTCATAACCGAAGGGAAGTTTTAATTTTTAAACTCATTGCACATCCTTTCACAAGGGTCTGGAAAGGAAATAATCCCATCTATTGGGTCATCCAGAGCAGGTGAGTAAATGAGTGATGAACCTTCACAGCCTTCTTTGCATCATTGTGAAGTTTTAGAGCATTGATTGTAAAGTTCTCTGTTGATGGTCTTGACTGGCTAGAGGTTACAAATGCATCCTTAGGAGTTGCTTTTCATTGAATAGCATGCCTTGTAGCAGGTATCCATTTATAGACCATCAAAAGGGATGAAAAATGCTGTGGGTTATTACTGTCCCTGAATACCCTTCATTTATAGGACATCTGAGTCATTTTTGCAGTGGCAAGAGCAATGGTGAGTCTAGCATGAACATCAGAAGCAAAGCACACACTGCAAATGTGGAAGTTGACTCCTTCTTTGCCAAAAAGCTTTCCCAGAAGTTTGTTGACATCACGAATTTTTATATGTGCATGCATCTATGTCGACATCTATATAGAAGTGTGTGCATGCGTGTGTGCATATACGTCTCTGTTGCTGCAATCCTATGCCTAATAAATCACTATGGCCTTATAAAATCCCAATTACTAATGTGTTTAAAATAAAATATGAATGTATATTTATAACGATGTGTAATATTTTATATAACACTCAAGAACAGATGTCCAGGGAGCAGCAAAATTTTAATTAAGGTTTTTCATTGCTTTTCCTAAGAAGTCAAATCAAAGTCCTACTTAAAGATAGGAGTGAGACATTAGAAAACCCCCACACAGCGACAAATGTTTACATGTATTTTATAACTTATTCTGTAAAGGACATCTGTGGCTGATCTAGTGAAAAAGAGCCAAGACTCCCTGGTTTGAGGCTTTTTTTCTGTGTAAGTTTCTGTAATGCTCGTGCCATAAGCAGTGTGAAAAAAACCTTCAGTGTCCCGAAGTTCTTGTAGCGTTTATCACATAATTTATCAACATTTTATAAAGAGGTATTGTAGAGACAGTGAAAGCTACTTCAGATAACACCAGCCAGCCCTGTGCTGCTGAAGCCACCAGTGCTGGCTAGAAACCCAGCCTGCCAGGGTAACGCCGTGTAGAAGGGTAAGGTCACACTCCAGGCAGAGGTGCAGCAACTGCCTATAAAGATAGATCCAACTGAGCTTTAAAATAGCAAGTGTGGGTGCTGGTAAGAGTGTGGCCAAAACCACGACACCATGGAGCATGTCATGGCTTGGACAGATGGGCAATTGCCCAGTGCTATAGACAGGATTTGCAGTGAGGCTGTTTCTCCACTCTTGTGGAAGCCGGGATAGTCGGTTTAAAGCAGACTACAAAAACGTGGACATAACTGCAGAAATATGTTTGACCTCTGGGTTGACACATATGCAAGTGTGTCTCTCAACAGCTCTAATTCTGCTGGCTGAGGAACTCACAAGTTTTATTGAATTTAAACCGCCTTTGGGCACATGAAAGTCTCATACCTGGTTTACAGAAGAGGTACCCAAAGGAAAAAAGATTCAGGTAGTGCCCAGTGCCCCAGAGGATGTCCCTGAGAGAATTGGACAAAGGCTAATGCCTTCACCACAGTGCCAGCCTCTTGCAGCTGGGAGCTTACCAAGTCAGAGCAGAGGTGGGAGACAGTGGACCCCTCTTGCACATAGAAAGGGTGATTTTCCTGAGTTTAAAGGAATTACTGAGCTGCTCCTAGGAGCTGGATCTCAGAGGTCAAGCCTCCCCAGTGCTGGAGGCCATGCCTGGGGGCCTTCCTACATACTAGGACAACTCCCCTATCACTCTTGCTTGAAAATATGTGATGGGGAGGTTCTTTCCAGACCCTTGGCACCTTCTTCCCCACCTCGTACTCAGACTCTGGGAGCTCTCCTTGTCCCATGTGGCTGGGGAAGCCCTGCAAAACTGACACTGCAAACAGGACTCAGCAAAAGATGAACAACCGGATTGCTTTGGCACGCTGTTTCCTTGTATATTGAAGCAGATCCAGACTGCCTCTGAGCCAGGCTCCCCAGGAGAGTCATCAGCCTCCTCAAAATGGAGTGGTATAGCACCAGAATAATTTGTTTGCTGTCCTCCTCATGCAATGACTAGTATGCACTATCAGGAAATCGTGCAGTAGGTGATGTAAGTGCCCTCCTGTGCTGGATCTGTTTCTTCGCAGCCTGTCTCCTCTTGGGCTGAACAGCGCCGAGGTGGGTCAGACGCCACCGAGCTGGGCTGGCTCTGCAACTTCTCAGCCCTGATGGAAATGCATATAATAGATAACCTGGCAGGCATCCCCATCTAATTTGCCCCAGTGGAAAAAAGATAATATTTTTCACTCCGCTGCATTCACTTGAAGGCTTTTTTTTTTTTTTTAATGTAAACATTGATTTTGCCTGACTAATGTAAGTGGCCTAATTAAAGGCTGTTTCTGAGTAGGTTTAGAATTGCTGGTCATTCTAGGCTGTTCATAAAGCAGCACCATGTTAAAAGATTCTGCTTGATTCCTTTCATTCAGTAACTCAAAGGAAACTTTACAGAAAAAAATGCTATGAAATCAGTAGTAAGATGTTAACTCTTGATTCTAATTACTCTCTACAGCTATATTTAAGCATTATTAGATATGATTAAGTGCACGATCAGTAGACAGACCTGTTTTTATACATTGTACTTAATATTCAGAGAAGGCTGCTGTGATGTGTACCTCACAACATGAGTAATGTGATGGAAATCAATTAACAGGTGAAAAAACACGCTGGTACATGAAACACTATCTGAAAAGGGCACTCAGTTCTTCCTTGGGATCTTACTCATTAAACAACAAAAGGAAACCCACACAGATGAAGGCTGAACCATCCATTTGGAAGTTTTTAATTTCTTCCCTAAGGGAAACCAAAGAATATTTTTAAAGTATACACTATCTACAGTGTTATATATCCCTCTTTTTTGGCCTAAAATGTTTGTTTCTATAGTGCATCCTATATGCTAAATGCTCTGCAGATAAGCGCTTACTAATGTGAGGGAAGTTAATCTCACAAAACTTGTCTGCGACGGGGAAAGTCGTGCTGCAGCTTTGGTTTCCAGGATGGCTGCACCTCAGCAGCTTCCTCATGGGGTTCAGAGAGGGTATCTGTGGTATGGCCCTTTTCAGTGAGATGAGAAAATATGGGCCCAGAGAATAAAGGAAACAGGACAGTCCTGTCACTGTCCTGGAGCCAAGGTTTTCAATGCAGAGGTCATCGTCTGCATAATTCTGCAAAGCAATCTTTTCTGCAAACTATTGTTTTAAAGTGGGGCCTAAAGTCCTTCTTTTTTATTTTCTTTTCTTAACTCCTGCAGTGTTTGCACCTGTTCTGTGAAAGGGGCTGCTTTATGAAATGGGCAACTTCTAGACTTGTGCACAAGCAGCTTCCTTTCCAAACTCCCCTACACTGCTTTTCCTTTTTCCTAACCTAGCAAGTTAAGTTTCTGAGACAAGAGTGCATCTAACTCATCACACTGCCAAATGAGCCTTTTTCTTAACTGCCTACACATTGACAAACACCTCCTGACATGCTATAGGTGTTGCCCCTTCCAGACCACTTTCTTCTTTTCGTAATTTTCTTCTTGCTCCTTCTCTTCTTTAGAACATGTTCTGCTCTGAGAGTTGCAGTCACTCCCGGTTGGTGCTGTTTGTGCACCTGGAAATCAGCTCTACGGCACATTTGCAGGGAGTCTGTCACTTCCAAGATGCACGCAATACACTGCGCATGCATTGTAGTCAATTTGAACATGAACTATGGCGTTTCGTCTCCGTTTCCCAGACATTCGGCATCTTGGCAGGCTATCTGTGAAAATTACTGTCTTTCAGGCAGAGTTATTAGATCTGACAATCTACCAAAAATGAGTGACATCAGACATCATGAGGACCGTGAGAGACACAGTAACACCACATCCATGGTGACCAGATGTGTCTGCAAGGAATATGTATGGCCTTGCCTGGTTATCACCTCAGGCTTTGAAGAAATCATTGGTGCTGACGTGTTTGATGTTTTTCAAGGGAGAAGCTTATAATTTCTCTGGCAGAAACAGGCCACATTCATTCAGTGGGAAAAAAAGTGCCATTTTCCCATGCCCAGAAATGGGAATGCTTGAAGAAGAGTGCATTCAACCGGACCTGCACAGAAGCCAGCATCTATCGACCATCATCTTGAGGGAGAACACTAGGAGATCTATGGCAAAATCCCCGCTTCCTGACTTGGGTACTCTGTGTGCTCATTTCTGCACCTTTTCCTCTAACCCTTGCTGATAGTTCTCCTCTCCGTGCAAGCAATGACTCCAAGACTCATGTTCCATATTTGTGTGGCTACAACTTTTCAAGTGCATGACACTTAACAAAGAAAAAAAAGAAATAATAAAGAAAAAAATGATGGCAGATGGTCTAATAGGACAAAGCTGAATTTGAGGATTAACCAGACCATAATAAAAGCTGTCATTACAGGTTGTCATCATTGGCGAGTTATTTATTAGCTCTAAACAAACAGTGTTCCTTCAGATACCAAATGTCAAACGTTTTAATATGTAGAAACCAAGTCTTCCTCTTCCAGCTGCTCCCATTTCATCCTGCCAGCTGTACTGTCTCATCTTCTAAGACCTGCCAAAGAGCCTAACATTAACATACCTTATTATGCACATTATTTTGCCAAAAGAGGCCAGATGAGGCCAAATCATTCTGATAATAAGCCCTGCTGTCATTAAATACTATTATGCATGCTACTGTTGATCCTAAAACCTTTGTGGAATATTAATGAGGGCATCCTTGGCATTTGCTGCAAGTATTCTGCAGTAAATGAGTTTGGCACTTACTGGATCTGTCCACAGTCCGAAGGGATCTGTTACTGTACTGGTCACTGTTATAGCTCAGGAAAAAAATATGAGGAGGCTGGTATGCAAAAGATTTCCAATTCTGAGAAGATACCGTTCTCCTTTAAAAACCACGCAGCTAGAGGAATAATGGTTTGAGGGTTTGATTTGGATCCTTAGTAAAGAAAGGGAGGACAAAGGAGGGAATTGCTGGAGGATGGTCCAAATGTTTTATCCCTTTTTTGAAAACCTTTTTTAAGGTCAATTTGAAATGAAAATGTCATTGTGAAATGAGAAGCTGAAAACACCGTTGCGAAAATACAAGCGAAAACATTTTAAATTCTCTAAATGCTTTTATTCTTCCCTTTTTTTTTAAACTGAAGCAATGTATGATACTGAAGTTGCAAATAGCTTTGGTTTAACTTAGAACTACATTTTCCTGTGATTTTATTGCTTGGAAAAAATAGTCACCTGCTCTACGTGTTCTAACTTTTGGAGGAGAGTACTTGACATTTATCTTGATGTTTTAAAATTTCTTTGACCCAAGGTTTCAGCTATTACTTGGAATTTTCTGATTTGTTTTCTTAAGTTATTTATACTTTAAAATTTCAATTGTTTTTCCTTTTCTTATCCATTCTCTGCAAGTCTTTTCACAGTTTTTATGTAGCATGATTTCAACCAGGCAGTAACGCAACAAAAATGCTGGGAAAATGTGCCATAAGTTCTCAATTGTAACTTGACCATAAATTCAAGCCTTATATCTGTTACGGGTGGCCCCTTCTCAGATATCTAAAGGTTAAAGTGTCACTCGCTGTGATTAACTAGTCAGACTCTCAGCCAGCTGCACAGCCTTTACCAGGCACCAGAAAAAGCAGAGGCAGAAAGTTATTGCAGTCATTTTTTTACTGTGCCACAGAGAGGGAGTAAAAAAGAACACCCGAAAGGGAAACGTTTTCAACTCGTAACATCTGGCTGGGAAGAGATTACACACCTCTTGAAAAGACAGTTTCTGCCCCAGGAGGTACAAAATCTTATTGTTTTAAGAATGTGGTGTTTGCATTCTCTCCCCACAAGAAAGTCCAAAAAAAATTTGCGGGACAGAAATAGAGGGGGTTTGTACACCTGGGTGCTTTGTCTGCTGGGCACCAGAGGGTTTTGTTCTGTCCCTGCAGTGACCAGGGAATTGCACTGTAGGAGACAGGCTGCCCTTCCAGGCTGCAAGGACAGTGAGGTCTTTGTAGGTAAGCTTGCCAGGGTGGAGTTCCTGACATGTCCATGTGCAGCTGGTCCATGCTTGGGTAGCCCACTCAATCCATCAGGGACCTCAAAGGAGAACATGGATTGGGAGCAAACAGCATGACTTGATAGACTGGGGTAAATTTCTGTGCCTCGTCTGGCGTGCAGACCCTTAAAGTTCAACTCAAACACCAAGAACATACACCTTGAGCAGCATACCTATTCCTCTTACCTGCACTCTATTATTGGGGTTTTTTTGACAGGAGCTGGTTTTGGTGTATTTGGTTCAGTTTTTTCTCAGCCTGCAGTACTTGAGCAGCCATTACTATGCAAATTAACTTAACATATTTTCCCTGACTCTTTTGTCAAGCTGTCACTTCAAGCAATTTATTGCAGTTCATGCAGAGACTGCCCATCCCAGAAGCTGTTCTCCCTGGAAGTGTTCAAGACCAGGCTAGATGGAGCTTTGAGAAACCTGGTCTAGTGGGAGGTCTCCCTGCCCATGGCAGGGGAGTTGGAACTCGATGATCTTTAAGGTGCCTTCCAACTCTATTCTGTGATTCTATGATTCTGTTCCTGAGGCTGTTTCTGGACTATAACATTGACCAAATGTGCAGAGCTGGACAAGTCAAGGTATATCTGGACAAGTCAAGATATATGTCTGCATTTCATGATCTGCTTTACATTCAAGGGCACTGTGAAAGGGACAAAACTCGCAGGAATCTAGGATCAAGCCACAATGAAGATTTTGAGAGTCTCGGTGACCGTGCAACTCCCTGCTGCCACAACATTGGAGTACCAAATGGCCCTGCAAAACATCTGCTTGCCATTGTTCTGCTTTGGCAATGCTGAGGGTCTTAATCATACTTTACTGCAAGTCTTTCCACATGTGTGCTTATGTGCTTAGTGTAAGTGTGGTTACTCATATATTTTTGTAGCAGAAAAAGTAAAATCTAGTGTTTTTCTTTTCTTGTACAAACCCCTCTGCAGTCTGGTCTCCATTCAGAGCTCAGGACCAGCTTTGAAAAGAGGTAGATTTTTTGATCAAGTTTTTACTACATTTATGTCACCACCACTTGCATCACCTGGGAAAGCTGTGATGCCTCCCCAGAGCACGTGACTGCAGCAGCTGAAGGCGACGGGAGGGCGGAGGGGTGGAGAGGGAGTTTTATGAGCAGAGCGTGTGGGAGGCCCACGCTGGTGGGAGATGGAGCTTTCCAAGCACAATACCCATGGGTGGCGATGGTAGAAGGGCAAGGGACCCGCTCTTCCACCTCTGAGACCCTGACTACTCCAGGGACATGTGGCTGTACTGCGCAGCAGGATGGGTACAGCCTGTGGACAAGGAAGGCTGTGGGGCCACACGGGGCAGAGCTGGCACTGTAACTAACCCCCCCAGCACATCCCTCCTCTGGAAGACCCCCAAATGTGGGGCTTAGCCCGCGTGAGGCTCATTGTGCTTTTTAGATCCTCCATGGCCCCGTACTGCCACAGATGGGCTTCTCTGGTACCTGGAGGAGCCTGGCTGCAGGTAGGCATGCAACAGCTCTACAGCAGCATTGGTGCAGCTCTTGCAGCTGGAGGCTGGAGTCTGGGGGCACAGAGATGTGGTGAAACCTCCAGCTTGCGGGAGGTGTATCACACAGTCCCTGCAAGGCTGGGGCTGCCGGTGTGGCCGAGGAGCTGTGACTAGATGGAGCAGCCTGCCGTCCTGGCATTCCCTACCATGTCCCCCGTGGGGAGTAGCTAGTAGCTTTCACCCAGAGCCTCCAGGCTCATCCTGCTGATGCTCTCCTGGGCAGCCCAGAAAATCTGACCAGAGCTGCTGTGCTCCCCACTCCCTGGATGGGGAGATCTCTGGGATGGATGTGACACCACTTTGCAGGTAGTTGCTGTCTCTTCAAGCTTCGAAGCACATTAGTGATGCAGCAGCTCTCTGTGCAGGGGTGCTGTCAGTGCCTGGATACACGTATTCAGTAGGGCTCTCCCACACATTCATAGCTTCACAGACTATCCAAATGGAGGTAAATGCATTTTTCAGAGCAGCAGTTTCTTCCCCAGCTGCTGGTGGGCCCAAAGGAGGCTGAGAAAACAGCCAGGGAAAAGAAGGCCAGAGAAGGGAAGTGGGAGGCAGATACCAGGACTGCAGAGCTAACTCCAGAGGGAACCATTTTGGAGGAGCTCCTTGATTAATGCAGCAGGGTCGGGGCTTGGGAAATGGACCCAAAAGGTCAGAAGAGAGTAACGTTGGGTGTCCAGGGTGACCGCAGCAGCTAGAGTGAGAAACTTGTTTTCCTAGAGATTTGTGGGGAGCTCTCTCCCAAAAGGCAGGGCAGAGCACCCATAGGAAAGCCCCCAGGCCCTTAGAGAAACACTAAAGGTGCTTTAGGAAAATGATGTGACAGTATGTTAAGTGCTCTGTGAAAATAACCTGAAGATTAATGTTTTACAAGAGTGAGAACAAACGACTCAATTTAAGACTGTAAGAGAGAAGAATGAGTTGTACCATCTCTGATTCTTGTCATAGCACTGTCCATTCACTAGTTAATTAGTTTTAAATTTTATTTTATTTGCATCTGGGATTGCAGTGTAGGTATTACAGCCATACTGTGAGATACTTACTTTTATATGCAGAAAAAAATGAGCCATGGCTCATATAATATGTAAAATTTGCTGTTTAGGTCAAGGTATTTAATTTCAATCAACAATTTCAGACAAAAAGTTTAAAAACATGATCTTGTTTCCAATCAACTATAAAGCTTATAAAAACTTGAAACTGACTCACCATTTTGGTTGACATTTGAAGTTTTGGTTAAAAAGACATCATTTCCATGACCATGTTTGGGAAAAAATACATTTTTGATGTGTGTACTTTTAATATTCCAGTGTGACTGGCAGGTCACTTCATTCTTTCTCAGTAGTTAATAAAATTGAAAGGACTAATCATCGATGTAAAAACTGTTATAAAATGTTGCTTTCTGTTTCTGTGTATCTAATAATGACAATCAACAAATTTACTGAAAACTTTTCAGCTCACATCCTTTGGATTCCTTGGTCCTCTATATGTTTTTATGAGCCAGGCCTCAAAACAAAGTCATCCAGAGGAAGCTGGAGAATTCTTCTTGACTTATTTCAAAATTAGCCAGAAATATCAGATCAGACCAGACCCTCTCTCTGAGATGGCAGTGTTGCACATACACAGACTTTCTATGGTATAAAACAGTGCTCTTAAATCCAGTCCTTCCGCTCAAAAAGAAAGTTTTGGTGTGAGCACTTTCAGGACCATTTTGCAGAAGCTGAGCTGATGACATTAGAATTGTGTGAAAAGCTGGAAAAAATAAGGGTAAGAATTTTGCTTCATCTATTTAGCTAACCTGAAGTCTAAAGAAATTCCCACCATAAACAGGTGGGAACACCTGCGTTTTTCCAACAGAAAAATGGGTATAGATTATAACATATCTTACCAATGCATAGGACGTGTGCTACTCCCCACTTGTTGTAAGTCTATGCTACAGCTTTCAGAAAAGGATTTGTGAAAAGCCCATGTTAAAATAAATCCAACAACTTCTTAGGTAACATTTTCTGTCCCTGAAAAAAATAAACACAGAGCACATGCCTAAAATCAGAGTCAGAAAAAAGAGCCAAAATATTTTTAGATTGTCTGGGTTCCCAGCCTAAGTAAGGGAATGACTTTAATTAAATTTAGCCAAGCCTCAGCCATTCTTTCTGTGGTTGACTTCAGTTGTACATCTCACATCTTTGAACAGCTCTTCTCAATTGCACACAGGCAGCTTTGTTTATAGCGTAGGGAAGGATCAAATGGTTTCCATTTTCGGGGGGAAGGGAGAGCAAAGGAAGGCATTTTCTTCTCAGTGATCCTTGCCTACAGAGGAAGCTT
This sequence comes from Calidris pugnax, assembly GCF_001431845.1. Classification (NCBI taxonomy): domain Eukaryota; kingdom Metazoa; phylum Chordata; class Aves; order Charadriiformes; family Scolopacidae; genus Calidris; species Calidris pugnax. The sequence goes on from NW_015090805.1 coordinate 8,538,561, forward strand.
TATAACTTCACAAGAGAGGGTACAATATGCTCAACATATGTCAGTCTTTCCTCCCAGTAAGAGAGATGAATCACCTGTTTTCTCTAGAAGGGAGATGTTTAAATCCTCTCTGTTCATTAGGAATAGGGAACAGCTTTCTTATTATAATGCATATTAGTAATAATCCCAGCAAGAATAGCAGCATATGCAGTTGATACTTCAGATTGGCCACTAATGCTGACAGAAGGGATCTTGAGGAAAAGCTTGTTTTTCATGAATAATGCAAAGTACAGTGTTTGCAGTTCCAGTAATTCAAGGCCCAGGGTAGGAAGCCTGGTTCATTCTGCATGGGGTCACACTTCCTCCCTGAGGGCACTAGCGACATGGCTGGGAGCCCACTGCAGGCTCTGGAAGAGGAACTGTGTCACCTCAGAGAAACAATCTGGCTCAAAAGTGCATGAAATTAAGGCCTGGAGAGGAGTAAGACAGACAGCACATCTGCCAGGGAAGCAGGCTTTAAAAAACACCTAGAGCAAAATATCTACGTGTGGACTTCAGCTCATTCCTGTTCAAGAAAGCATTTCAATACAGTCTAATAGCAACAATTCATGGACTTAACTCCTCATTTAAAGCCAAGTTTCTGTCAGAAACTCCCCAGAATAAGTGTGGTTTGCAAATCAGGCTGCAATGTTAAGGGAAACAGAGCTGCCTAACCTCAAGAAGGGCTATGGAGGCTCCACTGTAAATCTGATATTTGCAATTATTTCTGTGATGACAACACCCACCAGCCTTAGCTGGGACCTATTAGCGCAGGGGACACTGCAAACAGAGGATAAGAAGATTCTCCTTGCTCCAGAGAATTTTCAAGATGAGTATGACACAAGCCAGTGAAGGGCAGATGGAGCCCAAGGAAACCATAATATCATATCAACCAGAAATTATATGTCTGGTGGATGGTTGGATTCTTTAAGTGATGTGGTGACCCTAAAAAACTGCAAATATTTCAGAAGGCTACATACATCATTCTGTGATAGAGTCAGGAATTCCTCTAAGCTCATTTTACTGTTTGCTTTGAACACACTTCTTTTAAAATTGTCATATAAAGGGGAACATAATTCTTCTCTTGCCTGGCAAAAGCAGAAAGAAGTACTACTTTGAAAAGACCAAATGGTTTAAACTGTTTTTGCGATCAGCCTTTCTTGGTATATGAATTGATCAGTCACACAGGGGCAAATGACAGTCATGCACCGAAGCAAAGGAGCACACACAAGGCAAAGTGGGTCAGGCCCCTCAGAACACAGGTTTGTCATTTGTTTTCATGCGAGCAAGAAATAAAAACTAGCCAAAAAGCACCCTGTGTACTCAATATCACAGTTTGTTTCTGATCGTGGGGCAGGGCAAGAAGTGGGGAGTGGAGTGCAAAAAGAGAAATTGTTGCTCTAAACTCAGATTGAACTGAAATAGTTCAACAGATGAAAATTAGTAAGGTATCCTGGGAATTAAAACATGGAAGGATTTATCTGGGAAGCATGTAGTTAGAGCAAACTTTAAAGAAAGACCCTTGACCTCTTTAAATGTGTGAATTAAAGGGCCTCTTATTGTCTCTAATGCTCTGGTCCTGGGAAGTATAGATGGTTTGCTAGGGATGGAGCACATGTTACCAACCCTGCCTTCCCTAGGCACCTATGAACAGCCATTCCTGGCAAGGTGAGCCAGCAGAGAGCCTGTACGTGTGGATATACACCTGCCCTTCTGCCCCATCCCACAAACATGAGTGTGGGGGGTGTTGGGACAATTCTTCTGATCACACTACTGTCATGTATTAAAAGTCTATACACTTGCCCTGATAGCTTTTCTTTTGTTCATTTAATGATTGATTATTCATTAAGTGTTGATTAGACTGAAAACCTTCCTCAACTCTGCTAATATTTCACTATGCTTGGAAAGGAAGGCAGGCAGACACCATTGGTCAATGAGATCGTTAGAATCAAGCTCCTACTGATGCATTTATAACCATCTGTAGCACATGCTGTCCATGTCAGAAACTTCTTATAATATCTATTAATCATTTTAATCCTTTGTAAAATATGCAAGGGAGTATCATGTACATAATGTATGACCTAGATTGTTAAGGGGTTAGGAATTGTGCTTCAATAGCTCGAAGACCTTAGGAAATCCATTTTCTACAAGCTGAAAAAAATAAATCTTTCCCCTGGCTAATTCCATCGTGTACCTCTGCCTGTCACTGAAACACTCCCCATGCTGCCTTGGCCTTAGTATTGTAGGTGGTAAATTTCTTGCAGCACCTTGAATCTTGTTTAAAGTTCTTCAGCGGGTATAGAAATGTTCCTTATTGATTTATGCAAAGTAAACATTCTAGCTTGTGTCAGAATAATTTGGAGGATTATTCTCATTTTAAAAAATATTTCTTTTTGAAGTTGAAAAGTTTAATTGCAGCCCCAAGCACAACAGTTGTGGAAAAGCCTGAGGCTGAAACTGTACTGCCTTTGGATCTGGGATAGTGTATTTTATACACATGATGTTTTCCTTTTGCCAAGCTGCAGAGTTAAGGTTATGCAAGTCTATTTTGGAATTAAATAAAACATTTTGCTTTTACAGCTTGACAGTTTATGGGCATTTAGGTAAATGCATAGGCAGCACTTCAGATTAATACCTTTATTATCAGCCTGCATATTTTACCTTTGAAAGGTAATCTGGCTGAAAGAGCTAGAAGAGACTTTTTCAGTGAGGTCGCTCTGGTTGCTGACTAGACAGTATTTAAAGAAGTCGTGGCACATTTTTTCAGTGAGGACAGGATAACCTCACCCCTCTGACCTGTATTTATTCCCTCCATAAAATAGACCCTAATGTTCAGGGCCCTGAACACTGCTAAGCACATAATGGCCACTCTGTTTGCCTACAAAGTCACTGCTCTCTGGGCTTCCACTTTGTGCTTTATAAAAAGTGCCACAGCACAGCAACTCATAAACCCCAGTTTTAGTGAAATTTGGGGTAGGAGGCGGGGACTAAGCCTCAAGCACCAACAGCCAGTTGCACTTGGGCCTTGTCATGGGGTTCGTTGCAGGGAAGGTTGTAAGACCAGGCTGGATGGTGCTTTGAGCAACCTGGTCTAGTGGGAGGTGCCCCTGCCCATGGAAGGAGGGTTGGAACTCAATGATCTCTAAGGTCCCTTCTAACTCTAACTATTCTATGATTCTATGAAGGTGCTCCCCTGTGGAGGCAAGCATGCCTGATGGGCCTTGGGCACACCAGGCTGTGGTGGGAAGCCTGAGTGTCTGCACAGCCACTTGCCCTATTTGCTTTTTGTGGGGGGGAATCAGACATCATCCGTAGTCAGAGGTTCCTCCACCACCTTCATGGAGAGGGCATCAGATTTGGTCTTTTGTGCTACCACCTGTGTGGTGGCTGCCACTGCAGCCCTCCCCTGTTGTGGAGGCTGGGATGGCCTGAAGAGGCCCCAGAGTCAAGCCAGCTTTTCGAGCCCATGTGTCCAACATGGGTCCACTCAGGGTCCCATGTGTCCACCTCAGCCAGCTCTGAGCCCACGATGTGCAAGCAGTGCCTGCTGTGTGGGGAGGAGTGGGTAAAACCCCCTTGGGCAATCCCTCCCCTCCAACTTCCTCATGGCTAGGAAAACCCCCTGGTACCTGAGGGTGGCATGCGCACCTGACCAGCCTTCTCCTGAGCACCCCATGGTGTGAAAGATGCAGGGCCAGCAAAATCACCTTACCTGGTCTGCCATTACCTGTCACAGCAGATGTCACCCACTAGCTACATTCAGAGAAGGGGACCAGGTTCATGGGCCTGTCCCTTTCTTTCCCCATGGGCAGGCACTCAGCCCCACAGTCTTGGGGGCAGGCACAGGGAGAGGCAGCACAGGAGGAAGAGCATCAAAAGATGTTGCTGGGTGAGTTGGTTGCGTGCTGTCTTGCATGCAGGTTTTCTATCTCTCCAAGCCAGAGTCAAGGTATGGCCAGTGGCTGGAGAGGCAGCTCCACAGCACCTGGGCTGTGCAGTTGCCTGGTCCCATTTCTACCAGGAATCCAGCTCCTTTCTATCCAGACAGATGTACACGACCTGCATTTCACTTCAAAAGTGAGTGCCTAGTGAGCTGGAGGCATCATCGCGTCCCTGAAAGACCTTATAACAGCAACCAGCAATATGTAGCTTCCTTGGGGTCTTTCAAAATGAAAACGTTGCCTGGGTTCATAGTATTTTTCTTTGTTTGTCTAATGAAGCATCTGTGTCTCCCCTGCCAGGGCTCTGGAGCCTGGTCCAGCATGACCCCCAGTGTGAGGCTCCTGGTCCCCAGAGAAGCCCCTTCCCGGCCACCCGCAGGGACACAGCGGCAGGCAGGCTGCCACAGCACCATGCCATGCATGGCTGGTCTCGCTGGGTGGGCAGAAAAGGGCTGGGGAGTCAAGCGGAATGTGACAATTCTTGGAAATACCTCGGGTGAAGATATCGCTGTTGTCCAGGCACTGAACTCGTGGAGGAAAGGCCATGCATGTGCTACAGCCAAAAGCGGCACATGTCTGACCTGCTACGAAAGCGAATCCAGAGCCAATTTTACACTAACCTGCCAGTCAACTGTCCTTTCCATTCCACAGGAAACCCTGAAATTTAAAAATGAGTTTTCATTGCAGATCAATAGTTAACTTCGAGTTTCATAATCGCCAAGGAGTCTAGATTGCTTAAAGATCTTTTTCAAGATTAATTTTGAGTCCATCTATGTGGTGCAGCCAATATGATTTCTATCTTTTATTACCAGGAGGAATCTCAGATGCATTCATTTAATGCTGGGCTGTTTGTTTAAAATGTCACAGTTTGACTTTTTTAGACTTCTTTAATAACATTTCCTCTTCATGCAAAATTCATGGCATAATATTTTAAAATTCTGCACTGCATCCAGGTATGCCGTTTTCTGCAAATAAGAGCTCATGTGTTTCAATGTATAGGTAGCATTTTTGTGTAGGGAAAAGCAATTGAATTCCACACAGAAAGTTTCCAGATTTAACATCTATACTTACTGTCTGTGGAGATAATACATGGGGAACAGAATATTCCATAATGCGTTACAGGGACGCAATCTTAAGTCCTTGCTCAGACAGAACTGCTGCTGATTGCAGACTCTGGCTCTAGGCAAGCAAAGAGTAGAATACACCGAAACCACAGTCTCAAAAATGTGCAAGCAGTTCTACAGGAATTATCAGGATTTACTACATGCATTTGCTCAAGCTGATAAAGGGCTACATTTTCAAACCTGACTTTAAGTGCCAAAATCTTTTGTGTCTACTAATTCACTTTGCATGTATACACCAATATTTTATAGTGCTGTAGTTTCTCCTGCCTGCTGTAAATCTCTTCAGAAGGGTTCAAGTTATACACACTGAGAAAACACAAAGCATGTTGAAATCTTGGCCCCGCTAAAATGAGTAGAAGTCTTGCTTTTGGCTTCTGTAAGTCCAAGATTTTACCCACGAAGTTTAAAGAACAGGAGGATTTCTCTAGGCTTAAAAGGATTTTTGTTCTCCTTACTGGCATTTACAGTTATACTGCATTTTTTGACTTTTATAAAAAACATGATAGTGCATTGCTTTAATAGAAAGAAAAGGCAGCCCTCTAAAGGGGAAGACAATAGAGTGTCTAGTCTACTAATGAGCTGTAATTATCCTTTTTTTTTCAATAGAAATTGCACTTTGCCCTGAGCCTAATGGGTTGTTGATTCTGAGAAGAAGCAGGTTCTTGGCAAATTTTATACATTACATTACATACACAGACATACCTATGTGTACACACACACACACAAAATGTCACTATCAACTCATTCATCTGACTTTTAGAGCAGCAGAACAAAACTACAATAGAAGTTATGGTAATTAAGATCTCCTACAAATTCCTTTCAGTCTACTCATTGTGTATTTTTGTCCATTTTCCCCTGTTTTTCATGCAGATGACCATACCTGAAAATTCTTTATGTCGGTCCTTGGGAAGACCTTGACTTAAGTCCTCAGTCACTAGATTAGATGACTTCGTCATCTGTGTACAGCTACAAAACCTCCAGGGAGATCACTCAACACAAGTAATTTCTATGTTATGCTCATCCTGAATTCCTGTTACATGTCTAAATAATTGTATTTACTCTAGGAATACATCTTCAACAGAAATTCAATTGAATTATTACATAATTATGCCGTCTGCCTGGGTACAAAAGTCTCTTATTCAAGTTAGTCAGACTTGCAGATTGAATTAGCTGGCTTATCTCAGATGAGAGGCTAAAACAAGGTCAGATCTAAGTACTGTCGAGCTCAGGAATCCGCTGGCCTTGCCATGGTGGCAGAGGCAAGCTCAAGAAGTACTGTTTGGTCTCTAGTTTGTTCTTATGGGCCCAGTTTCCCCGATGGGCCTGAGGGAAACACAGCTTCTTCCCCAGTCACTAGATAGCTAGAGAAGAGTCACCCAGCTTAGTGTGGGACCTTGTGTCTGTGCTCCTGGGGTCTGGTAAGAGCCAGCAGAGACTCATGTGCTCATGAGACTCATATTGCATCGGGGACACATAGCTGCACACCAGAGGAAGGCATGGATTCATTTTGAGGTCTCCTTGAAACAAATGAAGTCTCGGGTGGCTAAGGCTCGTGCTACTTACACCAGAGCTGAATCTGGCCTTTCCCATTTCAGATGTCTGCTTTCCACTAAATCCCTTGTTCTGTCATTAAAAGTCCCTTGTTGCCAATCCAGACAGGTGCACTGCAGTCACAGTCATATCAGTGTGTTGCTAGTCCATCTGTACCTATTGCACTAGACCAAAAGGAGTATTTCTAAGACTGTAAGTGGCCACAGGAGTATTTTTTCTTGAAGACAGTGTCACTATCGGCTCCTTTCAAAGAGATCTCTATAGTCCTCATTCCTCATAAAAGTGTCTGAAAACATTACCAGGTAGGGATGATCTGGACGGATTTTGGAGAAGGTTTTTATCTACTTCAGACCCTTTGTTGGCAGAAAGGCCTTGCTGTGCCAGTGAAGATTAGTCCTTTTTCCTCCCTGTGGGAGAATGCTTTCTGGAACAGATAAGACACACATCACACATCAACAAAGTGATGTGCTTCCTATTTTATTCCCTTTTGTCCTCGAATTAACTCTCACAGAGAAGCTGCAAACTACTTTAAAGGCTAGCCACTGCAGGACTGTGACTTCCCAAGGCTGCGTGCTCTGAAATTGAAGGAACTATTCATTTGCTTGTGATCAGCCCAGCCTAAATGGGAACTTGATTACTTATTGAGTTCTTAAAATAACCCTCTTTATTTGCATTCCCATTGCCTGCAGAGATCATTTAGGCTCATATGCAGCACTGATTGGTTTTAAGTCTCAATTTTCTTTTTAAGAACAAGAGGTCTCACATGCCTAAAACTACTTCTTTCCTCTTCCCTCTTTCATTAAACCAACTGACAATTGACATGTTTAACTTTGTAAATTTTTTTAAAAATATCACAACATTCAGAACAGGTTTATGTGTGGAAAGTCACCTTTCCTCGGGGAGCCAGCTGGACCAAAGCCATGTTAAAAACTTCCTGTAAGGGAGACATATCTAGAAAGAAGAGAGGAATGTTACAATGACCCCTCTGCACTCAAAGGAGCTTCAGAGCGCTGCTGGCTCTGCCACCTTGCTGAGCTGGGCTCTGCAAGGTCACAGCTGTAAGGGGTTTGAAACGACTTCCAGGGGGGCATTTCTATACGTGTGTAGGGCTGGATGCAGCTGTTGTGGGGATGGAGAGCAGGAGGCACTCAGGAGTTACGTGGCCAGTACCACATCACACAGCTGAGAGTATACATGCTGTAGCAGACGTGGCTAATGGGCTGGGACGGTCGGGCCCTCCTGTTCAGTAAATCTCCTCCTGCTTGACTTCGTTCACACCCTTTCTCCCCTGTGAGTGCGTGTAGCCATGATCTGCTGAACCGAGGACACGAGCCTGGATTTCATCCCTGATGTGCAGCTGCAGTCTACCGCTGCGTTTATGCTGCGCGCAGGTTTGCTCCAGAGACCATCCAGAGTCAACGGGGGACTTCCCTGCAACGTCCACAAGCTTTTAATCAGCCACAGGGTGAAGAGCAGAACTTGTGATCTGAGAGTGCTGCAGTGCCATTGTCTCTGCCAGTGATGGCTACTTCAGCGCAGAAAAACACACCTCATTGCCTTACTCCAGTGGGTAACTCACTGAAGAACAGTGAGAGAGGAGGCCACAGCTTTGTGCAGGACATCTAAACAGTGCCTTTTGTGCATTAGCTGGGTCTTAAAGCACAGCCGTGTCAGAAGCGTAACACTGGTTTCCAGCCAGTTAAGCAAAGAACAAATCCTTCCTCTGAATGACCTCCTAAGACTGGTATTTGAATTACACTAGGAAAAAAAAAAAAAAGCCAGTTAGAATTTGCAAGGTAAAATGAAAAGAAAAGTGTGATGTAATGTATGTGCTGACTGAACTTATTCCTCCCTGAGTTTTCATCGCAGGGGTCAGCAGCTCAGTGCAGCACACAGCCTAGCAGGACCTGGAGAGCCTGCATGCTGCACGTGCTATAGAAGCTAGTTTGGCAAAAGCATAGCACATGGAGACTATGACTTTCTTGGCTGCCCCTCCATTGTATTCAGCTGAACACTTGATTATGGTTGTTCTACCTTTTAGAGTGTGTTACTGTTTCATGATGCTCCCCGTCACAGCCTGGTTTGGACCTCAGTTTGTAGGCTCTCTGTGTAGCATCTGTGCTCCTCCAGCAAAGAGCACTTGCTAATTCTCCTCTGACTCACTTTCCAAGCCTCATTGCTTGTGAGCAGCAAACGAGGTGGAATCCCAGATTTCTTGGCCGGTTTAAATGGGCGATGTCCTGCTAGGCAGCAGAATCCTAGCAACTTTGGGATGAAGCAGCGTGAAGCAGGATACACAGCGTGCTCTGAGCTGTGGCATGTGGGAGCAGCTGATATCACCTACCCCAGGATGGGATTTAGTCACCCACACTGGGTACAAAGCATTTGGAGAAATCCACTGTAAACAACCACCAAGGCTCAAAGATAATGAGAGCATGGAGCTTTAGCATTTGATTGAGGCTATGTCCTTGTCTCTCCCATGGTAAAAGAGGGCAGGGCAGGGAGTCAGCTGGACAGCTTCCTTCCAAGGTACAGGACTGTGGCAATGGAGAAGACCCAGAGGTGTTGAAGGCTCTGGTGGCAGCTACACAGCCCTTGCTGCCGGATGAAAAGGAGGCAGAGTCCTGTGGTGACAAGGAACAGCATGGTGCTGAAAGCCTGAAAGCTCTGATTTTAGGAAGGCCAGGGTCACCACAGGACTTAAAGGTCCCAGCTGCTTCAAATTGTGTCAGGCTGGAATTTAGCAAACAAATATGACAGAAGAAAACGCACACATTTGCAAAGTATTAAGTGGTATCTTCAGTGTGGGACTTGGCTTTGCTCTTACTTGGCATCACAACTTTGTTTTATAGGGCTCTGAAGCATGGGTGTGGTTTGCTTTTGAGGGTCCAGCTTTCCTGGTGTTTTAAATGTTAAAAATCTTCCAGTCTGCAAGCAGTCCTCTTCCTCCAGTTCATGATGCATTTTTTCTTCATCATTTTGCAGCTATACATCTGGCTGAGCAGAGGGTGAATTTCCACATCAGGACTACACAAAAGCCTGTCATTACGTGTCTGTGGAGATGACACAAGAGCATCATTGCTATCCCAACACAGTATCAGTGCAAATGCACAGGGTCAGCACTGTGGACTGGAGGATGGGTTAAAGTACACAGGAAGGTATTTTCAGGGGCATAGATGGTTGAAATGTTTGAACTCTCTGAGATTCAAGCACTGTTACATAAAAAAGAGCATGGGAAGAGCAAGAGACTGAAGCAAAAAAAAAATCCATTATCTAGTGTTTCTGATGACAGAGGAGTGAGAGGAGGTGGTTTGCCTTGCTTCTACAGGAGCATGCTCAGATCCAGAGCAGAGGGAGGGACTTTGAGGACCCTCAACAAGAGACTACGTGGGAGATGCAGCAAAGGAGATTTCCCTTGCCAGAGAAAATTTCTCTGGCCAGCCTGTGCTGAAGCAAATACATGGTTGTTTGCCCCGGACTTTGGTGGGAGTTTCAGTTGCTGAGCTGTAGAAACCAGTAAAGTCTGGTTCAGCCTTAAGTAGTTGGCTTTCAACTCACTGACATTTTGTGGTGATACCATTTCTTCTGCAGATCAGCTTCCAGGATTGAATTACTGTTGCTTCTGAAAATGTTATTTCCCCCAAAACTAACAGCAGGGGTCAGAATGGATTTCTTAACATCCAGACCAAGATCCTCAGTTAACTCAAGAAAACCCATCCATTTAAAAATCCCAGTTAATCTCATCTTTAAATACACCAAAAGATTTCAAACAAAACTAATTATTATGGGTGTAAACCTGTTCCTTCAAATTAGCTGGAGACAACACTGAGGCAATCTATTGTCTTTGATAGGTAGAAGCTAAGTAAAAACTGCTCACAAACTGTTCTCCCTCCATCTGGGCAAACCTGAATGAGAATTTAGATGTCTGAATGGTGCATCCCCAGTGCATCTTTTTTTCCAGTGAGAGGACAATTCCAATTCAGATTGGAAATCCCTTATACAAAGAGGAAAGTGATTTACAGGCTTGTTTTGAAACCCATAGCTTCTCTGTATTTCCCACTTCAGCTTGTAACCAATTTGCAACTGGAAGGGCTGAGAGCTAAAACCCAGGTAATTCAACAAGCAATTAAAAACAACTCAATTCCACCTGCTAAACGACTTGCAAAAGTGGGTTACTGTAACTCCACTGAGTAGTGCATGTAGATTTTTATGCCCAGGGGAACATCACTGAGGTAATTGCCTTTCCATTTAGAATAAATATGGTTTATTCTTTGCTGCTTAAGAACAATCTCCATTAAAGTGAGAAAAGAGACACTGCTTTTTAGGCAAAAAAAAAAAGCCTGAAAGTACTTGTTAAACAGGAATAAAGCATCTGCCACTAACATTAACTGTTTTGCAGCTGACTCTTTGGGTGTTTTTTTCCAATCTAAGCAGAGTTCACCAGCAGAGTTTCAAGACTCTCTGCACACTCCAGCATCTGCCAGTGTTAGGCTAAATATCTTATTTTTCATTCACTTAGCTCTGTTAAGCTCCTCTTCACAATTTTTCCACCTAAATCATCATTCACAATCATGACTAACACTAAGTCATTTTTGTTGCCTGCATATGTTGCCATTTTACAGTTTGCGGGGAGTTTTTAGTCATTCATAATATTGGTTTGATTTGAATTAAATCTTTCTGAATGCGCATGTTTAAGCAACCTCCTTCACTTTGGCTTACTGAAAGAAGAGATTGAAAGAAATACCTATATGTTACCAGGCCTTCCCTCCCAAAATGAAAACATATACAAAAAGATTAGGGGATGCAGGGAGGTAAACAGGAAGGCGAAGACTTGGGTGTCTCTAAAAGGGGAATAGCAGAAAGATGGAAAGAATTCAAAGAGAAGGCAGTGAAAAAAACACCAGATGCAGCTTGACTTAGCACTGGGGATATACTAGCTAGAAACTCCTCTGGGGATATTTTTGGTCTGAGAGTTGGCTGAAAAGAGCCTGGAAACTGTAAGCAAAGAAATTGGCTTCTGCTGTAGGGTTTCTACTGGGTTCAGTGCAATGGAGTTTTGTCCACCTCTTGTAAATGAACAGGTTTCTGCCATAAATCCCCAATTCCACTATCAGTTTCTCCTTCTAATAGAAACAGTCAAAGTGGCACTGATTGTAGATGGTGGCTCAGATCAGAAGGGCTAACCATACAGCGAGCAAATCCTCCTCTATCTGTGGGAACTTTCATGGGCTCACCGAGGACAGGGCTGGAAAGGACCTTAAGAGATCAATCTCACAGCTTAAATGAAGGATCAGTTGTATTTAACCCATCCTGACAGATGTTACTTCAGCTTGTTCTCAAAAACTTTCCCTGCTGGAACTTTCCCAGTTTCCCCAGGCAAGCTGGTCCAGAGCTTTGTCCAAAGCTCATTACAAAGCTTTCCTCACAACTAACCTAAATCTTCCCTTGTGGCCATTAATTCTTTCTCTGTGCCCTGAGCACATGAAAGAGCAGTGTATTCTTTCCTCTGTGCAGCTACCTTTTATGTATTTGAAGACTACTGGCATCTTTCCCTTCATTTTTTGTTTCTTTAGCCTAAACATTTTCATTTCCTTCAACATTTCCTTGCAGGTCTTAGAATTGGTTCTCGTTACTGTCCTCTGAAATATTTTCCAGCTCAAACCTTTCTTGGGGAACTGTCTTTACAACTAGACAGAGTAGGCCAACCAACATCTTCGCAACCAGATCCAACAGAGTGAAAAGATTAATTTTTCTCATCTCACCCATACCATTCCCGTACGTACCTCTCACCGTTGGGTGCTTTCTTCTCAGCATTTTGTCATTACTGATCCAAGTTCATCCTGTAATCAGTAAACCACCCAACCTTTTTTCTGCAAAACCACTCCACAAACAGTTGGTTTGTGTTGCGCTTTTTGGATGGTGCCTATAGATTCACAAAGCAGTGTGCTTTTCCCTACTGGATCGCAGCTAATGTTTTTCAAGATTGGGTCCCAGCTGGACAAGATTAATCTAAATTCTGTGCCAGTCCTTGAGATGGCTTACAGTCATACACAGCTTCAAAGTATCTGCATAATTGTTAGGTGTCTTATCTATTTCCTCAGCCATTAATGAAATTAGTGAGTAGCTTTGGCTCCAGGAGAGATCCCCAGGGAACCTGGCTCAGCACAGTCTCTCAGGTTGATACTGAACAACTGAGAAACATTATCTCTCTCTGTTCCCCTTCCTTTCTCTTTTTTAGAGCTGTGGTTAGATGACAAGGCCACTGACTGAGCCCTGGCATGAAGTTAAGCTAACTGAACAGGACATGGGAAACTGCTGGACAGGACAGGAGAAATTGCCGGACCTGAGAGATAACAATGTGTGAAGCTGACAAAAGTTACAGATAACTGTAGCCATAAGGGGTAGCTGGATTTTGCAGGTGGTTAAGGAGGTGTTAAGTGAGCAGTGACCAGAAGCCACAGATAACTGGAGGGAAGCACTGGGGAATCTTTGGGGGAGTATGACCTTGCAAGGCCAATAGTGTGTAGCTACCATATCCAGGAACACCATTTAAAGACAATGTTACCTAGGTATCAGTATCAGAAACACCAAATTTGGTACAGATGTAGCAAAACTGGGCCAAATGAAGAAAAAGTAATTAGGGGTGTATTGCTTATTTGGAAGAAGCCTTGAGTGGAGAAAGGAAGAAAGAAAGCACAGCAAAAAGGAGGATTAATACATGGGAAAAAGGAGACTAACATATGTGTCCTGAACTTGATTGCAGCTCATGCAGAGCAACATACCAAACCTGTTGCTCTTATCATACCTCACAAGCCCAACCTGCCTCTGTGGTTAGGAGGATGGGGAGAAGGAAGGCTGCCTTCCCTGGCAAATCCAGGGAATATCCAAAGACAGATCAAGCATCCTGGTGTCACTGGGTCCAATAACTTCCTAACATTCCTGCAGAGCTTTTCTTTTTCAACTTGATCAGTTATTTGAGCCTGTTTACAGCATGGCTCCACGATCTAGTTGTGTCATATTAGTAAGGGCATAGTGTACTGCTGCTCAGGAGTGGAACTAAGAGGCCAGGAAAGGCAGCTATTTAAGCCAGTATTGTCACTAAAGACTCCATTCCATCAAACCTTGGCCTGAGAATAAAAGAAAATGATTTTACACTATAGCTTTCTTCCAGCCAAGATTCAGACCCTTCTGAGTGAAAAGTTATGTGTTCCTGCCTCTCATTTCCTCTCTCTCCTTCTATTCAGACATTTATTTATCATCCAAAACTAGAAACCTGGGGATTAGCTTATTCCTTATACAGTCTTGTTTTCTTTCAGATCTTCCATACGACTAGGAGAGAATATTTGTCAGCTATTAATTTGTTCCCATTCTATTTATATTAGCATTCTTTCTTTTTTTCTGTGATAGCTACTTCACTTTTGACATTTTATTAGTCCAAAATCATAAACTCTGGCCCCATTGGCGTCAAGAGGAATTTAGCTATTGATTTCACCGAAAATGCAATTTCAAACAGTGACCCTACAGACTGCAAAAAGCTATGCCCGGGCTCTCTGCATGCAGGGGCCTGTCACCCTCATCACACATCACTTTCATTTTCCTCTTATCCATCTCTAGATTCAGCTCAGAAATACTCATAAGAATCAGTAACAGACTGGAAAGATGTGAGTCTTGATATTAACTATCTGCTTATATAGTTTCTCTGATGTTGGCTTCAGTTACCCGTAACTGGGGGTCATGCTTTGCTGCCAAGTCACTGAGCAACTTCCTCTGTTTAAATAGAATATATAAGCCTTACTCTTTTCCAGAGTTCATGACTCTTTTGTAAAGTGTTTTATGATACAGTTGTTATAGAATCCACCATCACAGTAACAGCTACAGACAAGGCTTCACTGTGGGCCTGGCTTCAAGCCCATTTAATTGAATGGAAGTTTTTCCACTGCTATCAGTGTATATGTACTTCAAACTGCAGCACACATCCCATTGTAATAACAACGTCGCAGTGTTTTCAGGGACATGTCTGGTCACTGTTTTTGTAAGGAAAAATCAGAGATTATGAAACTAAACTCACACAGAGCATCCACAAAAGGCCCTTAAAATACATGTTGAGTGTGTTTTCAGAGAGTCTTTGCACTGGTGCTCAGCACAGGAGCCATGTTTAATCATTATGCATGAATTCACACAAAAGGCCCACACTTCTCTTTGCTTTTCATCCATCATTTTCAGAGACTCTGTTCATGTGAGGTTTAATATTGACTGTTCAGTAGTGAAAGGCGACACAACACGTGGTGTGTGATACATCCTTTCACCAGGGTGTTAGGTCAGGTCAACTCATTAAGTCATGGCCCTGCAGTAGTAAAATACAGCTGGGCGATGGACTCCGAAGGGTTCAAGACTGCAGGCACTTCTGTACTATGGGGTAAACGCGGGGACATGTCCCCAGCATGTCTGTACCCTAAGTGTGACCATGCCATAGCTCTAGCCGTTGCCTTTCAGCAGAGAAAGCATTTCACTGTACTTCATGGCAAAAGAAAGAACATATTTTTGCCTGTCATTGGTCTGCATACGTGTGTTTTTTCCTTTAAGATTATGTTGGGCTGCATTCAACTCAGCAAGTTAGGCACCTGCTGTGTAAAACAGCATTTGGGAGATGGTGCCATTGGAGGCAATTAAGGAAAAGGCTAAATCAGCACAATGAATTATACTTAATGGTGTCGAATTAAAATCACGGTACCTTGTGAAGGATGTTGGAATTCAGAGCAGGTTTTTGATGTCATATTTTTAAGTCTCACAGAATGCATTTATTATTAGGGGAAAGCATAATCTTGGTCTTAGATACTTGAGATTACTTAAGTGTTGTGTGACCAGTGGAATCAAAGTACCTTCGTTGTGTTCTTGTGCATGCAGTTTAAGCTGAACAGCTACAGGCACACAGATGAAACTTTTACTGTGCTGTAGAGATTGCATTTTACAGAAACAATGTTAATATGTCCTCATACTAGCAGAGATTTTTTTCCTGTTCCTTTAGGTTCAGATTCATCCTTTGTAGCCTTACTCCAAGATGTGACCAATGCCAGATGCTGCAGAATGAGGACTGGACAATTTTAGAGCACGCTGGACAAGAGGAAAGCTTTTTCCCATATTAGTTTGAAGCACCAGTTGGCCTAACTTCTGAAGCATGCGGGGGAAGAAAAGGGGAGAGGCTGCACTTTCATAAATTCCCCCTAATGTAGATCTGAAATGGTGATTTTTGTTTCCCATATGAATGCAAAGTTATTTTCTCTCCTGTTAAAAATTATCATGAGGAAAACTTTGTGAATCGAAGGTTTTAGGTCATTAAAAGAACAGAAAAATCTCTCTTGTGACTGGGAAAACTGGACTGCAGCTAACGCTGAACGATCAATGCCCAGTTACCCTGGTCATCTGCTCTCCTAAAGCTTCTCTGAGTGTTCCTCGTATGGGAGTATCTGGTTTTTCAGTGGTAATTGTTATTGCCTGGGCCTGAGGGAGTTTAGCAAATTAATTCAATTGCTCTATTTTATTTGCTATGTTTCTGTTTTTAAAGCAAAACAGGCTGTATTTCAAAATCCCTTTGTAATGGATAAAAAAGTAAAGAGAGTCCCTCGAAGTCCATATTAACATGCCAATTCAATTACAGTGTAATTAGCCAGAACTGTTACTTGTTGAAATCCTGTCAACAAAAATAACTTGCTCTTCCCTTTCAGATTACTCCAGCACCTCCATCTTCTTGACAAGGATTTTGAAAGAGGGACCACCTTCCCCCCACCCCTTTCAGACTGAAGGCAGAGAATGAAACACAGATGTGTTAACCATATAAACCAAGGAATGGTGGAAAATGGTGGGGAAAAAAGGAGGACAAAGCTGGTCTGACCAACCCACGGTTGCTCTTCCAGGGTGGGATGGGGCCCTTGGGCAGGCTGGACCCTGCTTTCCCTGGTATAACGCTGCAGGCTGCTGCTGCCTTCCCTGATTTACGCCAGCCCAGACAGAAGGAGGCCCACTCCTGGCAAGCTTTATCTGCAATTCATTTAGAAAAGAGGCAGGTCCCTCTCCTCTGACATAATTGAAAACAGGCTGCCCCCTCCTAATTGTGCACTCTAACCGGTTCGTGTGCATTAACAGAGGAAATTGGAGAGGAACAGGGTTCTGAGTTGTCATTAATTTCCCGCACTTGAAGGTCCATGCACTGGGAACGCCAGCTGTTTATCGCCATATATATTGTCTGCATTGTTCTGCTCCTCTATGTAGAAACTTGATCTCGGGTAAAATACAAACATCAGAAGTTGGGGTTTTTTGCTCTAATTCTAGGCAAGTTGGTAGAAGGACACTGTTTTTCCAAAAGGCATCTCAGAACCTGTTGGTTTTGTTGTGTTTTTTTTTTTTTTTTAAAAACTCATAATGCCAAAAGATGATTGCAGGGTTAATATTGCCGACGATTTTACTCCTTTTCCTCAAAAGACCCTTTCCGTGTTCGGTTCTGTCCAGCTGCAAGGAATCCTGCAAGGAAGTGGTCAGTTTTGGCTAAAATACTGCTAAGCTGCAGCAGAGAGCGGCTGCCTGGGGGCACTGCTTTCCTGCGGGCAGGGTGGCCGAGGGCGCCTAGAGACCCAGCAAAGAGGGGTGGGAAAGCCCCACAGGCACAGACAGTCTCTGCCACAGAGGGGTCTTGCGGTCTGGGGTGGGAGCAGAGCGTCGCGCAGAGCCTGGAGAGCATCTGGCAAGTTATGAAAATCAAACGCCGGGAGCAGGAGAGGCCCCCACCCCACCAGCTGCTGCCCCTCCTCTGGGGAAGGCCTCAGGCCTCCAAAGCCGGGGCGAGCGAGGGGCTCTTGCTGTCTCGCCGCGTTCCAGCAAGCCAAAATTTCAGTGCTGTTTCTGCCTTTGGGAGACCACCCTGCCCCCATCTTCTGTCCACTGCCAAGGGCCTCATCGGGCAGGGGCTGTGCTGGCCCCATGGCAGCTGTCTCAGAAGACGACACCCTGATGTTTCTGTTGGTGGCCCACTTAGAAACACCTTTGAGGAGAAGAAGGCTTTATTGTCCTTGAGCTGTGAAAACACTGCCACAACTTCTCTGAGTTTTTCTTGTTCTCTTTTTCAAAAATATTTTGCAATACTTTTACTCCTCTCCTTTGTTCAAACTCAGGACATTTGTACCCACTTGAATAGGTGTGTAAAATGCTGCTCTTCTTAAGCTCCTTTAAAACCAACCCTGCCTCAACTGAAGCCTGCAAGAGCTTTGTTTGAACTTGAACTCTCCGGCGTTGGCTAACTGGCTCCATTCAGCCCGAAACCCTCAGAAATTTCAGGACCGAGATGGTCCTGGTACAACCAGCCTGTCTGTGCTCGGGGGGGAGCCGAGCCCCAGCAGCTCCTGCGCACAGCCCCGCGTCGCAGCGTCTGGCGTATGGGGTCCATACGGGGTCCCTCTGAGCAGCCTACGAGCCCCCCTGACGCATTTCCCCCTTTTTCCGTCGTGGAAGGCACCAGCAGCATATGGAGCTAAGCTGTGTTTGTTTATATACCTACGCAATAAAAACTGTGATTTGGAACCCAGCTGCGTCTCTATGATTTCCTCACACTACTAATGGGAAAGGCTTCCTTAACAGTGTGCTACTAATTGTTATCAAGGCTGCATGAAAAATAAAGTCACAGCTCTTAGATAGGCGTTACACACACCTGATTTAACAAAATTACAAAGTGTCCTGTCCTTCAGGCTTAAACTTACAGCTGGAGAAAGATACGTGGCTTTACTAAATTCCTCCTGGTCACTGCTAGTATGGAAAAGAAAGAAGGTTGAAGAAGGGGAGTTTGGACTGACAGGGAAAGTTTTCAGCAGTAACTGCACCCTGACATTGTATATGCTTATTTCAATAGGTGAATATCCTGTAGAAAAGTTGATTATTTTTCCAAAGTTATTTTAAAATAACTTTGGTCCAAATCTCTTCTGTCTACAACTTAAAACCTTCAACAAATAGCCAACAGGATGAGGAGGAGAAATCCCCTTTTCGGTCAGCAGCTTCAGGAGGTTTACATCCTACAAAGTCATATGTGCTCTGAATACGGAGTTACACTAAAGTAATACAAAAACAGCAATAAAACTTCTAGACAGTATTTCAAGTCTATGTTTGTATTTTCAGTGTTTCTGTACCTATACAGGTCTCAGTCCTGGGAACTCTCAGGCAGTCAAATAACTTAAAGTTATTTGAAAGTCACCACAGGATTTGGAATCTTGATTGTGTATATCTGGTCACATATTGAATGTGCTTAAGCAGAAATAGAAATTATTTTTAATTGCAATCAGGCGACTGTACATACCAAAGTCACCGCAATATGCTAAGGAGTATGCTAATATCCTCCAGCATATGCTGGATGCAGTGACACCAAGATGGAGAGAAGGACAGAGGGATTTTGAGGGGGAAGTAAAACACAAAAGATGAAATTCTGAACTTCACTGGAGGCAGCAGAAATTTGAAATCCAGCCTCTTGCCCAGTCTCCCCCTGCCCCAGCATTTAGCAGTTGGACGCTGTGAACCATGGCCTCTCTGAAGCCTGCTCCTTGGCTCTCTGCTGTAAGTGGCGTGTGTGGGGACTCCCAGCTACACAAAAGCTCTGCTGCAGTGATGGACAACATCTTACAACTCCTCTCATGGGTTTTGCCATTAGTGTCTCTTCTAGGATTTTATCCACCAAATGGAGCAGTTTTGCAATGTGCATACTGAGATAGAGTCCTTCAGAAAATCACTGCTTATCAGGTGGCATTTCTGGAAGCCAGCAAAACTAGGGGACCTCCCTTCAAGGTTGGCATGGGCCACCAAAGCGGACGACGCTTGAGTTATTACCCATGTTCTTTCCAGGTTCGCTAATGCATGTGAAATGGGGAACCTGCCTTCACTGTTATGGTTAACTGCAGAGTTATTGATGGGAATTTTAAAGCTATTTGTCAGACGGAGGTTTGGGGAACCAAAAGGGGCAAGAGATTTAAAGCAAGTCTGCTGGGTGCTGGCCAGTCATGGAGACCAAGAATTGAAAGTGGGTGGTCTTGGAAAACAGCCAGTCGAAATAGGGCCAGGAGATGGTGTCATCATTGACTCCAACACATTCATACTTTGGCTTTCTAGCAAGGGTTATTTCTTCTCTTTATTCTGCAGTTCAGCACAAACATCTCTCTCATTTTCTAAAGTCTGTGGGATGACGTGTTCCACCTGCCAGGTGCAACCTGGTTGACCAGAAAAATCACAGCAAATTACTAGAAAGAATAGACCAAGAGCAAGCCCAAGAGAAAGCGTCACACCTGCTAAGTCATCCAACTAGGAAAAAACTTGGCATTAGACTTTCAGAAAGGTGTGTAAAAGAATCTTGAAAATTACAAAATAAAGCAGGTTGACGTCAGTAGGACCTGCCCACACACTGAGCGGTGAAACATGCCTTAAAATGTTTGCAGGACTGGCATAAGGTGGGTGTGAGGTTTCAGTATCATACCCTTGGCTGCCACCAAATTTTTAATCAGAGCAGCATGACATTTTCCTAGCAGCAGGAAGGATTTTTATAAATTTTTATTTATTCTTCTCGTTTTCAGTAGGGGTTGGGGAAGTGCATATAGGTTTTACAAAACTTTTGTAGCACTTTTGAACCACTGCCAAACTCTGACTCTGGCTGAGTTGAGATGGCTCCTGCATCACCATGTTGGCACTGCAGGGCCCTTCCCAGGCTGTAGAGTCCTAAGTGCGCCTCCCACTACTCCATTTTGTCCTGTGTTACAAAAATATTTTAAAGATTTTATATTATGGAGCCAATCTAGGCAACATTGTGGTCCCCATAAGTATGATCACTTGCTCTGCCTTGCCTGACTTCACTTGAAAACCAGAGTTTCCCTTCTCTGGGACTAAGATTAACTATCCAAAGGGGCAAAGCATTTGGCTCTAAACTCGCCATTTATTGCATAGATGGTTTCATTCTTAATGTGCGTCACCTTGAAAGTCTCAGTGTGTCGTTTATGTTAGAGCATGATGGAAATTTTGATTTGTTCCTATACTTGATGACACTTCAGTTCCTTGTGACTTTACTACTGCCATGTGATAAAAATTTCATGGTAGACACAGAGGTTAACTGTAGTGGTGATTTGGATTCCATATGATCATTGCGGGAAATTGCACAGTATGTTCAATGTTTATGTCTTTATGTTTTTCAGAGGGGTGCAGCTACAGCTGTACCAGCTACAAGTAGCCAGAGCTGCCAAAGGCAGATGATTTGCAATTAAAGTGTAAATTCAATTGAAAGAGAATTTTTTTTCTTTTCAGTTCTTCAAATTCACCATTAAATCACAAGACTAGATTCAGAGCATTTCAGAAGAGCTTACTGGATGCTGCTTAGGGCTAAGAAAATAAAAGTGATTTTTCAGTACCTCAGCCAAACAAAGCAAATCAGCTCAAAATCCCTCTGGAGTGAACTAAGTTACGAAACATTTCAAATTCATTTCTTCTGGGAGGAAAAAAAGTCAAAACCAAAAGAAGGCATTCTTTCCTGCACAAAATAACCCCTTCAACCTGAAGAAAATGCTGATTTCTGGACTTGTGGAAGAAAAGCAAACAAAAAGGAAAGCTAGGATATTAAAAACTGCAAGAAGAAACGTCCCCTTTTTCTCACCATTTCAGGGCTGAAAGGACTTACTGGGATGTGGGTAAATTTAGTTCTTTTCCTTCCTCTGCTTGAGGAGACTCCCATCTCTCAGCCTCCAGGCAGCTTTATGAATCTGTTCTCCAAATAAATGTATTTCCAGCCCAGACAGTTCTAAAGCTGCTGATAATTCCATAAAGACCAAGGCCACATTTTTCAATGAATTTACTATTTGCTGGTATATATACATGGCTCTGCCCCAGTCTAGCATCGACTCTTATAAATATCACTCATGCAATGTGTTAAATGTCTATTTTTAAGTTGTTTTCCTATGCTCTAAACAGTAAAAGCAAGTAAATCCAACCAAACTGGGTTGACTTAAAAATTTCTTTCTTTAACCACTGAAGGCTTTCAGTGGGACTGGAATGGCCAGATAGGGGTAGAGATCTGGCCACCTCAGGAGCTCATCTGAAAAGGACCAACAAGGATTCACATGTCGCAGGCCACAAAGCATGCAGGCTTCCTCACTGCAGGGCTCTGGGAAAGGGGAAAAAAACCCAAACCTTTTCCCATTTTCTTTCTTTGCATGAGGTTTTCATTACACTTGTATAGGATGGAGAGCAAAAGAGGGAAGGCACTCAGTAGTCACTCTAAACACCAACACGTCTCCCTGTGGCACTGATTTTCAGGCAAAAACATCTTGAAATCCGTGCTGACAGGGTGCAGCAGTTGCTGCCCAAGCCTAAGCCCAGCGAGCTGGTGCATCCTGCGGTGTGGGGCTGGGGCTGGTCCCAGTACCACTGGGACAAAACCAAACACACCCTGCAACAACAGCAGGGCATAACCTACCCACAGAGCATCCTTCCTCTTGGTCACAAAGTTAGCAGTTGACCAAGGTGGTGAATCCTAAATGTTTTACAATCTTTTTAAAAATCTTTTCCAGCATAACAGTGGCTTTTTCCCATGTCTGGCTGTTTTTGTAGAGAAACTTTCGCCTCAGTCATAGTGTCACTGTGTGTGTTAACGGGATAGTACTTCCTTTCGCTAGCTTTAAAGCTGTGGGATCCTTGTCCAACAGTCTCCTGCTCTTTTCTGTGACCAAGAGCAACAGTGTCAGGTAGGTGTGTCTTCCTCTGACATGCTATGCCCTCGTTCTGTGTGTGGCACTGCACATCAGATGGAAGCGATGAGGTACTGAAGCCAGGCTCTGTCCCTAAAGAGGAGAACAGAGCCAAGCGCATGTGGAGAAACGTGGGTTGGATGGGGGGACATCGTCAGTCTCCACCTTCACCTGTCTTGGAGGACCTTTGTCTGCCACCTTGGAAGAGCAAGATGGAGCCATGACTACATCTGCAAGGCAGGATATACAGCCCCTGGTGGCACCCAACAAATGCCAACCAAAGAAAGGACCCAACATGTTATGGGTTCCTAGATGCAAAACACAGACGTAAACAGAATTCGTTTAGCAGAAGAGAAAGCAAAGGCCAGTCTGTGTGAAAAGATAGTTTTAGCTATCGGCAGCTAAATTGGTCTTTAGATCTTGCTGAGGTATTTATAGAGCTTCTGGAAAGGGATTTGAAAATATGCTATAATTAAGCATTTGAACTAGAATAATGTTATGATAAATGATCATATGGAGGTCCCAAACACCTTAAATAGTCACTCTGTGCTCCTAAAGCAGAATGTTATTGGCTCTGATCTTGATTTAATGTCCTCAAAAGGGGCTTTAAAAACAAACGCGGGACAGAGAAGTCAGGCATCAAGTTTTTATTTCAGAATTCAAAAGCCTAATGAGGTAAGGAAGCTACCAGGAGAACTATAAAAAGAAAGGCAAAGGTTGAACAGTCAACGAACTTAAATAGGAGGTGGTTGCAGATGTGCATGATATACAACACAGGGCAACTGCTAAACATTTTATTTAAATGTTAATCAAATCCATTCAAAATAGAAGCAAGGAAAAAAAAAGGATAATTCCTTTTCCTGTACTTCATCAGTTTGCAGTGGGAGAGCCCATCAGCTGTAAAGTGGCTTTGATGAGGAGCGTGCTTTTTGCCAAAATAACTGTGTTACACTGGTCCCTAACACAGATGTAGCTGCACTGACATAAAGGTATCTTTTACCACCAATACTTCAGTTCTTAATGATGATTATTCAGTAGCCGTAAAACACATTTTCATCAATATAACTTCAGTCATATTAAGGAGACCATGCCGGTGTCCAGCCACCTCAGGCTTCAGGTAAACTGAGAGGGCTTTACTACCACAGAGAAATCCTGTGAAAAGCAGCAAAGATAACTCTGTAAAAACACAAGATGAGAACAATTTTATGGAAGTTTCTCCCAACTGCATTTGGGTCAGATGGCAAAGTAGCAGAAATTTCTGGCACATGTCATGGCCTTGAAAATTTAAAAATGCAGAAAGCAAAGGCAACCACACTTTTTCATCCCTGATGACATACCAGTGGTAACGTGGTGCATCTTAAAACTGCCTCAACTTTACATTGATTCCCACGTGCATGGTAGAGGTGATTTCTGCATTACATGGCTTTACAAAACAGCAATGTGAGAAAAAATACACCAGTTGGAGGTATGCGAGAGCCTTGCCCTTTTAGGAGATCCTTTCTACCATAGACATGTGTTAATGTTCAGAATGACTGGGCGATTTTGGAAGAGCAAAGAATCCAAAATGCAACTGTCAATGGACAGTTAAATCTTCAACATTTTGGCACATCCTCACTTGGCGCGGCTGCTCGTCAATGCTGAAGGAACTATACAATTTACATCTCCTAAGAGACTTAATAGACATTCCTTCTTTACTGTACAACCATAAATAACACAATGTTTTGACTTAAACTGTTTTTAGAGGTGGGATAGCTGGCAGGCCTTTTGGAGTCAAATGCAATGAATGCGATGGTGAAAGTGCCAACAGATTTTCCATGGACTGCCTTATCTCTCATCTTGCCTACTAGCTTTTCTGACAAATTCAGGACGCTATTTTTTGAAGTGTCTGTCTAGTTATGGTTTTCCTCTCTCCATAATGAAGACTGGAGCTCAGTCAGGTTTCCCTGTCCACCGAAGAGCTGCTCAGAAAGAGCAAATTGGGGAATCCAAACAATTCCAACAGCAAGGTATGAGCAATCTGTCTTCCCTCAATACACACACCAAACAAATACCCTGACATCATCCTCATTCAGCACACAAAATCTATAGTAAGTGCAAACACCCTTTTCCTTCCTTTCAGTTCAGCTTTAGCTATGCAGAAACTAACCTTACCTCACCATCGGAGAGATGGTCTGTGTATATTTTCCTCTTCCTGTTCTTCTATAAATAAGCTGAGTTTTGCATCATTGTCTGTTAAACGAGCACTGTTTTCCTTAACCTCTTTGACAGACAAACTGGGCGGGATGTAGCATGTGATCATGGGGTGAGTCTGTGGTACTGTTATTTACACTAAGTCCCTAACTCTACAGGCAAAGTTTTGTTGACATCAGTGAGCTGAATCCTGGCATGAAGTCTGGGGCTGAGCAAATGAGGAATCAAAGTGTGGATCCTAAGGAGACCTGTACCTTAAGAATATTAACAATGCTGTAAGAGTTTTAAATCTGAATTCTCCCAACTTCTGTGTATAGAGTCAATCTTTGGTTTAGCGTTACATTCATGGCATTTTTATGCCATCATTCAGATGCATAAACCAAACATGCCAACAAGCACATACACATGTTAAGAGTATTTTAAGTTCCTCTAAGATTTCGTAAGCATAGGGCATAAAGCTAAATGGAACAATTATTCTAGCATAGTATTATATACAGTAACGTCCTGAATAATTCCAGATGTGTGGTGTCTCAAAGAAGTGAAATCAATCAGTCAAAATCAACTGATTCAGTGAAACTACGAATGTGTGTGTAGAAATAATAAGACATGAGGGCCTTTGACTGCTTCTGTGATTTTTTAAGAGCTGCTAGATGTTCTTGATTTGGGGTGGGTTGTTCAGTTAGCATCTTGGCTTTGCTTAAACAATCAGGAGAGTTTCATATGTGAATTAACATGTCTTTTTGCAAGAACCTGACGTATTTTCATTTCCTTAGTATGTTTGTGTATATACACATACATGTATGTGTGTGTGTATATATCTGTGTCAAATAAATATATATATGTCAAAATGAATTTAACTGTAAAATGCCTTTTTGTATGAAGTCGTGACTAGGTTTCAGAGCCTGGCAAGGTTTTAATCCAATCTTCAGTGCAGCAATGACAGGACATGCCCTGAGCTGTGGCTCAAAGCAGCTCTGCAGTTCTTCCCCCTGGTACAGAGGGACAAAATGAATGATCTGTGTTTTCTAATGGAGTCAGTTAAAAGAGTTATGTCCAGCTGAGGCCCCCACCTCATCTCAGCTCTCTGATGTATGGAAAAGCCGTGAGCTCAGATATTGTTTTGATGTAGATGCTGCTTTGCTGTTTCTTCTCTTTTCTCTCCTCGAGGCAAAGCAGGGTCCAGGTCTATTTCAGGGTACTCTTCACTCCATCCCTGAAAGCTGCTGCACAAGCGGTACTTCACCCCAGCCCACCAGACTGTATATGTATATGGCCTCTGTGCAGCACTGATCCTCAGGGCACATGAATGCCTCCCTCTCTCCTCTGCCCTCACATCCCTCTTCACAGATGGGGCCTTTATCCCACTCCTTGATCTCCACAAGGTACACCGGCCCACTTGACGGTGCAGCCAAATGCCAGCAGTCACTCAGCACAGCATCATCCCTTGCTCTTCTGCCTTGGTGCTTCATCCGTGGCCTTCCCCTAGGAAAAAGCTTAACGCTTCCTGACACTTGCTTTTTGGAGTCTGAAGTCACTTTTTTGTGAAACTGGGTTCAGACCCTCAGCCTGAACAGGAAAGTGTCTGAGGAGAACTTGAGTCCAGATTGAAAATGTCTGTCTAGCTCTTGTTTATGTACAGTGAAAGCAAGAACACGATTACATCTGTGGATACAAATGCATTCAGACTCCAGGGAAATTCAGGGTTCAGACTTGCTGCTGGCCCCTCTTTCCTACTGTGAGCTGAAGGGAAAACCACACGCCCCACGGAGCAGCTCTGGGCCTGGGTCTGGGTCTGGATCTTGCAGCTGGCTGTATTTATAACACGCTTAGGAGTAACTAAATCCTGTTCTGTGACTAAGATGATCGTGACGATAACAGGAACATTCTCCACTTTTCCTGAGCAGTCAAGTTCATGGCTCTGTGTGTTGTGCAGCAGTTGCAGGAGAGAAAATACAATTTATGGGCTGTATGCTTGTTGTCTACGAGGGTAAGACTTCATAAATAATTTTAATAATTTAAATCAACGGAATCATGAGTTTTCCCTTCTGGAGTGAGTAGCTACTTCTTCAGATGGCAATAAACACTCTCTTCACAGTAGACCTTAGTAATTAGACAAAGGAGATCCTCAGAGAGTGTCATCAGTGTGAGGAAACTCTTCTCGGGTTTAATCACCAAGTTCTCAGTTTTATGGATAACCATAATGTCAGCCATTAAAGTTAGCTTCTGAATTTAACCAAGAATGGCTATGAGCATAATAAGGAAAATAGTATCAAACGGGGCCATGTTCAGCTTTCTGCTCTTTTTGGTGATTTCCCATCAGGCCTGTTTAACATCCTTCCCTGCAGCAGGCATGGAGGAACTGGAGGGCAATGAGCCGGCCACTGGGGTCAGCAGGAGGCTTCCTCTGGTATTTGGTAGAGCAAGGCACTTGGGAATTTGCCTGGACTTCTCAACAAAAAATCACAGAGCTACAAACAGGACCTTGGTATAAAACGTTGAAGTGGTTTTGGTAAACAAGGGAGCATAAAGCCACAGTCACTGCATTGCAAATTACCAGGTTTACTCTACATACTTCCAGGGCTCTCTGAGGACAACGACAACATGATCTCTTGGAAGCTGTGCAATATGCATGGGCAAGTCATAGAATCACAGAATGGTTTAGGTTGGAAGGAACCTTAAAGATCACTTAGTTCCAACCCCCCTGCCATGGGCAGGGACACCTCCCACTAGAGCAGGTTGCTCAAAGCCCCATCCAGCTTGGCCTTGAACACTTCCAGGGATGGGGCATCCACAACTTCCCTGGGCAACCTGTTTCATTGTCAAATCAGTTCCAAATCTGAACTTCCATCTTGCTGCAGGAAAGCGGTGGGAGCATCTCCCCAGCCCTCACCCTCACCTCCCTGTTTTGCGTGTGAGAGCTGCCCAGCGAAGCTGGCCAACCCCACGCAACGTGCCGTGTGGCTCCTGGCCCCTACGCTGGATCTTGGCTGTATCTCCTGCTGCCAAAAGGCACTGGAAAGGGTCCAGCCGCCTCGCGAGCCCTCTTCCCTGCAAATTACCGCAGCGCGAGGTTAGTGACGACGCAGCCAGGTGGACAGTATGTTGCTTCTCGTTTTTTGGAAGGCGAGCAAAGGACTTGACTGAGTTCCAGCTAGCACTGCAGCACATAAATTATGTTGGTGTGTGGAGTATTTGGCAGGAGAAATCCCCCACAGCAAGAGTACAAACGCGCTGGCCCGAAGCCCCAGTATTTATCAGAACCAGAGGAGCCGTTCGAGGCAGGCAGGAGCCCCTGCAAGGCCATCCTCGCTGGAGGAAGCTCTACCTCCAGCCTCGGTGGAGAGACAACCCTGAGAAGGGCTGGGGTGGGGATAGGTCAATCCTGCCGGAGGGTTTCTAGAAAGACTCGTGCAATTTCGGTAGACTTTAGTCACGGGGGATTATGGCAGACGGGAAGAGCAGGGGGATGCTGCTTCAGCTGTTTAATAAGGAAGGGGATTTTGCTGTGCCTATGAAACTAATCAGAGGGTGTTTGTCTCTGATTTCTGTAGCATTTGTGAGGGAGCTGTGCTCCTGGGCGAGGGAACAGGGACTTCGTGGAATTGAGTTTGTATCTACAGTGCTTGGAATCTTTTCTGAGTAAGAGTCACGTCCTGATGCAGAAGAGAGTAAAGCAATGGCCATATGGTCGGTGGCCACTTCAGCAGTTGCTGTACCCTTTGTCGGAGACATAAGTGGATTTTAGATGCAATAAAAGCTTCCTCTGTGTTACCCATCCTGTGACACAGCACCCTGTGCCAGGGACAGGACATTAACGAGATGATAACAAACAGCTTTGCTTATTCCCTGGGATAGATACCTTCACCTGAGGCTAACTATTCCCTGTTTTTTAGTGACAAAGTTGGAAAAGTGGAAGCATGTTTGTAAGTGAATGAAAAGAAAGGAAGGAAAACTGAAAACCTGAAATCCAGCTTTGCAACAAAATTTTCAAGGTCAAACAAACCATGCTAAGATGTGAAATCCTTTTTTTTTTTGGTCCCTCCGGGGAGCCTGGTGAGTGAGCCAAGACTTGGGCGACAGGACGGGGCACAAGTGACCTGCAAGACAGCATGAGACAGGCCTTGGGGGCTGCAATGGGGCTCCTGTGGGCAGGGTCGTGCGTGGGGGTCCAGAGTGAAGCTCCTCAGAGCCATCCGGGACTCTTTGTGCACCCAGGGCCCTGATTATGGCCGAGTTGGCTTTTTTAGCTAGGAGAGTCAAAGGTGAGGAGACCAGGAATGGAAACAAGATTCCAAAGCTCGAATCTCCAAAGGGAGGTCTGCATCCCTGGCATAGGGACTGGACCTGGGGACAGAGACAGAAAGCACATCTTGTAGCTCAAGCACGTGCTACAGGAGTCCAAACACAGAGATTTTTCTGTCCTGAGCTTAGTCTCTGGTGGCATTAGGCATGCCTCCACGAAGGCAGGGGCAGCTTGTGGGGCCAATGAGGTGTCTGTGGTGGCGAGGTAAAGGCAGCCCACCCCTCCTTACAGCAAGGTTTGCTCCCATTGATGTGCAGGGATTGACCTTTGCGTGGGCATGCTCTGCAGCTGAGTCTTTTAATGAACTGTCACCATCGCCCTGTCTCTGTGACCAGATTAAGTTG
This sequence comes from Calidris pugnax, assembly GCF_001431845.1. Classification (NCBI taxonomy): domain Eukaryota; kingdom Metazoa; phylum Chordata; class Aves; order Charadriiformes; family Scolopacidae; genus Calidris; species Calidris pugnax. The sequence continues at coordinate 8,567,784 of NW_015090805.1, forward strand.
GTTTAAATGGCATTTTCAAAGCAGTAACTACAGGATATTTTTAAGTGACTTGTGCTTGCAGGACAAATATAGTAACTTTATTTAAATACAACTTGAAATTACTCAGCCCACGTTCATAGGGCATGTCAAGTGGGATGTGTAATGCCAACATGTCCTACAATCATCATGACACAGCTATATATGGTGGAGCATCATTTTATATAAAAATCCCTGTGCTGAGCACGAAGTGAATGGCTTTTCCACACCTGATGCTTAGGAGGGAACACCATGAAATCCGCTGCTACAGATGCTTCTGTCCATTTTGCTGCAATACTGTGCTGCCCGAAATAACACTCTCCCTCTGCATGCAGCAGTTTAACATCTCCTTGTCATGAAGGTGACAACTTGCACAACACAGAGGCCCTTCTCCATCAAGGCTTTGGGAAAGAAACCTTTACCAGCATTAACTATTGATAAACAGGGCTGACTCCAGCCAGGCACTGGTCATCTGTGCTGGGGCCATCTAAAAGTTTATCACTCTTGGTCTGGTTGTCACTGGAAGTTGTCACCCCTGTTACAGGGGTAATGCAGGAGGTGGTGTGCCACTGGGTCTGATGGCAACTAGCATCATTGGTGGCCAAGGCACACCACCCACCCCACTGCCTCTACTCTGAGAGGTTTGGCGGGCAAACATGGGTGCAAGAGGGAGCAGTAAATTAACTCAGCCTGGCTTACAGGGGCTCAGCCAAACACATCTCTGCAACTAGACCCCCTTACAGCAGTTCAGGGAAACCCGCTCTCATGGGCCAAATGGGATGAGCAGAGCCTCTGTAGGCTCAACAGGTAATCTTGCAGACTGAGGGTCATCCTAGGACCACCTGGCACTTGGGCCATGATCCTATTCAATGCCAACTGTGCTGACTCTACTGAGGTGGTTTATATCAGTCTTGGGTCTGGCTCTCAGTCTTTACACAAGCCTCCCTGTGATTTTAACCAAATATGGCATGTGGCACGTGGCACATTGCAAGTTTTTCCATTGAGATTTCACACTATCCATTGTTGCCAAATCAGGAAGGCTCCATCCAGCTTAATCATCCCATTGGTGCTGAGCTGCTCCACAGACAAAACTGTTAATTAATAGGAACTTGGCCTCTAAAAGTAGGACAGTGCATTATCAGAACCCTCCACCTTCATTTATGATTTTAAAAAAAAACAAACAGTGAATTCTAGCAAGCCATTGGAATTGCCATCCTTCTTCCAAGGAAAAAGTTACTATCATAAATAACAAAAAAGCAACCAACACAGAGCAATATTGCATGCTCCTGTCAAGTGCAGAATTAACAGAAGATATCATTATGCTTGCATTATACCTATCAAACTCAGGAAAACATGAGGATCTGAAACAGAAATAATAAACAGATAGGCCAAATCAGCCAGAGGCACATACAGGCATGGCGTACCGTGGAGGGATTTTTCAGGGTTTAGTGACAGAAGACATTTGGATTCAGAAACATTTGCCAGGGGCCATCACTTGCTGTGAAAGCTGAGACCATAACGTCTTTCAGTTCTCTTTCGAGGCAGCCTGGTGTGTGTGTGGCCGAGCAAGTCTAACACAAGTTAATGAAACAAGTCACAGCATTTTATAATCTCTACAATCCATGAAATGATTTTTCCAGCATATCCTTCGGTGTTGTATTATTGCTAAATGGACTCTTATATACTAGGATGGATCTGGACCTACTGCATCATCATTTATGAAGACAAGCAGGTTCATCTGATTGTAGGAATTTTTACTGTATGAATGCCGGTTTAATAAATGCCTGTTGGTTGATAAAAAAAAAAAAAACCACAAACCAAGGAGATGGGGCAGAGGAACGGCTCGGTCTTTCATCTGCTGTGAAGGTTATTGTGGGACATCGGAGGAGCCACGGGTGCCGAGCCGTGTGACGTGACAGCCTGCAGAGCCTCTGACAAATGGGCTTTGACAAGAGCAATTGACAAAAGCAAGAGCCGGTGCCTGAATTTTAAGGACTCTCTTCTTTTTTTTTTCTTCTTTTTTTCTTGCTTTCAGGAAGGCTGTTGTCAGGCAGCTGTTTGATGCAAAGCAGACTGATACATTACGCAGTCCCTGTGGGGATCTGAGGGAGATGAACACAGGATCTAGCCCACCCTCTGGCTACCCGTTTTCACCACCTCACACACAGGGTGCCCCGTGGCCCCTACCCAGCCTCCTGCCTCGCTCCAGTGCTGGTGGGTCATCTCCCACCTCCAAGGGGCCCGTGAGGAGAGCTACATGCATTGCACGAACAAACAGGCCCTGCCTGATTTCCCCACGGTACCTGACGGGAAATTCCCTCTAAGCATCTGTAAAACTAATTTAGGCTTTTCCTCCTAACCCCCACATAAAATGCTCCTTTCTGCAGGGCCTGCGAAAATAGGCACAACTTCTGGGTGAGGAGAAGACAGTTTATGACACTAACCAAAATTAACTCCTTGTTACCTTCTGCTTCCTCCATTTGTTTGCTGTAGGTTGCAGGATCCTTGGGAGAGGAACCGTCTTCATTGTGGGTATTTGCACAGCACTTAGCATAAATTCCTCGCTGGTCCTTGAAGAAGTCTTCCAGGCATTCCAGCTACCCACATAATATATTAAAACAACAAGTAGCTCTCACAGAGATTTAGCTGGGGTAGGCATGGATTGTTCATTCCTCTAAAATCCCATTCTTTTTGTTTCCTTCCAAATATTTATACAAACAGTATTTTCATTTCAGGCTCTTTCCCACACCTTGTGGGATCTTCCCAAAGAAAAGTACCTGGGATCCTGCTGATCCTGGTTAACAGATACGTGCACGTGGAGGACACACACCCTGAACTTCATCTGTGCCTCAAGAGCTCTATAAAACCCTACCCCTGCCTCTGTTTTCCCAGCAGATATTTATCCTCTCTCTCTGTTTTCACAGCAGACTCAAGCAACGAGCTTGGAAGGCAGTCAACACTTGTGGGCTACGCCAGCTTTAGGGTTGTTTTACACACATGGCTCTGTACAGAGGAAAAACTAGTCTTTTCCTTTCATTTCAGTGGTTTCACCTTAAAATAGAATTTATAGCTTTGTCTTGAAAAATTAACAGCATAAAACTTCATATCCAGTTGGTGACTGATATACATTTCAGTCAAAATACTAGAAATACAGGATGAGAAGGGGCAGGCTGGGCCAAGGTGCCCAGACCCTGAATGGCACGGACAACCAAACTCTACCTGAGAGTTCAGAAAGGCAGACAGAGAGTTCAACCTTCACGTGGGAGTGCACTCAGCACCCATGAAAAAAATGAACATCAGGAGTAAAAAAATCCCAAAGCCATCTGAGTGTGCCACAGGGAAAAAAAAAAAGGAGTCAGAGAGAAAACCAAGCCCTTAGTAAAGCTGGAGAGACAAAGAAAGCCTGGAGGTGTAGTTGGTGAGAAAGGAAGGGAATTGTGGGCTGCAACGAGGGCTTGGCTGTGCGGCATCTAGGCTGTGTCTGGAGGGCCTTGCACGAAGCTTGTCCATCAATTATCATTAGAGTCAGGGTTAGGTTTTGGGTTTAGAAAGGCTGACAGAAAAAGCCTGGAGGTGGCGTTAGAGCATGAATGGAAAGGGAAGTGTGAGTTGACAGGAGAGGTTGACTAAAAGATATTTTTCAACTTGGGCAAAGCCCTTGTCTGGAGTTTGATCATCAGTTAGGACTATGTTTGAGAGAGGGATACTTTTCATATGAGTTAAATCTGGAGGGCCATGTCCAAAGGCTGTCCCTCAAGTAAGGTTAGGGGAAGGGCTAGGGTCAAGGAAGGTAGGCAGCCTGGAATTGCTGTTGACCTGAGGATGGAAAAGGACTGCTCAGAGGAAGTGTGATACCAAAAGAGCTTGATTGTGAGTTATTTTTCAATTTGGGCAATGTCTAGGGCACCTTGTCCAAATGTTGATCATCAGTAAGTGTTAGGTTTGGGTGAAGAAAGGGAGATGGCTGGAGGTGGGTGGAGAAGGCATCTGTGAAAGTGAAGTATGGGCAGCCAAGAGAGCTTGGCTCCAAGGTATTTCTTTATTTGGGCTGCAGAAAATGGTAGTGTAGGCTTGGGGCTATTTTTTCTGTTTAACCTCCTCCTAGGGTCCCAAATATAAATTTGTTCCTGTGAGTTGCACAGAGCTCTTATCTGCATTGCAGGGCTGGTTTGAAAATAACCATTGTGTCTCTTGGTCATGATTTGGGAGTGAAGGTGTGGGAGTTTTATTATCACAGATTAGCTCAACTGTGAAGTTTTAAACAATTCTGTCCAAGATCAGCTCATTCCACCTCCCTCCTGCTACACAGCCCCTGCATCCAACCTCTTTGCAGGGCTATTTGTCTGCTTCTGTCCCTTCTGACAGCTCACGGGAAAGATCAGGGGCTGGGCATGGCCCATGGGGCACATGGTCATGGGGTCCCAGCATACTACTGCTGCTGGGGAGAAGCCTCTCTGGAAAGAATGCTTCAGGAACCTTGCAAGAAAGTGTTTTCCCAGCTGCAGCTTGAGAGATGGCCTCTTCCCCATCACACTCTCTGGGCCATGTGGAGCGTGAGGTGCACTGGTGTGCAATGAAACTGGAAGCTCAAGAATCAGGAGAGCTGCTGGGAGAAGTGACTGCTGTACCTCACCAAATTAATTGACTTACTGCTGCCATCCTCTCCATGGGGACAAGTCCCGGAAGCTTAGGGAAGAAAGAGAGGATGCGGTTCTGTTTGCAGCTGCTCCCTGCTATCACCTGCAGAGGAGCAGCACAGGGGATGTTTCCAAGTTCCCTGAGCAGAACTAGCATTACCCATCCATCTGGCAGGTCCACCTTTTGGAAGGAGTTAATCATATCCAGAGCTCCCAGACTCCCCTGCAAGCCAGGCTCAAGCATAACATGAAGCCTCAGAGCAGCGCCTACACTGTAAGTGCCGTGAGGCTTCCAACAGGGTTTTCCTTAGCTGGCTTTAACCCACTCCACTGCTCCTAATACCCCTGCTTACCCAGGGTGTGCAGTCACCTAAAAAAGTGCCAGTTCACGTTTTTGGGGTTTTGGTGGGTTGTTTTTTCCCCCCATGGAAAGGGAAAACAGTACAGTAAATTATATGTTAACCTTAAATTCATGTCTATAACAAATGTTTTGCTGGACTGGGGCAAATGTAGAATTCTTCTTAGCTAGTCAGTGGCAGCCTTACCTCAATTAGGAGGATATAGCAGTCCAGTAGGATCTATTTTACTGACATGCCCTGAGGTTTTAAATTGTTGTGGTCTTCTACATAATTTGAATGAAAACTGCAAAGCTGCCATGTGGCTCCTGCACTTCAGTTCCTTTGGGGCTATGTCCTCCTCTGCTGAAACAAGTGAGAGAGAGAGATAGGAAAAACAGCAGAAAAGAGTCATTAAAACACTTAGCACCTACCACAAGTGCAATTTGCATCTCAGCTGTATTGTGGAAAGATTAGCTAAATTTTCCCAATGACAGTCAGAGATAAATGAGATGTGTCCCCATTTTACACATGAAAAAAAGGAAATAAAGATTGTAAAAGCCTGCTTTTCATGCCTGGCCCAGTATTCCTCTTAGATACAGTGGGAGGTGCTGGGTTTGTGCCTTTGGAAGCACCATAGGAAACACCTGGTGGGATATATGTCCAACCCAGACCCCCCGAGGGAACGATGACTCAGAGTAAAACTGCTCCTGTAGGCATCCCTGCTGCGTTTCCACCCTGCTGTCCTCGCCAGACTGCATCAGCTCGTCAAGAAATTGCAGGCTGCTCCTCATTATCATGGAAACTCTGTTCTTCAATCGCAAATCAGAAATGCTATTTTCCTACAGGCGCTAGAATTTAGGCTCACTTGTGTTTCCCTCACGATCTCTAATGGGAAACAATGACAGAAAAAATTATGCCTGACTCATGCCTTTACTGATTCATGGCTGAGGAGCCCCAGCATTGGGAAGAGCCGTGCAGATAGTCAGGGAGAGCTGTTATTTGGTGGGTTGAGGAACATTTGCATTTCTCTTCACACAGCCTCTTGGCATTTCACAGTCTGTGGTGTGGTTAAGTGTCTAACACAAAGCCGTGAGGGGCAACCTAGAAGCCCTTCACCCCGAAGTCACACAGTTGCTGTCAGTGAGGAGCCTCGGATTCTTCCTGGTCAGAGTATCTTGGGAGAAAAGGGTGCTCAGCACAATTTGTTGTCACAACTCAGCAAGCAAAGGCCAGCAAGTTAGTCCCATCTTACGTGAAGCTTTCAGCCTTATCACAACACTTCTGTTCCCATGTGTAAGAGGACAGGAAAGTGCCAGATGCGTAGGACTTGCCCTATACCTCAAGCAAAAGCAACCTTGTTTTGGGGGCAGCTCAAGAGCTTAGCAGATACCAACTCATGCATAGCAAGGAGGGGTTGTACCAGACTAGGGGCTCAGGGAGCCTGTGCCCTAGGCTGCTGATGAAGGAGTCACAGCCCAAAATCACAGTCCACCCAGGGCCACCACGGGGTTCACAATGTGGTTCCATCCTATACTGCAGGCATCCTATGTCCAGCTGGTCCCAGTACTTTCTTCTTGTTCACACAACCCCAAAAACAGGACAGCTTGGCACACACATTTGCTCTGCCCTTCAGAATCCATGGTAAGCTACGCTTCAGGGCCAGAAGAACTTGTAATCTAAACAGGATGAGAAATACAAACAAGACAGGAGAATGTCCCCTCAGGAGAGAGGCACATGGGGGTGATTGATGAGAGGAGGGGGGAGGGATTGATTGGAAAGAAAGGTTTTATGGCAATCATTGGCCTAATAGAACTAAAATAGGACAATTTCTTATTCTGAAATCTGTCAGTGCTGCTTTGGGTGACCTTTGGCAAATCAATTCATCTCTGTCTGTGCCTCTGGTAAATGGGAATAATACAGCCTCGCTGTCTGGAGAACCCTTGGTAGTTCTCAGATGAAAGATGCTTTATTGGTACCAGTATCATCCTTTATTGTCATTAGCATGATAACAGATCTATCACCTAGCAACAGAGCAGCAACTCTCCCCGCTCTGGTTGTCCATGTATTTTTCTTCAATTTTGTCTCTCTAGCAGTCTGCTTTTCATTTGGAGAGACTTTACAGCCTGTGGCTGTTCGTCTTCCCTTAACGGTGCCTGCTACAGACAAGCACAGCTGCTATGTCCCAAGTCTCCCCCACGTCCTTTCATTACCCCATTTTACCTCTTCCCGAGCCTTGCTGTACACGGGAGTGGTGAGACAGTAGCACTATCAGCTGACACAACAAACAACATTTGCTTCTCTTAGCTAGGGCGCCTCAGCAGAAGTCTTGAACTTTAAAATATAACCTAAAACTTTATGTGAAACTTAAAATATAGTTATTTATCAGATTTGCACAAATTACAGAAAAAAAAATATTAAAAATGACAATCAGGAAACTTTCTAAAATCTTGCAGCAGCAACCATTTTCACAGACATTCCAGGCATCACTTTTTAGGACAGCGATACGCATACATAAATAGCACCAACCACTGAAGACCAGCGGTTCCTTAGACACGTGATAGGAGCAGCCCTTCCACCCTCAAGTGGTACATAGACCAACCGAAACCACTAACACCGCTAGCATGGAGAGAGGAGTAAAGGGAAAGACAAAGAAATAGAAAAAGCATTGTGCTTCCTTATCCAAGAGAAGCCATTCCTAATACTTATTGTTTGTTTAAGCTAGTTAGGGAAATAGTTTTGCTAGGTAAGGAAAGAGTTAAAAAAAGAAACCACCCGCAACCAAAATCTCTGGTGCTTGAGCCTGGGTCAGAACCTGAATCCAAGATCAGTTCTGCCAGCTCATTACTGTGGCAAGCCATACATTACCTTACCTCTGCTGAGTTCAGCGAGGCATCACTGATGTCCTTTAGCTAGAATACGTCAGGCTAAAAATACTTTTATTTATTTTTCTACTTTATTTCTCTTTTTTTGAAGTGCCCATCTCTCTGATTTGAGGGAGGATAACCCTGTAGCCTAAAACATGAAACCACACCAGTTCTGCTTGTACTGCAAGATACTTCAAGGACTGGTATCCTATTACCCTTTGGGGGTGAGAGGTCTTGTAGAATTAGCTTCTCTCCTTGGGATTGACTGCTATAAAACAGCACCGTCCCCTGGGTCATCAGTCTGACACTTCACAGGAGGATAAGGTGCCAGCGGGGTGTTTATTGCCCAGCACACCCCATGCTGTTCCCTGGGGTTGTTGCTGTAAGGCAGTGATTGCTGGCATTATGTGCATACACAGCCCCTTTCCAGGGGAAGGGACAGGAGGGGGTCTGGGTTTCAGATGTTTTTGGGCGCCAGTGCTGTGCGAGAAACCCACCCTTTCTGCCTCAGAAGATGCCTATCAGGAGGAGCACAGATGTTCACTCATGGAGCTGATGCATTCATCATCATTAGGTTTCCTTTTAGAGAATAGGACCGTTTCCATTTAGAAATGGCCCTTTTAGGACCATTGCTTTTTCCATAGCATTTGTGCTTTTTGAGTGAGTTTTTTGTGCACGTTTCTTTCTTAAAGAAACTTTGGTCTCATGTGTGAATAGAAATTATGGGTTTGATGTCTCAACTGGCTGTGAGGATCCATTTCCCCAACCTTGACTTCCTCCAGTTTCTGCAAGTTGCTGCTCAAAGAAACTTTTCTGAGACCTGGCAACCTTTTCCCCTTTTTCTGTTCCCAAAGTGAGAAAAAACCAAACCCTGGAAGACAGCTAAATGCGGAATAAACAAAAACTTCTTCCCTCCGCCTCTTCCCAGTGCCCTCTGTTCAAGCACGGCAGCTTTGGAAGGGCTCCTCAACTGGAAGACAGGCTATTTTTGTACTGCTTATGCAGCAGCACATCGAGGAATAAAGGTGGAATAAAGCCACAGGAGACCAGGCCCCTTGAATAGGAGGCCAAGTGCGCTTGACTCAACATTGCTAAAGAAGCAGATTTTACTAGAAGCTGCAACTTCTCCGAAGATCTATGCGGGGGTGCTCAGCTGCCTGCCTCAGTCAGCAGAGACAGGTCGGCTCCTTCCCAGGGCAAACGCAGATCATTCAGTCGTGCTCCTCCATCGGCTGACTCAGAGATGGAGCCTGTCTCTCCCCATTGACTGGGGAGGAAGCTTCGCTGCCTGATTTTGTGAGCTCACTGCAGTGCAGGAACGCCTCACTGCAGGAGTTATGAATGTCTCCCTCAGTGCAGAAGATATGAATGTCTCCCACAGCCTGTGCTGGTCAACATCAGCACGTGTGTCTGGGTTATGGGCCTGATGAGCAACAGAGAAGGCATTAGATTTGATCTTATCTCCCTTTCCATGGCTGTCAGAAGCAGGTCTCTCCCCCGCTGGAAAAAAACAGGTCCCTAGGATGCATTTTACAGCCCAAAAGTTACTTGCTCCCTGAGGGACAGCTTATACAATAAACTTAGACTAGGGACAAATACAGAGAAGCACAAGAATCCTTGTGCACAAGGATTTTTAGAACCTGAATAGAAAAAGAAAAAAAAAGAAAAAAAAAGAAAAAGAAAAAGAAAAGCCCTTGATGCTTGCCAGGGATTTGAGGACTGAGATGACAAACTTAACAGCCAGCTGGAGCAGCTGGTTGCATTTTAAAGGGGGCAGGCAGGGGGGAGGGACAGTACTGCAGGGCAAGAAGAGTAACTGCATGAGCAAAGGGAGTAATTAAGCCAAGCCTCCCACAGATCAGTCCCCTGGCTGGGGCCTGGGGAGCTCGTGGAGGACACGGGCTCTGATTGAAGCTTTCCCATGGCTGCGGTGGTCACAGCACCTACATCCATCACGGCACCTACGTCCTGAGCAGGCACTCCAGTTTCTGTTGCGAGCTGAGTGCAGCCTGCAGCCTGTCCTCTGTGGGAGTACGAGCTCTACCTTCTCTACCTCCCTGTGTATTTTCATTAATCTTCTAGGAACAAGTGACTTCTGCCACTGCTGCATCCTTGTGAACTGCAGCTGAGCTTAGCCAACAGTGCAGAAATGACCGTGGAAGACAGACATACACACTGAGGGACACAACTTAAATTTCACAAACCTGCCTAATCCCACTTTCCTTGTGTGTGTATCAGGTAACAGACACTCACCTGTGAATTATATATTCATGTACAATAATATTCATGTATAGTAAATACACAGGAATACATGACTGTAACCCTGAAGTTAAATTACCAGTCATTAAAAAAATATTGTAACCCTAATGACTCAGTAGCTCTTTAAAACTCTGAAGGCACAGCAGGCACTCCAATGCATCAATTACTTTTTTTTTTTCCCAAAGATGAAAAAAACCACGCACACGGCTGTATCATGTTTCCAGGTCAGCACCTGGGCCTAAGCAGCGCTGTCACCATGGTGCTGTCTGTGACTTGAGACCGAGAATGACAAGGATAATTGCCAGCAGTTGGCCTTTCTAGTCCCTAATCACCTGAGCACAAATTACAAACCACAATGGTTTTAAGAAACCGACTTTTAAGATTTCATTTAACGTGCCTAAAAGGATTTGAGGTAAGGATGCTCAGTGTAAAATGCTTGTAAAAATTGTTTCCAGGGTGTCAGCATCCCTTTAAATAGGCTGAGTCTGATCCTCTCTGACTGCCATATAATCCTATCCTTCTAACATGGGATGCACAGGTCACTAATCGGTTTTCTAATCTAGCTGGGAGTTAGAGATTTGGTGTCTTCATTCAAAGAGGATTGCAGGTAACTGAATAAAGATGAGACATGACTCCCTGAAGATGACACTGTCCATGCAAGCTGCTCTCTTGGCAACCACAGTTCGAAAAGCAGAAAATATCCAGAGAAAAGGAGAAGCTGGAAAGAGGAGCAGTTGCCTGAGCACGCAGATGCTACACTCTCCCAGAATGCATCTGCAAAGACAGAAAACGTGGAGGATATTTGTTTTATGGCATCCTTTCTTCCCTGTAATGTATGACCATCCTTAAATCATTCTCACAAGAAGTTTACCCAAGTATCCCACAGAACAGGTGGTGAACAGGCTCAGGTGGATGCCACATCCCTGTTTCCTGGAGGGATCGTTCAGCACAAGCCTCAGCAAGCGCTGTGAGGACTTTCAATCTCTGGTGCTGTCAGCCTGTGCCTTCTCATCACTTCTGCATTTGGATCAGGGGTGGTAGGCAGGGAAGCATCATCTTCCATGAAATCATTCCTTTGGGTTACAGAGAGAATTCTCCATCTCCACCTCGGCCCCGTGCTGCTGCCTGAGCGAGCACCTTCCACAGACCTGGAGAGACTGAGGAGCTGCAGCAGTACCACAGAGCAGGTCCACTGAATCAGATGTGTCTCTCCCCTTTCATTGCAAGCAAGGAGGCCGCCTGCTTCTGCATCTGATTTCCCCTGCCAAGTCACGATGCCCTGTCTGAGAAGGTACAATTAATCACTATGGAGACTGTTGCAAAGTCACCAATTTGGGCTTAGTGTTTCAGCTGAGCGCTAAGCAACAGGTGTTGGGTGGCTTTTTAGAAAGAGTGGGTTTTTTCCCACTGGTGTGCAGTGCCTGAAAGCAAAGAGAGGTTTTTCTCTCCCAGCTAACCGTAAGTGTGCAGGTCAGGTGCTCAGGTGGGATTTTCCCAAGCAGGAAAGTCCATATGACATGGATCAAACCCCTGTCACTGGTGACCATGGGCCAGCAAATGTGCCCTTGTGGCCAAGAAGGCCAATGGCATCCTGGGGTGCACCAGGAAGAGTGTGACCAGCAGGTCAAGAGAGGTTATCCTAATCTGGAGTACTGTGTGCTGTTCTGGGCTCCCCAGTTCAAGACGGACAGGGAACTGCTGGAGAGGGTAGAGCAGAGGGCTACAAAGATGATTAGGGGCCTGGAACATCTCTCTTACGAGGAAAGGCTGAGGGACTTGGACTTTTTTAGTCTGGAGGAGAGAAGGCTGAGGGCAGATCTGATCAATGCCTTTAAATATTTAAAGAGTTGGTGTCAAGAGGATGGGGCTGGTCTTTTTTCAGTGGTGCGCAGTGACAGGACAAGAGGTAATGGGCACAAACTTGAACATAAGAAGTTCCATCTAAACACAAGGAGGAACTTGTTTACTTTGAGGGTGGCAGAGCACTGGAACAGGCTGCCCAGAGAGGTGGTGGAGTCTCCATCTCTGGAGACATTCAAAACCCGCCTGGACACATTCCTGTGTGACCTGCTTTGGGTGGCACTGTATTGGCAGGGGGGTTGGACAAGATGATCTCCAGAGGTCCCTTCCAACCCCATATCATTTTGTGATTCTGTGAATTGGGGCTCATTGATCAGAGGAACAATCATATTTAGACTTGTTTGGAGGGTCTCCCATTCTTCATGCTATGGAGGGTGTTAATCCCACAGAAAACTCTGCGATGGCTTGCTCAAGGGGTCATCTCAAAAGGCAGAGAAATAGGAGAAACCTGGAGCTGCAGGTATGCAGGGTCGCATGGTGGGTCTATGGGGGAGGGTGCTCCCAATCAGGACTGCAGCAGAGGCCAGATAGCTGTAACAGCTTAGGAACACAAAACCTGCTGAGTGAAAGGTTGTGCCTTCAGCAGCTGCGGCACGTCTGGGTGTGCAGCCCCTGGGGAGCAGCATGTCCTCCCCGGTCCCAGCACACAGTCTGAAATGCAAGGACCCAGAAAAAAACCTGGGCTGGGCGCAGGGAAGGGAGCATTTTGCTGTCAGTTACAGGCACAGTAAGTCTGTTACACGCTCTAATCACAGCCCCAGGCCATCTGCCAGCCCAGCTCCTCACTCGGGTGCTCCAGGAGCAGGAGCATCTCTCATCGCCCTACCTATTGCTGCAGGTGTGGTGGTCAGATGCTGCTCTGCCAAGCCCTGCATGAACATGTCTTGGAGCTAGGACTAGCAGATACCTTGGACACATGAGTCCTTTCCTGGTGTCTTGGCACGGGCAAACTGGGGGACTGCACTCAGCTGTAGGTAGTTTAAAGCATCCTGGAGAGCAGACCTAAATATGTCATCTTTTCCGTTTGGAAAAGAGAGCACAGCTCCGAGAAAAAAAGAAAGTTCTGAGCATCTATGGGATTTGCCAGATCAGAGACAAACTGCATTAAAGCACTGGCAAGTCCTTGCTGAATTTGCGCAGACGGCCCTGCCCCATCCCTGCCCCCTCAGCAAGTCCGCGTGACACCGGACCTGGAGGAGAAGGGGAACAACAACCGTGGCTAACGACTGCACAGATTTATGCATCAAATGCTCTGCGCGTTTCAGCAGCCTTGGAGGAGCTGAATCTACAGCCTGACAGGCACTCTGTGAAACAGCGGTGATGAATAACTGCATCCAGAGGCGCCCCAGGACAGCAAGGCAAGCATTTTTTAACCAGGTGCTGCTGATGCAAAGCCATCAGCGCAGCTCCACATGAAACTCCCAGTGCAGCTTCATATCCTCACCGCTTTGCCGGGAAAGAACAGGGGGGGTCACATCCAGACACATCCATGGATGAAATATTTAAATGAAATGCTGTGAAAAGGGGCCCTTGGGGTATGGTAATATATTGTCCTTGTAAGGCACAAACAACCCAGCCCTACTTTGAGGCTCTGCTTCACCCTGGTTCCATTACTGTAGACGTACAGCAAAGACGGCTGATGTAGACCCCGAGTAATTGTCCCCTTTCCCTTACCCAGTGGTTTCTTGACAAGACAGACAGACTGAAATACCTGTCCACAGTGCCATTTTGGCTTTGAGGTGTACTGAATACTTCCCAAAGGAGATGCTGCAGAGCCCACCCTCTCCTGCTTCCATTCAAAGGCACCTAAACCCTTACGGACACACATGAATCCATGGGATTTAAATCAGCTCTGCTAGGCCTGAAACAGTCTCCAGGTAGCCCTGCCTGGTGGGGACCATCCATTTCAGCTCCTCCACCCTTCAGAGGTTGCACCAACTCCTGAAACTGCAATGGAGATACTGCAACCGAACTGAGCGTTGTGGAGCAAGTACTGAAAGGTTTGCCTGTTCAGCAGAGAAACCCAAACCACAGCTGCTAGAAAGGATAAGGCACGCTTTTAAAAGCATCAGTTCCAGCAATTTTCCAAGCTCAGGAAGGAGAAAGATTAGAACTGGTTTCAGTTTTGGGAAAAGCACCAGATAAATTCTCATTTTACCTACATCCATGTTCTCAGACTGGGGCCGTATGTCACTGGTGCTGTGGTAGCCCCAAAAGACCAAGGGGCTTTGCACTGCTAAATATCTCTTCAAAATAAAGAAGTTAGGCAGTCATCAAAACTGGCCTAACAGAGGTCTGAGACAGGGAGAGCCACTGGTGAGGCAGGAGTTGTCTTTAATGCTGCAGTCAGCAAGGCCCCCATGGTTTCCCCTATTTCTGTGCAGTTTCTACTCATTCTGAAAACGTTTATTTTCTGAGGTTGCGCTGCTTCATTATGAGGAAAAAATAAATAAACAATAATTATTTAGCCCTATTTCTGCACACAAAATTCTCTTAGCTACAGAGCATCATCCAGGACACATTATTTTGCCAGCTTTATATTCTTATATGCTTTCACTGCCTAAGCATCAACGTCATTTCGTCTGGGGCTTTGTACCCAGCCATCTAGCCTGGCTGCAGTGTCGCCTCTGGGAGAGTCTTGAGGCTGCAAAAAATTTAATAGCAGATTAAAACTTTCAGATTTGCCTGTGAGAGATTCGGGCCAGAAGCGTTGGTGACCTGTCACAGTTATCACTGCACGCTGACGGGGCACGGCCCTGTTCCTGGCAACTGCAACGCCGCCTTTGCCCAACCTTGCTGTGTCCTTGCTCTCCCACACAGGAGAAATAGAGATTTTCCTGCCTCTGGGGCTGTGGATGTAAAAAGGTTGAGCAGGTTTTGCTACAAAAGGCTGAGGCAGACCCTTTGCTGAAGCAAGCACTTGCAGATTGGTGGGCTTTATCATCTGAAATTTACCTTCACATTTAAACGAAGAAACAGGCCTTTGACTTCTGTTTCTGAGTCATCAGGGAAAGCTCCAACCTGGGAGCGGAGCATCTGAGGGTGCAGTTCTGCGGGACTTTGGACTGGTCGCAGGGGCTGCCCTGGCTGGTTAGATGACACCCCCCACCCCATCCATGTTCTCCCATCCCCTCTCAGATGTGAGAATGTATATGGGCTCGGGGGAGCTGAAAACCAACCCAGCAAATAAGTCAATTATTTCTCAGCTTGATCACCTCCTGACGCTGCTCCTTGTTAAGCGTCAGAAAAGCAGCCCCAGGGTGGGAGAGGGCAGAAACAGGTCAGGAAAGCTGGAGGAGGGTGGTGGACACCAGAAGAAAGGGGTGGATGGTTCAGCCGCAGCCTTAGTTTTGCGAGGTTCCAGCTGCGGGAGAGTTGCCCCTCACCTACCCCTTGTCTTCCCTCTGCATGCCCTCTGGTTTCATTTGTCTGACTTAATAATTAGCGTGGTGACTCTCGGAGAAGGCAACACATAACTGTCCTTGCTGAGATGGTTTCTGCCATGCTGCTGCTCCATGTAACCGTGAGCAGAGGCGTGGGACGTACCCATGAACACCAGTACGTAGCAGAGTAGAGGATAAAGTTAGATTTTCTCTCCTAACATACAAAACAAGCCCAAATGAAGGAGCTCTACCCTGCTCTGTGCTAATAAAGCAAGCATCCAGCCGTACTTTCAGAGCCACAGATTTTATCCTGAGGTCATTTGCGCTCAGCTATAAATGAAATCTTCCCTCCTGTCCCTTCTGGACGCCCATGTCTGAGACAAATGTCACTTAATAACTTTTCCTTTGGCATTTCCCAGGCTCCATTTGCCTCCAGTTCCCGCGAGGCAGCACTGATGGGCTCTACATCCCAGTTCAGCCCAGCTGAGCTGCTCGCACGCCCCATGCATGCCCAGTGCCAGTTGCTGTGCACCACTCGCTGCTATTGGCATCAGCTGGCAGAAGCAGCACCTTCCCACCTAGGAGACACCTTCCTTTGCACACCCCAAGTCACGCTGACCTCAGTGGCCTAAGATGCTGCTGTGTTTTAGAATCATAGAACTGTTTTGGTTGGAAGAGACCTTTAAGATCATCAAGTCCCACCGCTAACTTAGCACTGCCAAGTTACCACTACACCATGTCCCTCAGCACTACATCTACTCATTGATTCCCATCAAACCTGCAAATCACACTCGCCAAAGGGTATCGCATGTGTCACCTTGATTGTGGGCTTAGGCCAGTAACTAGTAGGAAGAAACCCTCTACAGGTAAAACATGAGGTGTACAGAGAGAAGGGGAAGTACCATTAACTGCTCCACAGGAATGATGCAGTTTGGTGTCCTCTCCCAAGGCCGAGATGCAGGCCCAGGGCTTGGGGGGAAATGATAAATACTGGCCAATGGAAGCTGCTGAAAAGCATGCAGGAAACCTGCTTACTCCAAGGACTATTTTAGTTGTGGCAAAGAGCAGGAAAGTCCCATCAAAGAGCATACCTCCTGGGCTTCTGCCATCAGCCTGCTTCCCCCAGCCAGGTCTCCTCCACCTTCCCCCTTGCTGTCAGCCAGTTCCCGGAGCCAACACCTGAAGGACCCAATCCAAAGGCCACCTTCTGCTGTGGCCACCTGCTAGCCAGGTCTCTTCCACCTTCCCCCTTGCTGTTAGCCAGTTCCCAGAGCCAACACCTGAAGGACCCAGCTCAAAGGCCACCTTCTGCTGTGGCCACCTGCTGACTGAGAGGATGGAGGCTTGTTCTCTCTCCCTTCTCTCCTCTTCAAAGGTGCTTGACAAAACAGCTGTGCACATTAAAATGTTGGCTGCAACACCCGTGACGCCGTCATTTTCATAAATAAAGGCTGGTTTTGTAACTTGCAATTTTGCTGCCTGCTTAAGTAACCAAATAAGAAGGTTTGTGTTGTGCGTGGTTGTTAAGAAGGTAAGCCTTAAACTCATCAGTAAAAAAGCCTGAAGTTTTTATCAATAGCCCTGGGGTTCAATGTAAAATCTAATTAATCCATAAACCGTCACAAATTGGTGGCCTCTGCGGGGACTGGAGAGTTAAGCACTGATTTAAGACATTTTCTGTTCGGGTTGCTAACTCCTCCATTCAGAAGCCATGCTGTGAAAATGGACTTTTTCACCCCTCTAAAATTGTTTTGCACGAACGTTTTACTTAATTGCTCTTTGGAAAGTGATAATCAATAAATGTGAGAGAGGAGCTTTTGCTGGGGCAGTTACAAGTGCCCCGATTAATATGTTAGGGCAGAAGATCCTCCCAGTTTTACAGACACCGTCTCTGGGAGGGGGTTCTGCTCCGTGTTACATGGTTTCCCATTTCCCCCCTCCCAAACTGTGATAGTGGCCTTTTGCAGGATGAGCTCCAAGGCCTGAAGTGCTTCGTGGAGGACTTCCCACTGATGCTGCTGGGGGCTGATCATACACAGCAAGATCATGTCACAAACTTGTCCTATCTTTCACAACCTTCAGCAGCTCCGTGTCCCACCCTCAGCTTTCACTTAGCTGTTGCAGGGGGGTCACTCTGCCACTGCCCCCCAAAATCCCTCGCTTTTGCAGTGCCGAGGTCTTCAGGGAATTGAGCTGCTAAGACAACCCAGCCTCCTCGCAGAAATTTGCTCAGGGCCATTTTTCAAAGACTTCCAATCTGGTCTGAGGTGGGTGGCTCTCATGGGGATGGACAGATGACTTCCCAGCACAAAGGCCTCCTGCAGACACTTTGACGGCTTTCTGGGGAAGGGTTTGTACTGGAGACAGAAGCTGCAAGAGCTTGTGAACCTGGCAATTGCAAATCTGTAACCTGCCCCCAAGCCCTGTCCTCTGAAGTGCCAGAAACATTTTTGCTGAATTAAAACAGCGTTTTAGAAGTGGAGCCACCAAAAAAACCCGTAATTTCAAGTGGCTGATGTGTTGGCGTGGTAGACGGAGGAATCTCAGGCCGCTGGGTTGCCCAATAGCAGGGGACATGGATGTGGGCTTTGCTGCACGAGCACCCAGGTAATTTCTGCTGCTGGGTAAATGCCTTGCACACTGGGTATCAGTAGGTGTCAGATGCTCCCCTCAACAACACTCAGGTCAACGTCGGGTGAAAAAGATATTTTTGGTGTGGATCCCAAATCTATCCATCCCTCTGCAAGTCTCCTGAACAGTGCCTGAGCCCTCCTGGCTGCTTTCAACCAAAGGAGGTCTCTGAAATCCAGTGTTTTCACAGATTTCATGAGGATTGGTGACTGGGTAGGGAAAAAGATCAGCTCAGTGGGATGCACTGGAAACATGAGTCCAAGCCCACACATGGGCAAATCCAAAACAAATTGTCTGGGGACGGGCAGAGATGCGAGGAAAAAACCTCATTTGATCCAACAGCCATCCCTACGTTATCAGCACAGGACAACACTTCTGTTTTCTTCTGTGAAACAGAAAGAGGGAAGCTATTTTAAAACAAAGCCTCTGATAGCTTTTCTTGTCTTTGTTTTAGATTGAGCGTATCTTTTCCAGTTGTAGTAGATACAACAAATTGAGGTGTTTTTTTTACATTTATAGGTAGAAGAGTGCTATTCATACAAACATTAATAAATATATCTCAAAAATGCAGTAGTCCTGCTTTCAGATATTAACCAAAATCTTAAAACAAGTTTAGAACCTTACACTTAATCGATAAGCTTCTTCTCATTTCTTCTCTCCTGGGCTTTTCACTGCCTAGTTTTGAAAAACTCCTGGTTTTTCATCAGCAGACAGCAGAGATGCTCAGGTGAACTCCAAATCCTACTCTAGGCTCTACCCTTACACCCTTTGTTTCTAACAACAGCTAATTGCCTGTACCTAAAAAAAAAAAAAAAAGAAAGCATCATATCTCGGGCTTCTTTCGCTAATAAATATTGAAAGGACTCAAAATGATTTCACCTGTCCTCCCCCTACATACATCTGCAACCCATCTTTCTGAAAGACAATTACAGGCAATGCAAACCTGTAAAACACATGCTAATGCAGAGGGCTTAGGAATCAGTGCTCAAGTGGCTCCCTTGACGGAAAACCTGCTGCAAACAAGCCACTCACTCACTTCTGAGGGAGCACGTTTCTCTCCATGAGAAGCGATGACGTGAAGTTGAACCCTCTCCCAGCGTTTCCCCCCCGGCTATTCCTGCTGGAGACCTCCTCCGATGCACACCAGTCGCACAACCAGGGGGCAGGGAGCCTGCTGAGGGACCACGGAGTCACACCTAGTAATGAATTTGCCACACGGCCGTCTTTCTGCACGTGTGTGATTTGTAGCCCTCGACTCCACAGAGCCATGGTAACTTTTTAATAGGAAAAACAGGCCCCGGTGCTGTACCTGGCAGTTTTGCTGTGCTCTGGGGAAGCCGTGTGGAGTAGGAAACAGAAGAGAAAATTGACTGTTTGTGACCACCGAATATTAAAAAAGCAGGGAAGAACCAGGGAAATGCTAAACGACTGCACCCAGCAACAGTGTCCCTGAAATTTCGGGTCACTCCTTGATAAGCAAGGCCTTTATGAGCTTGGGGTGCTTCCAACAGTAAAGTTTCTAGCTTAATTACAATAGAGCAAATAAAAGAGTCGCCTTCCTCTTGGGTAGGAGGTTTTTGTCACACCAGCTACAGAGGGAGTGTATCCCTTACCACGAGCAGCAGCCCCAGACCCAGCAACACACCCAGTTTGCCGGCCAGCCTCACGCTCTGCCCAGTAGAAGTCCAGCAAAGCTATATGGACCACTGAGTCCTTCTCCCCTCTCCCTTCCCTTCTTCCATAGGTTCACCACAGCCACGCTGCCGCCCCGGGCAGATTTGTGCCGGGCTGTCTCCGGGGAGAGGCTAACAAACCATCTTACTGCTGCACTGGGGACTGAAAACTCTCCTGCAAACCCAACCCAACCTTTTCGCAGCAACACACTGAGGGATTTTGTTGCAAAGACCAAGTGATGTCAAGTGCGAAAGTACGAAAGTAACTGTTATTTACTTTTAGGATCTGCAAATCTTGATACTCGGGAATTTTAATATTTATCAGCCCATTTACAGGAGAAGTACAAATACCAACACCTTTAGCAACAGATGCTGACTTGTGTTGTCTTGCTGAATAAATCCAACACCTATTTTTCCAGGCAGAAGAGCTTGAATAAAATTCCTTTTATCACTATGGATCTTGAACTGCCATCCAGCGATCAGTTAGCTTGCAAAACCCTCTTTAAATGCTTCACAGCTGCTTCATTGACTCCATTGGGTTCTGCAGGTGAACAGTACCTAAAAAAGGCTCCATAAAGCCCTGGTGCTTCCACCTTGCATCCAAAGCTGAGCAGTGCTCTTTTCCCTAGTGCAGCATCTGAAGTCAAAAGTGCGTTTTCAGGTCCATCAAACACGTTCATCGTGGGCTCGATAAACCCATGCAATAGGCCAAGCCTATTGCAAACACCAGAAAAAAGACGTCCGCTGATTTTGGAGGTCTTCAGATCAGCTGTTGTAGGAAACACATTTGTAAAAAGGCAGGAGGATGACGAAAGAGCACTTGGAAGAACTGTGGGCTCAAAAACTGAAACGCTTCAACTGAAGCTGCCAGGCCGATCACCAGTGTGCATGGCAGTGCTAAGCTGAGCAAAGGTTGGACCAGTCCCTATGACTCGAAGACGTTAAGTCCAGAGGTGCAGAAAGCTGGTCAGCAAAAGTTTTTGTTTATATTGCTGTGACTTTCTAAAAGCTGGGTTCTTATCTGAACTGGCCGACCCTACTCCCTCCCTCGTCTCTGGGAACAACTACACGTTGCTGAGAAGCAATTCATTCTCACCATTTTGGACATCTGTTTTAAGGTGAGAAGAACTGGAGATACCTATCAGCCTCCACTGGTGACAAACAAAGCTTGGATAATGACCAGAGACTAGACGTGCAACTTGCAGAGGGCTGACATTAAGCAAGAGAAATCCCAACCTGTGCCTTTTAGCTCACTTGGGGTTTATAGGCGAGTCATCAGCCAGATTCCAAGGAGTAGCCTCTGATGGGTGGAGATAAAGGTGCTGGCAGTCCTCTTGTCATCTCACCGTCTTGCTGCCTGTTTCTGTACTTAGATAATCCTTGCTACATAGTGACCTGGCAAACAAATTCAGCAGTCCATGGCGATCTTGTTCAAAAAGTACGTATATTTAATAGTGATAACAAATACAATTTTGTCCCCTGGAATTTCCACTACTGTATTTCAGTCAGTCCCTTCTATGGTCACTGCAGTTTGACTGTACATAGCTACTGTCTAAGCTGGATACACGGTTATGTTTTAGCAGTGTAGTACTCATATATTCTCTATAAATATAATAAAAGATTTAACATTTCTGTTTCAATTCTGATTCTTACACATATTTACTGGGTTTTCACAAAAAATACATGTCTCTTTCCTGCCTCCCCCAACCTTTTATTGGGTTCCAAATAAACCTGAGTTTGTAATTCAAGTCAGTATCTGCCATCTGTTCAGGTATGCAAATTCAACACAAGCCAAAGACGGGATTTTAGTGGTCCCCGCTCGCTAGCTTTGCAGCACAAAGATGTTCTTAGTATGAAGAAAAAGAAAATGCCTTGATGATTTTAAATGAAAGGAAGCGCTAGAATGGACCCCTGGGAGGCACAGGTGCTCTGTACAAACAGAAGACGACATTTTTCAATCGGAAAATGAGTAAAATTATTTCAGGGCTGTCTTTTTTATCATATTGGGATTTTTATGTCTGTTATTTTACAGGTAGTTAAGCTACCTCAGAGGCGGGTGTCCTCGCTACAGCGAAGAGAGCAAGATGCATATGGACTCCCTTGCACCGAACTGACGGGCAGCGTCAGTGCTGAGGTGAAGGTCCCATCTGCAGGGATGAGAAGGGCGCTATGGGCGTTCACGCTCTGCTGGTTTTGCCAGCAAGCATTCAAACTGCTGAACAGTCCAGTTATCTGTTCTGTCAGTATCTGGATTAACGGCCAATTTTTTTTTCTTGCAGATTGTGAGGTAAGGCTGAG
Source organism: Calidris pugnax (assembly GCF_001431845.1). Classification (NCBI taxonomy): domain Eukaryota; kingdom Metazoa; phylum Chordata; class Aves; order Charadriiformes; family Scolopacidae; genus Calidris; species Calidris pugnax. The sequence goes on from NW_015090805.1 coordinate 8,589,742, forward strand.
AATTGGGAACACGCGCTCAGCTACGGGCTCTGCTGGAGATCTTCTCCCCTGCCTCTGCTGGCCTTCCTCCCCCAGTCCCCGTGTGTGTCTCTCATTAAAAGCTTTTCGAACAGGGGAAACTCTCAGCGTTTGCACAGACACCAAAGCAATGGGGCCACAAAATTGTTTGCAAAAATATTGATAAAAGTAGGGCTTGGATTCCTGCTGATGGTCCCGAGGTAAAACCTCCATCTTCCAGAGACAACCCCAAGAAGAAGACAATGCCTCTCCTGTGTTTTGGAATGCCATTAAAGGGGTGGACAGCAGTGGGGCTGCCCGCTTGGGAACCAGACTGGAACAAGCTTTGCTGAGATGTTCCGTACACACAAACACATACGCAAGCACGGTACAGACGAAAGAAAAGAGTAGTCTTTGGCTAAACCTTCTAATTTATAGGAAATGGTTTGAAGACAAAAACAGAACCAAAAAAAAAAATGTTGCCAACCTCTCAGATGTATCATTTACTTATAAAAAGAAGACGGGTATGTAGAACATGATGCCTTTTAAGAAAGTTAACCTTCACCGCTCATAACAATGCTGAATTTTTGGTAACCACTGCATTACCAATCTTGCAGTATAAAATGGCATTGGTACAGGTTCATGTGTCCTTTATTAGTCTTTTTAATTCATTGCAGTCTCTCAGAAAAGCCTTCAGGTGTGTCCAATGCTGCTTTGCTGTAACAGGGGCTAACGCAGTCCTGCATGTAGGCGTGCCATGGAACTAGTACAACTACAAAAATCGGAGGTGACTGGATTGTTTAAACACAGCGTGCTGCAATCTGGATTTCTGTTTGAAGCATCCGCTTGCAGGCCCACCATATGAAAGAAACGGGCCCCTAGCATGGTAAATTTCCATGTGATTAAATTTGTTTTTCAATAATAACTTCTGAGTGACATAATAAAATCATCATTTTCTTTAGGAAAAAAAATGATTCCGTTATTAGCCATTTTATGTAATTAACAGCTTTGACTTCAAATGCTCCCACTTTTTTCTGAATGTTTAGATCCCTTGTGTCTTTATTCAAACTTCTGCCAACTTCATCTTGGCAGTGCTTGTTAGCAAGCTGACTTTGGACATCGTATCTCGAGTTTTTCAACTTGTCTAGCCACGAGAACAATGCCTGTAGCAGCAGAAAGTACTGTGTGGCACAGGCAGACGGAGCACGGACAGTCTTACCACAGAACCTGGAGGGAACTGGCATTCATGGCACCACGCAGATTACCTTGATGAATCAAACTGTTAATGCTCGCTGCTCTTCCAATCAACCTCACTGCAATACTAGGTGAGAGCAGTGAAAATACACATTCACGTAGCTCTTTCAAGACATGTTTTACTGTACAGTCAGAGGCTAAATGCTAATATTTCTTAACAGCACAAGCAGAGCCCTTTTCTTTCAACTTTAATATGTAGGACAACACCTTCCATACAAGCAGACCTCTGATCTTCTACGTCGGACCACTGTAGCGTATTACGTAGTCACAGTAACATGCCTGTGGCTTTCCCTTCTTGTTAGAAGTAAAAAAGGCTAGGTCCCAGAGAAGAGCAGTGCAAATCCCGGGATGTCAGACTAACACTGGCCACTGACAGCATCTGCTGCATTGAAGGAAATCTGTGTGGGGCTCATCTGCTGCAGCTGAGGCATCCTCGCTTCCAGCGGCTTGTCGCTGGTCGACTGCATCGTCTGGTTCCTCTTCCGCAGCATCTGTCCGATCCCCATCATGGGGAATCTGCCTCTGCTTTTAACACAGTTAGGGCTGCCCAAGGGGTTGTTGGAAACCAGCTGAGTAGGGGACACTGCTTCTTCCTTTCCCGGATACGCTTTTTCTTCATACGTGAATGAGAGCTGGGTGGGGTGGACGGGGGACGTACTCCCCGGCGGAAAAAGCGGGGACAGTGTCCTTTCACTTGAGCTTTTGTATGGGAAATTCATTGGCGAGCCTAAAACCCTGTACTGATGAGAGGGGGAAACCTGGTCTATTTGGTCCTCTCTGTCGACCGACTCGAAGGAGTGCACAATATTCAGGATGAGAGGAGAGTCCTTCGCCCGGCCCCCGATCCGGGCCGGCTCCTGCTGTGGGGACTCCTGCCTCTTGAGGAGCCGAGGGGTTCTGGGGGGAGGCTGCTGGACTTCCAGGTACTCCAGGGAGCTGGAAGTGACGCAGCCCGTCTTGTTTGCCAGGGGTTCGTGGAAAGGGCTTACCCCACCGCCGGAGTCTGCAAAGCAATCAGAAAAGGAACCAGAAGAGCAGATTGCATTTAATAGCACTGCCTTCCCTGCCTTACGGCAGACAGCATCCAACACCACCTTTAACAAATTTTAGAAGAGCGTGACAAATGCACTGCCTAAAACAAATGGTCTTAGGAATATACTCAGAACCTAATTCCCTGACTCTCATTTGATACTTACATTGTTGTTTCATGGGCAATTTATCTGCCACTTTTCCTCAAAGGCAGGAGGAGTGCTTAAACTGAGTAAGACAAAGACATGAAACGGAAAACCACAGATGTCTTCAGCTGTTTGCATTAATTATATCCTCTAAGGCCATGTCTGAGAAATCTCACATTTTCCCTTTCTTAGCACAACTTTGTATGGCTTTAACTGGGTCTGCATACTGTATTCACTGACATACCTAGAGACACAGGGGACAACAGCGAGTTAATTCCTAATGTCTTTCCTTGCATTTTGGAACAAAATCTGTTCTTGGTTTCACACATGTAAATATGGAGTAGCTGCACTGGCCAGATTCAGGCTGTTACAGTTGGAACAGATTTGCTGCATCGACTTCAGTGAGAATCTTCCCCCAGCAAGGACCAAATATAAATGGAACAATCTTTGCAGGACTTGGCCCAGTAAAACAAAACAGCTCGTGGAGAAGATCTGCTCGGTTTCTACAGGATGCTGGCAATTGCTTATCCCAAGCCAGTCGCTTTGCTACCTTTATGGAAAGCTATCCAAGGAGCTTGCTTTGCTAGGTTCCCCCTAAGTGAAAGAATAGTGGACCAGCAGTTAATCACTGTCCATGAATTCCTCAGTCTCAAACTGTTTAAAAGGGATATAAAATAATTTAGGTCTTCCCTGAGGTCACAGCTACAAATCTCACATATACTTCTTCTGAAAGGGATGGTCTTGGCAGGGGTTGGGACCTGAAATGACTAATTTCTTTCCAAAACAGGTCAAAATTGTTTGACTGCTTCACTTAAGAAGTGTCAAAACATGGTTTCCATAAGCAGAGAAATGCGTTAGCTGAGGTCTGAATGATTGTCAGGTTTCAGTTAAAAAAAGCAGGGAGAAACCCAATGAGTTAAAAAATTAAATTGGTTTACTTCCCCCTGTGCCTCTCTCCCAAAAGAAGCAACAAATCTGAACAAAATGAGCACTTTTAAAATGTTTTTTACATTTTTCACAAAAAGTATGTCCCATTTCTGGCCAACCCTCTGGACTACTGCTACCTTACAGCAGATGTGCCTATGCTGCCAGACGAACACCATTTTGATTTTTTTTTTTTCAGGTAGAAAGCATCAAATGATATATTATCAAGTCATGAGAAAGAGCATGAAGCCACCATAATAATCCACCACTCTAAATAACCCCCTGACACTACAGTAAACACTTTACATCGCCGTATTTCCCTCCCTCTGCTCTGTAGTGACACCCCTACCTTTAATTCCCTCATTTAACAGCAGGCTACATCACCTTCCTGATCCGCAGTGTCTCCTGTCCAGGTGTGCACCACCGACACCCCGTTTTCCCTTCTGACTCCTCTTTTCCTCCACTCCTTTCTTCCACCTCCTTTTGCGAGCAGCTCTCACCCATCCCTCCCAGGCTGCCTCCTACCCTGTGTGATTAATGCTCTGCTCTCCTCCGACTGTCTCGTCTTTTCCTTTCCCCGTTAATGCCTTTCCCCCTCCTTTTGCTGCCTGAAATTCGCTGGGGTTGGCAGTCCCACCCGCATTTCCTCTTGGCTGCCTGCTTCCCCTTCCTCCACCATCAGCTGCTGCCTGCTGCTTCTTCCAGGGATGCCACCGTTACCAGCACTCTCCTCAGGGTCAGGGATTTCTTCCCCTGCTGCCTTTTAGTCCTCTCTTAGCAGAACACATTTGCCGGTAGGAAGAAGCATCTCTACCAGCTTTGCTTTGTCAGTGATCTGGGGTGGGTGTTGATGCTTTCAAAGCACCAGCGTGAAGTGCAGATGATTTTGTGTAAGTACATATAAATAGAGAAAGCAAGCTTTTTTTAAAGCACTGTGGGAATTCTGTCAAATAAGAAGAGAAGTAAAAGTGAGCACTCATGACTGCTGAACATCGTTATGGTTTCCTCAGGATGTTGCATTCAATGTTTGACTATGTTATCCAGCCCTCTTTCACATACCACCTCCAGAGCAGACAGTGAATGCAAAAGCCCACAACTATTTACTAACAAACACGCAACACACAAGACGCTCTCATTAATACCGTGCATGCCCACACATGCACATGCATACAGGGACACACTGCTGGTATTTCTCCCACTGACCTTTCTCCGGACCTCCAGCCTTGGTGACTTTCCGGTCCTTCAGCAGAGCCTTGGTGTTCTGTATCTGTGAGATAAGACAGGAAGAAGGCTGTCTATATGAAACTGGACTTTTCTCAGTTTTCTTTGGGAGCTGACGGTGAAGAATCTCCCCTTTCTTTTCTTGTTCTTTGAGTTTTTTGTCCTTTAGGTTGTAAAACAAACAAGAACAATTTGGTTTACTTAAGGGAAGTTTAAATGACCCCCAGATTTATAAGCACGCCACTTACCGAGCTGAATTTAAAACTATACATTTACAAGGAACTTATCCTGGCTACTCAAAATAACTAAAACTTCCATGTCTCATTTTCCTCTGATCTGTTTGACATGATTTCATGGCTCCCATCTGCTCTGACACTCATGCAGTGTGAAGGTTGGTTTGGGAAAATTAAAGGAAAAGGAAGGCTTTCCCTTCGGAGGCTATTAGTTGTAGGAGACCTCACCGGAACAAGTAGATGCAGGTTCGTGCTCCTTCATACCTGAAATTTGCCTCCCCATCTAAACATTGAAGAAAAGGTCTTTGGTTTCTCTTTATTGCACTTCCTCCAACATTTGAAAAGGTGAGCTGCAAAGCTTTAAAGAAGCTTAAATTCTTTGAGTCTATCTTTTGTCCAAACAAGATCTGGAGGAATACAACCCTTGCTTTTACAGCATGTCTGCAACTGCACAAGACATGGAGGAGGAGAAAATTACCAACTCAACCCTTCACTGAACTCCTTTTCGTGACAGGGAAGGCAGCTGAAGGTGGTGTTGCAAGCACATACATCCTAAAAGATAAGTTTGATCTCCAGTGATGACAGAGGCAAAACAGAACCCGTGAGTGGGATCTGAAGAGGAATCCAATTTTCAAAGCACTGTTTTACAGTGAAAATTAATTGTTTCTTTTTTCAACATGAATCACTAGATTCTGTAAGCTGCATAACACTCTTTACCTGGTACTGATTTCAAGGGGAGTCAAAAGTCTTATTTCACTTCTAAAAATCAGGCATCAGATTTGTGGCCCATATTTTGCTACCGTTCAAAGACTTCAACAATCTTTCACCTTTCTGGAACAAATCTGTCTGGTGTGGTTTTAGATGTCAGTCTCAAAGAAGTGGGACTTTAGTTTTGGTTGCTTTGGGATTGTTTCTTTAAGGGGTCATCTATGTGAGATTCTTTGTGTAGTTGTAATTCTCATTTAAGCAACATGTCTTGCTCTGTCTTATTGAAAAGTCACTCTAACTACAAGCCTTTTTTCTAAAAATGCAGGGAAGCTCCTTCACCCAGTTACGTGCTGAGGTCTGTATTTTGTCTGATAATTATGCACCGCCAAAGCGCTGGCTCTCTTGATGATTTTCTATTGAAAGTTCATTGATATGAAGTGTATTTAAACCCTCATGCGAAGTGACATGCATATATGTGAGAGAGGGAAAGAAAGACACAGAAGAAAACTTGGGTTCTCTTGGGCCACTACACAGCTCTGGAAACATATTAAGACAATATGAGGAAAATACCTGAACGGCACTCCTTATGATCATTCCCAGCTCAGAGTCTAGCCCCCCACATAGAAGGTTTCTGGGCAGTGCTGGGCTCATTAACCTTCCAATTTTCAGAAGTTACGGAGTCAGAAGGAAGAGCTTCAGTGAACTCTGGTTTTTAATTTTATTACAGAAGTGGTTAGGTGACTTGGGAGAGCGAGAACCAGAGACCCTCTCTGAGCTCCTCACTGCCTTCACCTCAGTCTCCCTTTTCACATGTGTTTTTTGAACCCAGCCTTCTCTCCATCCATCCCTTATCCCCTCCAATTTCTTTCCCTTTAGCTAGCTAAAGCTGGCTAACCCTCCCAGAGAAACAAACCAATGCTTGTGTGGAGCTGTCATCACTTTGCTTGCATGATACCTCTTCGCCTTCAATACCTGATGTCTTTGCCCTTGCCTTTTGAGGCTGTGAACACCTCCAGCACCGAGCATTTATTCCTCCCTGCCTGTGCTGTGCTTGGAACAATGCAACATCTGATCGGTCCCAGGCACTGTCTTGGCGAGCATAGTCACCACTGATGATGATGAAGTAATAACAACAGTAATAACAACAATAGCACTAATAATAACAATGCTGTGTGAATAACACGCTGTGACAATAGAGTCAGTGGGAGCTGTACAGCTAATTTTGAGCCCACCGCGCTATTTTTTCCTCTCAAGGCTCTGAAACTCTGCTGCCAAGTTCAGCAGAGACTGGGCTCTACTGAGTATCTTTTTTTAAAGGTACTTGTGAGGATGAGACCAAGTGGTGACTATATTAAGCCTAAAGGAGCCGATCGAGATTCTTAGCGGCTTTCTGCTATTTTGGATAGGTGAGGAATGAATTTGCACGTCGGTTGCTGCAGCATCTGTCAGAATGCAGGACGTTTCAATGCTGCAATATTTTTAGGCTAATGGTGCAAGAGCCAAGCCGCAGCTCCTCACCTGCCAAGTGCCCCTGACTTTGCCTTCACACTGCTGTTAGGTTTTCTAAGCATCAGTAATACAGTCGTACTGTAAATTAAAAGCACCCATGAAAAAGAAAATTCACATATCTGGTGTTAGCAATTAATTAGTTTACCCTGGATGAATACTGCAAATAGTCTTAGGAGTATTTTTAAAACTTACTAACACTGTTTCTCTTAAATGATGGTTGTGAGAGGGGGAAATGACCAAAATCCTAAATTCCCAATGTGCCACATACTATTATATATTTTCAAAGGAAAGGAAGATTTCCTTTGGGGGAGTTATAAAAGTTTGCTCTTCACTGTACCGTGCACAGCCACGTAATGGCACGCTGTCGCACAATGCAGGAGTTGTACCGGTATGTTATACTTGAATAGGTTTGGCATTACATCATCCTCTGCTATTTCCTGTCCTGACCTCGACCCGAAAACATACTCCTAGTCCCAGCAACCTATTTGAAAGGAAGATAAAGGGTATTTGCCTTGGCTGTGTCTGAAATGGTGATAGGACGGTGACACAAGTTCTTAAAAATTGCAAATTCTCCGGGTCTGAGCTCAGTAACTACCTTGCAGGAGGCAGGTTTCCCCAGCACTGGTGCCTTGGATTCACTGCAGGGATGGCTGCCCATCACCCGAGGCCTCTCCAACAAAAAGGGAGAGATGGAGAGACAGGCAGACTGCTGCCTCCCTCCTCCCCGTGCTGCCCATCTGCCCTGAGCACTAAAACCCAATCAGCCTGCAAAACAGCCTGGTTACTTAGCACCGACAGCAGCTCCCAGCACCCTCAGCCTTGGCACATCGATCCCACCACCCCAGGGTAGGAAACCTCATGGAGAAGAGGGTCTGGGAACGACCACTGCCCATGTGCCCCGCTGCCTGCCCCACCAACAGGCGCTGCTGCTGGCAGGCAGACCCCGTCCAAGGCAAAGTCCACGTTTCACATCACTGGAGTGAGGTGAAAGAAATTGAGTCGGCTGCTGAAGCTGAAGCTGACCAGCTCTCTCCCTGCTATTCCCATGGCAACGCACAGCTATGCTCTCCATGCAGCATCTGCCTAGGGACCAGTGCCTCCCAGTTCCCCTCTGGAAATGAAGGGTGATGCAGGGACTCTACCTACAGCTCCTGAACCTGCCTGAGCTTATGAAATCCCCCTCCCTGAGTCCCAGTGGCACCCACTGATCCCAGCAGCATGAGCTAGATACCACCAGGGCTGTGTTCCCATCCACATGAAGGCATTTAAGGAGAGGGGTCTGCCATAGTTACAAATAGCAGTAGCATCCCTTGGTCTGTATTCACCAACTTGTGCTGCTTCAACTGTCCTGGTACAGTAGGGGTAACACAAACCCTTTGTGTAAATGCAGCTGAAGTGATATAAACCATGCTTTATACACAGCTATGCCCATGCAGAAAGAGAAGATACTGTATGATTATCATGGTGTCTGCACTGTGATTGCATCAAGGTAACTATTTCAAGAAAGAAATGACACCCCCTCATCCTCTAAATAGCTCCACTGGGACTAACTCTGAGTGCAGGAGAGGCTTTGGAGGAAGCCTTTATCCCTAAGTATGCCTACACACCAAACTGGGGTCATACAGTGGCGCTACCATTCGTTCTCAATTATCCTTAGAGGCGTTAAACATCAGCTCCCCTCTAGGAGCACGGGGACTTCAGGACCACCACCAAACCAGACCGTGCGTTTCTGTGCATGTTGGCTATGTGCAAGTGCACAGGCAGGCCTTGCTGCAGACTCCCCTGCTCCAGGCAGGTAAACAGAAGCTGTATGGCCTGTGGCTCTCAGTCACTGCACAAAGAAGTGACACCAGCAGCTGGGGGAAGCTGGCCCAGAGAGCACCGGGATGCACCAGGCGACATCTGCAGCGTTCACCTCCAGGTACCTGCCTGTGTTTCCAAGGGAAGGTTACCCTGCAACAGCTTGAAGTGAGCTGTCAAAGAGCGCTTTGAAATATTACATTCATTGAGTCTACCCACTGCTGATACATTTTAAGTAAAGTGGTTTTTGATTTATGTAAGAAAAGAATGATAAGTACTTTGCCCTGATATTTCCATCTGGCTTGCAGTTCAGCTTGTCTTGCAAGCAGTCTTTAAAATAAACAAAACCAGCCATGATACAAATCTGCCCCTGCAATTAGATCATCAATCCAGCGCTGAGGAGTAGCTTTTGAAATAGGTACACTCTTCAGGAACACTGCTTTTTGTGTTGGTAGGTAAGGCTTGCACAGCTCATATTACTCTTGTAATTCTAGTGCTTGGTGAAGAATCAGCCAGGGAAGAAAAATGCAGCCATGTGATAAGTATTCCTTTAATACAAACTACCTTCTCTACTTGCAGGCAAAAAGACTGGAGACCAACAGAGCAAGTGTAACCTGGTTGAATCTTTTCTCTGGCCAAAGGAAGTCCCTCACAATGCAGTGGGCTAATTCTGCATCACTTCTGCTAAGAAGCAAAAAAATAGTAACCTGGGCAGAGTTTTGTGCTAATACAGTTTCACTGTTTCTGGTACTCACACCAGGGTTGGCCCAGGATACCAGGCATGCCAGGTGACCAGGTCACCCTGGCTGTCACTCAGCTCTCTGCCAAGGTCTTGTGACTCAAGGCAACACAGTTATGGTCTTCTTACAACACCAGCAACTTGCACCCCAGAATGAAACTACGGAGCCCCCTGAAAAAGTTTGTATTATTTTGCTAAACAGAGCAATTAAAACTTTTATTTCCTTCAGGAAAGCTGAAAGTCACTTTTACACTTCCACTCTATGGGGTTGTTCTTTGCTCCTTCAAAAAGAAATTAAGGGAATTATTTGTCATGCACAAGCAAGACCACAGGTCTTTTTTTCTCCACAGGTCCAGAAACCCATTGCCTTAATCACAATTGCCAGGGATCCTCAAATTCAGTCTGCTTTCAAAGTACCTTAATGAGCTTTAATGGTCTTTACCTCATAGGAGTCTTTATTTGCCTTGTATTTTTCTATCTGGTATAGCTGGTTCTTGTGGCAAATATTGTCCTGGCCTTCAGACTTCTGTGGAGAGAGAAGCACAGAAAAGTAAAGCATGTAAGATAATTGGAGAAAACTAATGCTCAATTACTGCTTAATGGACCATATCCACTCTTGGCATTCAGTGGAGGCGCATCAAGTTATAGAGGAGGTGAATTTCATCCATTTCTTTTTAAACGTCATTGATAGCACCGTGATTACAATAAGCTTGCTAAAAGAACTGAGAAAAAACTTCTTAGTTTTTACTAAGAAGCTGTTGTCAGATTGGAAGGCTGTTGGGCGACAGTTTCTCTAAGAAGCAAACATAGTAAGAAGAAAACTCCATGCAACCCACCCTCTTCCCTGTGCTGTTACCTAGGAGCCTACAGACTCTCAACTACTTGAGACAGACCCCCAACTACTTGAGACTCCTCACCAGAGCACAGGCAGCACTCCGGTAAACACCACGCAAAACATGGCCTGAGATCTCCACTCCCCGGGACATACAAGGGTGACATGTGGCTGCAGATTCCTGCCATAGAGAAAGCTGCCATGCAAACCCTTCAGTAGGATTTTTGACCCCCAAGTCATCCTCAGGTCAGCAGGAGATTAGGAGACTTTATATTAATGCTATTTCTCTTGTAAAACTTTCAGCAAAGTTTTCACTTAAAAAATAAATAAAATCTTAATAGCTCTTAAGCTTCCTCTTGATTTCCTGAATCAAATTGCATTGCTTTATTGGCATTTCAAGCTGTAGAATTATGTCAACATATGGACTCAGCATGCCACAAGTCACAACTATGACTCTGCATGGCAACAGTTTGCTTTCTATAGGGTAACTGCCTAGCTGGAAGGGATCTCCTATGGAAACGGACTCGTGAGACTTAAAGCCTATTAGCAATTATCTCTGCAACTTGGAGAATTCTTATCTGAAATAATGTTATTAGTTTGTGAGGAATACTTCCCCTTCATGGTTACTGCTACAAAGGGAAAAAAAAAAAAACAAAAACCCTCAGGTAAAGGCTTGCAATCAAATGGCAGCAAGCAGGAAAAGTTTTAGCACTTTTTTATCCTCCTCACCCACTTGTCCAAAGAATTGGCATCAAGCAAAACTTACCCTAAGGCTTGCCAAGTACCGCTCCAGCTTCTTATTAAGCAGGAAGTAGATGGCAAGTGTGTGACTTGCCCTGTTTGAGAGCACAGTGTTGATGACGTCGCTGTTCTTGTAGCCCAGCTTCTCAGTCATATGGAGCAGCACGCTCTGGCTGAGGTCCTCAAGGTGTATCCTGCGCAGAGAGAGAGGCAGAGCATGCCATTTGTACTGTCCTGCCAGCGACAGAGCCTTGCCAGCCATGGGGGACATGGCAGAGCATAAGAGAGAGGCCTGAAAGGCTCAGTAATGTGGGAGTGATTAGCTCTCTCCTCCTGTGAGCAGGTAGGAAACGGGCAGACTATTCAGGAACCACGGGCACCACAGGAAGCCCTGATAGCTGAAGGAACAGCACTCTCCCCACTGTGTCCTACCCTGATGCAAAACAGCACCGTGATACTCAAGACGCTGCCATTTGTTACCCTACATCTGACCAGTTAAACCATTACGATCATCTGGCTGCTTTTGAAGGAAAAGAAGTAAAATCCAGCTCAGGTAGCTACATTTTGCTTTCTGAAACAACCCTTTTCTTGTAATCAAAAACTAGGGAATTTCACCCCGGAGAAAGGGGATGTACAGGGAGGATTATTACAGCAGCTCTCAAAATGGTAAAACTGCTGCCATACTCATGTTGGTTAAAAGCAGAAGTACAATACGTGTTTATATATGATCTCTCTTCTCTTGTAAAGTCTATAACAGACTCAGCCAAGGCGAGGAATGCAGTACAGCATCCTTGTGGAAATGGCAAAGCATCTTCTCAGTGTAAGTTAAAACCAGATTTTCCAAAGAACTCTGCTCCAATTTAGACCTTTAAATGCATTGGCCAGCTTCCCAGATGTGCCCATCAACTCCCATCCATCTCCAAAGAAATGCTGGGTTTTGTTCAGTTTCTAATGGATATTTCTTACTCCTAATACCAAGCCTAATATCTGGCCAAGGTAACTTAGGGGAGCCAAGGTGGTGGGGTTTTTTTTTTACTACCTGCCTTGCCCCTTCAAAAGGACCACTCTCCATCTTTCCCACTCCTGCCCTCTTGTCCCCCTGTCCTGTGCACCTGTAATGCGAGGAGTGCCCGGACAGCAGTCTCAGTCTGAGGTAGAGAACAGATGTAGAGACAAGATGTAAAACACAGTCTGGAAAATCTCAAATAACTCTTTTCCTTTATTTGGCGTGCTTATTAACATTCGTTCTGCAGCTAAGGAATGCTTGGGGTTGTTGGGGTTTTTTTTAAGTTCAAAAGCAAAACTTATCTTGGCCATTGCACATTAAAGCATCTGGACAGCAAAAGAAAGTCAAGCTATTTCTACTTGAGGTGCTCAGCAAAATGGGAAATTTTTGCTTGCCTTTGGGGAATTTCCTTAATAAAAGCTAGCTTATAAAAAGCCTGGGAGAATATTCTCCTGAAAATGCAGTTTCTGCCATTTTTCTGCCTTATCTCCATGCTCTCCCCTTTCCTACCAAGTTCTTGTCTTGGGAACAATGGGTGTTACCCCCAAAATGGCAGAAGAGCACCACAAGAACATAACACAGCTTCTTGCTTGTGTTATAAAAACATGATTAAGAAAGGAAGTGATTCCTTGCAAACTCAGCAGTGGATTTTTCAGAACTATTTTGACACATCTTACCCACATCTGCACACTAAAGAAAACTTGGAGAAACTCCGTTGAGGCTGAGTCTAGTGGCGCTTTCTGAAGCAAGTTCAAAAAAGAGTCTAGCCATGTCTTTAAATATTACAAACTTTATAAAGTATTTTCCCTATAAGGCTCCAGGATGACAAACGCTAGGTAGGTCAAGCTTGGGGCATCAACTAATTAAAGAAATACTATCCAAAAAATGAAGTGAAAGAAAGAATCTGTATGGTTTTCATTCTTTACAGCTTCACATAAAACCTGGGTTTGGACAGAAGGAGTATCTACTTTTTTCTTGTTTTCAGACCAAATAATGAGAAAAGCAGTGCAATGAGAAAAAAAAAAGACACTGATTTTTTTTCAATAGCAAAGCATAGCATTCCACATTGATGTTCCCTTGAAAAGTGGTTATAATAGGACCGGACTATTGTCCTCCCCATATACACATATACGCATGGGCAAACATATGCCCTCTCTATAGCTTGGCACTGCATTTCCTTCTGTTCTTCCATTTGATTCGCTTGCCTTTAGGAGGGAATGATTAATGGGCACTCCATAAAGAAAGAGCACTGCACAGCTATTCTATCTAATAGAGGCAGGCCTCCTCTGTAAGTCACCTACCTAACTGCCCCAGTGAGCAGACTCTTGAAGGGACACTTCCACCACAACCTGTCTAAAGCCTGACAACTGCAAGCTAAGGAGTTATAGAGGCATGAAAATGTACCTACAAATGCAAAAAAATTGTGAAAGCACATTCAAACCCCGTTTCTTTTTTCCTCTTTTCTACAGATAAGACACGCGGAACAAAAGAATTAAATTATCCATACAGCTCTCAGTTACACTTACATTCACTTAACAGATGCCACGTTATGTAGATTGATTAGACTCATTATGACAGTGATTTCATTAGCTTAATGACTCATTCAGTTTACACTTGTTTTCCCTTTCTTTACCATACAATGTTCATGCGTGCCATACTTCAGTACAGTCCGATGCATCATGGAAACTCAGATTTCCTTTTGTTGGACAGCATACTACGCAAATCAACTCAACTGCCCTTAAATTTGGGGCAGTAATGTTGAGATAATTGGTCTGCATGTTCTCATTCTTATTCCTTGTGAAACAATTGTTTGTAGGGGCCAACTTTATATTCTGTCCACATAGGTCTGAGGATTACAGGCAGCCAGCCTCACATATGCCCTCCCCGTTTCAGTGGATGGCTCTAGTGATGCCCCGAGGCATCCAAGCTGCTCAGCATCCATCCAGCCGTATTTTGAGAGTGGAAGACCCTCAGGTTATTCTCCTCAGGTCAAAGAACGGCATAGTCACAGCAATGCGCTACTTGAACATTAAGACAGACTCTGGATGGGAAATGCTTGCTGCTCAAGGAAGACACCTCTGTTCCCTGTCAACGCGGAGGGAAAAAGGAGGTGACCCAGGCAGGAGCCAGGACAATATGGGCTGCATCCCATCAGCCAGCTGACAGCAACATCAAAGGGAAAGGTCCTTTTTAAGCACCAAATTTTAAGCACCAAAATTAGGCTTTAAGTTGCTGACTTTGCCTCAGCCTTACTTAGGATCTCAGCCTGCAAGCTAGTAACTCCTGCAGTGAATCCTCTGCAGGTACTAGATGGTGTATGAGACGCAGCTGGAGGGCTTTGATAGAGGAAAGAGGTCTTATCTGATCAAATATAGACGTATATTTCTAAGTTAGTTGCCTAAGGCTCCATTTACAGTCACTGGAGAGGAACTTGGATCTCCTGGGCACAAAGTCATCCTATTGCAGAATCAAAAAGAAGTCAGATGAATCATTCTGTAAAAAGCGCCCTTATTTCTTTCTATTGACTGTAATGAGCACCCAGGCTGACTGGCTCATGTGTAGACTCTATACTGCAGATGTTCAAAGTCACGCAAGATTATTTCTAACCAAAGTGGACTACAAGTATCTTTCTTTTTCTTTTTTTTTTTTCCTCTAGATGGATGTTTGATGGGCCATGAGATTTGTTATCTATTTGCATTTAGTCATGCATTCACCATTGCACGGGTATTCGAGATCAACAACCAACAAAGCAAGATCATTTAACTCTGTCCTTTCTCACTACCATCTACATCTTTGCATAATCCACAGAACCTCACGTATGTATCACAAATAGGCATAACCTCTACTGGAAAAGTAGCTTGGCTTTTACTGACAAACAAGGAAAAGATAAAAACTACCTGTCATACATACCCATTGGTCTGGAGCCAATTAATCATATGATCTGCACCTCAGGCCACCCTGCAAATAATGTTCTGTATGCCAGCTTCTAATTTAAGGCATTGTTTTTGACCATTTCAAGCAACACATATTTAATGGCCCAATCCCAACTTTTAGGATGGAGTCACAAAAGCAATCCCAGAAAATGCACTGGGATGCTGGCACAAATGGAACTGAAACACCACAGTTTAACATATATAATGTATATAGACCCTGGCAGGCTTTCTCCACTCTTTCGCACAGTACCTGTTTGGGTATGTGACATTAGGCGGTGCTCTTCCAGGGTAATTCTCATTAAGCCATCGATTTGCAAGTGCCTGTTGGATGTTTGGTCTCTTTGCAGGATCTGGCTCTAGTAGAGATCGTAGAAAGTTTATGGCCGCTGTGGAGAAATCAAGAAAAAAACCCAAGAGCTATGTCATCTGCTTTATGACTTAACACAGTAGTTGAGTTACCACAGGTGTGCAGCTTGACCAAGAGTATACTAAAAATGAACGTTTTCCTTACAGCATGCTCTAATGTCCTTGAGAAAAGAAAAACTGATAAGGGATTAGTAAGTAAAATAAACAATGATTTATAGTCACAATGATTTATAGAGTCATAAAGGAGAGAAGAAAAAGTGCCTTTTGTTTCAGAGCTTGTTTGAAGTTTCTGAGCAGGTTAGCCAAAACTTAATTTTTGTACAAAGACAAGAGGCTGGAGTCAGGTCAGAGGCAAATCATTCAATCTGTATTTAAAGTAGAAAGGGATGGGCTGGGGGTGAGTGGAAGGGAGAGATGCAGAGCTGGGAGGGAAGACATGGAGAACTGGGCTCCCTTTGGCATTATAAGAACCAATTCTCTCCTTGGCTTCTATCCAACCTGCAGTCAGCTGCAGGAGGTTTTAGCCAAATTAAAAGAGCATTGAAGTCAAGTAATATCCTAAAAGACTCACAAGAAGTGCCTACCTGAGCTGAAAATAAACCATGTTTTAAATAGGTCTGGTCTTTATTCCTCAAATTATCAAGGCTAGATTCAGTTTATCAGCTACAAGATAGTAAAGAGTGAACTATGTCCTCTACAATTCCCTGTGTGAAAGATAAAGAAACCTAATTCTGGGAAAACCAAGATGGGAATGATTTTGTAGAGGAGATACAGTCAAGTGAGATGATGCCAAATGAATCCTAAATGAAGTCAAGGGGAAGCAAGAGGCTTGCAGCACAGTTTTTTGCAGGTCAGATGGACAAGACCTTGGGGGCTATTTTCCACCTTCTCCCACAGCAGAGCTATAGTTTCTCTCCTACACTCTCTGGAGCGTATTGTGTCTACCTCTCTCCTTACTGGCACAGGTGTCCTGAGCAGTGGCAGCACAGGACCACTGTGGCACAGGATGGTGTCCTCTGGGATGCACCTTCTGGGTAAGCTGCAGTACACCCTTGCCAACACATCTACTTCAGCTCAGTGCAGGCAAACCAAACACCTTAAAGCCTTGTGTTACAAAGCAGATCAAACTGGATGCACTAATACCTCAGTGCTAGAAAACTACGAAATTATGAGCCAGAGCTCCCATTTGGCTTTGTGGGCGTCTGGTCTCATCGCCACAGCAGGCTCACTGGCCACCATGCTGTTCCCTGTTTGGAAGCAGAGTGGCCCTGATGCCTCTTCACCAGCAATACAGTGAAACCCTCTTGAATCCCTGTTCCCACATGCAATTTAAGGAGAATAATATGCCTGCCAGTGAGGTCACGTTGTCTTCATCTGAAAAGAGCATACATTTTAACCTAGGCACAGTAGCACTGCCCGTCACAGGTTCTCCTTGACAAGACTGCTGCCTTCCTTCATGTTTTCCTGGCCATTCCCCTGAGCATTTTTATCTCCCCAAGCCTAGCCGCATCATTCCACCCACCACAGTACAGGACAGGGTGGCTGGGCTGAAGTGCCAGGGACAGGGCAGAGGATGAGGGAAGGAGGGTCTCTCCTCAAATAAATCAGGGTTAGACCCGATAGGTGCTGACTCCTAACAGCTTGGGTAACCTCCGTGTTCAACATCGTGCAAAAATCAAGCAACAACTGGGGAGAGCCCTGAGAGACTATCTATTTCATGCAGACCTACCATCAAAAAGTTTATATTTGGAAGAGAGAGAGTTACGGTTATGTATTTACCAGTTCAGCTAGGCATTGGCTGGGTTTTTTTCTAAGCTCTCTCTTCAGAAATCGCTGATTTATGAGAGATACTTTACCTAAATCTTTCCCAACATTTTTGTTGTTTTCCTACAACAGTAATATTGCGGAAGCAGCAGGAAAAGCCTCCGTCCAAGTTCATAAATGTCCTGGAAGCTGATGCTATGTTTGCTCCCCGTGTGCCCTGAGTGCCCCCCATCATGCGTCTTGGGCACAGAACCCTCTGTTACAGCAAACAAACCCTTTGTTCTTCCATTTCACCTCCTCTCTCTCCAGTAATTCCCCCATCTCTGTGTTAGAAACCACATGCACCCCACAGGTTCAGAGCAAAATAAATAACCTGTCCCCAAACCAACACCACCCCCCTCCATCACCATCACCCTTAGTCCCCAAATCAGCTAATGTCTCCTTAAAAATCTTACTTTTCTTTTTCCCCTTTGGCAAATGGCAGACTAATTAAATGAAGCTTGTGAAGCACCACAGAGATCAACAGCTTCATATCGGGGAAAAAATAATTCTGGAAAGGACATTCGCCCAGGGAGGCTCCCTGGTTGGCCAGACCTGGGTGACAGAGAGGAGATGAGGAACAGCACCTTGGCCGATGTGAGCTGTCAGATGGTACAGGAAGGAAAGAAACCCTTTCCAGTTAACCTCCGTGGCCGTGGGACAGCAATGTTAATCCCCCAGGAAGCAAACACGGAGGTGCCCATTCAATTTTGGGACCCACTGCGCCTGAAGCCATTTTTCCTGCTGCAGTAAGTGGGCCGGCAAAGAAAGGGCACTGTGAACCAGCCAGCCAGGGCCTCATTACGTGAGGCCTCGTTTATGACGAGCTCGAGGACAGCATTAATCTGATTAGCCAGTGACCCGCACTCAGTGGAATTTTGTTCCCATGGTGTAATTGTGGGGCAAACTTTGCTCTTTTGACAAATGAGAGACCAGCATCCTGAGAAACTACATTTCTCTCTTAACTTCCCTTGGACGTACTGAGCTCAGCAATGACCAGAAACAGAGCAGCCTTCAGTGGGGATTACAAGACGTCAGCTGCCTTCCTGCTCCTTGTCATCAACAAAACCAACTTAGTGTCTCTCTCACACTGTGAGGCTGTGCCTGGTTACAATGAGGTGAACACGTGTTGCTTACAAAACCGGCTGGAGAAAATGCAATGAAGTCACTTCACAAGTCATGAGCGAGCTCCACCCGATAAAACCCTTTCTCCAAACTACAGGCATGGACGGATGATGGCTTTTCTTCTCACCTCCACTTCATTTCTCTGCTCCAGAAGGAGGACCATGAACACACAGAAGTGGTAAATTGAGAATAAAAAAAGGAACGCCGTGTAACATGAATACCAACTTCCTGAACAACTGAACTCTGCTCACCTAAAATCAGTAATAGCTGTGTTATTTAAGAAGCTTAATGAAAAACGGTTTCCTAAATGGGAAAATCAAACACTAACTCCGAATTTTCCCTGTTGCTACACAGTTGCTTTGGACGCTCAGGGCCACCCAACATTTTAACTAATACAAACAAAATACACTCTTGCTTAGTGATAAGACTGGCTACTTTTATGATGGGACTGTATGTTCAGTAACTGCGAAATTAAATATTGAAAGACAGCTTACTGAACAAGAAAAACAGACTCCTGTAAAACATCTCTATGAATTTACAGAAAAAGAAAACCCAATTAAAGAAAAAGATCCCTAAACCTAAGAAGTTAACAAACACAACAATTTGCAAAGCAGAGAAGCAGAGTTTCTACCTACTGACCCAAAGTCTAACTATGGAAAGAACAAATGTCATCTTAAATCACAGTTTGCCATGTCAGTGAATGTGCAAGGCCACTGACTTAGATCAAGAACTGATGCGTAGCTTTGTTCACAGTGAGTAAAGGTTAACACGCTTAAATTTATTCCATTAATTTGCCATCATCTCTGAAAATTCAACCTGCTACAGTTCTCACAGGATAAACAAAACACCGTTTTCACTGGAGACCATAGTGTCAGTGAGCTAAAAATGCTACAGAGACGCATTTGTGAGACAATTTGATCTCCATTATAAAATGGTAGGATGAATGAAATGGTAAAATGAAACCTGTCAAAAGTAATGTTATCTTTTTTGCTACCGAAGGTCTCGTCTTCTACATGCCTTTTGTGGGTCATTCAGCCGTTAATACATGAGTTGCCCCAGTGAAATCAGTGAAACTTCCCACTTAAAGATTATTGAAAGAAAACAATGATTAGGGTAACAGTCTTTCGGTTCAAGGACACTACACAGCCACCATATAACTCTCTTTATTGGTAAAAGCCTCAGTCTGGGAGATAAGTTTGGTAAATTTTTTGCCAAACTTGGAAAATGTTTACTATGACATGCGAGTCCCTGAATTCAAGAGGAACTTTGCAATTGATGCAGGATTTGGCATCTACATCAGTACAGCATGAAGTAGTCAGTATAATCTTTCTTTTAATTTACTCAACGGGCCTTTACAGCATGTGCTAGAACATTAAAATAGTCATTTTGTGCAACTGAATCCTAATGGGAAGTCTCCAGAATGGAAATACCAAACACTCTAATTGCATCAAATAGACGGCAAGACCTGCAGCATCCCAGCTCACTTGTAAACCTACCACTTTACAACATGCCAGCAGTACGAACTGCTGGCAGGAAAAGCATACTTCATGCAGATGTTGAATGAACAAGGAACAACACACCCTGCTTGATCCACAGCTAACCTGTGTGAGAAAACCCTCAACTACCTACTTTTTCTGTATGCAGGTAAATCTCTACTTGGAGAATTCATCTTGTGACACAACTTCCGAGGGCTTTCTCCTATCCCCCAAGACAACGGTTGCCATCCTTAGTGTACTGAGTGAAAATGCATGCTCTGATACCCTTTTTCTATTTGCAATCTTTTAATTTTATTGAATGTCCCCTGTAAACAGGCTACCAGATAAGGAGAACAGAAGCTCTCCATAAGAAACAAATTTAGCATACAAAAATAAAACTCAACTACAAAACAGAGTTTGTTCCAAATGCTGACAACAGTCTTGCTATAAGCTGAAAAATTGTTCTGTTGCCTAGTGACATGGCTTTGAAGCAGGAATTAGTATTTCTAATACTAATACATTAACAATTTTTGCATTTTGTGAATACACAAAGGTTATCACAGGTCACTGTCCCAAAATAACTTTCTGTGTCATTATTGTATAATAAATGTGAGGTCATTCAAGGTAGCTTATTACTCAACCCTAGTCATGATAATGCCCAGGAATTTGTTACTCAAAAATAATGTGTTCATGCATCCATACCCTACGCTACAATCTTCTGAACATGCAAAACTGACCAACAAAAAAAGCAATTTCAGTTTTTCACAGATTTGTTCCTCTCGTATTCAGCACAACTTGGTACTTCTCCAGCTTACATATGGAAGTCAAAGCAAAAGGAATTATACTACAGCAACACCTGCAGATCTTTTGGAGACTAAAATGAAAAGAAAAGAGTATTTTTCACAATTAGCATGCCATGTTGGCAGCATGACTCACAATCCAGAATTTAATGCAATGGTTCTGACCAACTGGATCTAAACAGATCCCAGCATATCCCCTTGATTACCTGTAGAGAGCTGTGTAGGAAAAGGGTTCATTTCTTTGTCCACCATTTTCTGGTATAAAGCTCTCAAGCTGAATGGCTCCACAGTAAAAGGTAATGTTCCAGTCAACATTGCGTACATGTTCACTCCACTAAAACAAAACAGAGAGAAAAAAAAACCAAAATAATCAGAAACAAGGGAAAAAGTAGGCTTAGGTTTTTGTAACTGTACTTCATCGTCAATGTCTGACAACTATTAAAAAAGACCAACAAAAAGCTCTCTCTTCTGTTGCATACAATGATTTGGGCAAGAATTCCCAGAGGTTTGCTCATGGAGGGTCACACAATGTGTAGGGACATAAGCTGGAAGCCACAGAACTGAGCCCAGCTCTTACACAACTCCTCGGCTAGATGCCACACCACAATTAAGTCTCTCCTCAGGCTGCACAAACATGCTGCTTTCAGGGGCCTTGTCCCAGTCCTGCCCTGGATGTGGAATGACTTCCCACACCAATGGGGACATCACAAGTCCTGGTTCAGTGCCCAAAGGTTTCCACTGACCTCCATGGCCTCTGGTGCAACCCAAAGATCAGGTGTAAACAATTACATTTTTCAGAGCAGAAAAATTACTGCTTATTTATGCCCAGTAAAGTCAGCAGTGAAAAGTGGGTTGGGCACTCTTGTTCTTTTTCGTCTTAAAAGGGCTTTAAATTTAATTTGCGTGGAATTCTTCCCTTTTGGGAATTTGTTTCCTCAGTCTCTGAATAAACATATGTAAACAGAGGGAAACTAAACTGGTGTGCTATCATTTGTTCAGCTATAAGGAAGGGGAAGAGTTAAACATAATTTTCTTTCTTTGATTAAAAGAAAGAGCATGACATTGTTACTGGAGAAGTTTAAATGGTTTACAAGAATGACTGTGCTCTGTTTGCCTACATTCCTCTCTCTTGATGTGGAGGATGGCCCACTGTCGGAGTGAGAAATTTGGTAGCCATACGATTTAGCTGTGGGTCTCCTCAGAGGACAGACTGCAAATTAGGCTTCAGCAGGGCAAGAGCGTTGAGGTGCAACAAGGGACCAACTGGGTCAAATAGAGATTAATTTGACCCAGGTCGTAGTCTTACATATAAATTATGGGCAATCTTTCTTAGCAGTAGTACTTATACACTACATTATATTTTCCAAGCATTGCAAATACTTCAACTTAGGGATTACCATAATTCTGTTATTTCATTTAAATTTATACAAGTGTTACTACCCCCACTTGGTGAGGGAAAATCTATTGATACTAAAGAAAAAGCTAAAACTCAACTGACCTCAACTAATTCCTCTCCAAGACTGACAAGGATAACTGACACCATGTACATGGTCAACAGGAGGGTAGTAGGAGTTGCACAGTCTAAAGCCTAAGTACTGCAGACAAAGTCATTGACTTCAAACCACCTTTCTGGCTTCCTCTACCTCTGGCACTGGGGACCTTCTGTCTGTTTTTTTGCCCAAACACCAGTAAGCTCACAAAAGTCCACAAGTTTTGTGGCCATTTTTCTTTCCTCTTTAACAACTGTGCTTTCAAAGTGGTGCTTTTGAACTGATGACCTGACTTGATTTCATATTTCTTGTTGGACTTGAGTGTCGCTAGTGCACAGAGCCCACAGAGCTTGAGGATCCTTCAGGGAAAACTAACAAAGCTGTTGGTCCTCTTGTGTCATGTCTTCTACTTTGAACATCACTGACCAACAGCTGTGCTTTACTGCAATCTCCCCATGCTATATGTTCTAGCAATCTATATACTGGTATGCAAAGAGCTACTTCAAAACAATATGTCTGCACAATTGAGTTCACAGAATTGCACTAATTAAACAGATTTTCTTGCTCAAAGTAGCCAAATACATGAATAATGTCTGTCATTTGACTAATGGGTAACGATGACAGTAATAACAATTATCAAGTAGAGAAGTAACTCACATGGACCAAACGTCTATTTTGGGCCCGTATTTCTTCCTTGCCAGAAGTTCAGGGGCTGCATATGCTGGGCTCCCACACTGGGTGCTGAATGGATCAGAATAACCCAAGATGCCTGCACAGTTGCTCAATCCAAAGTCTGTGAAAGGCACGGAGACAGAGTTATGAAAGAGACAGATACAGTAGAACACAAGAAAAAAAAGCACACTTTTTTCCAAAAGCTAAGCGATGAACTGCCTAAGAAAAAAAATCATCCACATGCAAAAATTGTATTCAATTTGTTTCTCTGAGGTGCTAAATAACCAGATTTCCACAAGCAATAAAAAAAAAGTCTTAGAACGTGCATGATTATCAGTTTCATGCACAAAGCGACTGCATTTCACTGGGAATCGGATAGCAACAACCGGAGCTGAGCTTGTCCCAGGCACTAGGTGATGTGCGTGGGGCAGAGAGCCACCTTGGGCTGTCATGGATTCCATACCACTGCAAGAGGTCAAGTTTAAGTGGGACTTTGTCAACATTTTCCTCTAAATCATGTAAATGAGCTATCAGATGTAAGGCAGGGTGGGCAGGGGGGGTTGCTTTCTGGGACTGCTGTGGCCATGCACAAATGCACAGGGTTGCAGCCTCAGTATTGCAGCTCTGAAATAACACAGATCTTGGAGCAAGAAGGGGAATGTGTTGATTTGGCTCCCCCCCTTCCCTGACTTCTGCCTTGCGTTATTGTATTTCTGGCCCCTGGGTGTATCTGACAGTCTTTTGCTGGCAATAATAACAAGGGACTGGCAAAGGCTGGCACCACGAGCTGATCGGAGACGAGAGGCAGCCTCTTCACACCGAAGGAGGCTGCAGTTTCCCAAGTGCTCTCAGCCAACCCAAGCCCAGGCTGGCGCCGGGAAGGGTGTTCCCAAAATCTCCGCCGTCTGCTCCAGTGCTGGTATGGCTGCAGGGTGAGCCGGGTTTAAGAAAGGATCTTAAAAATCAAACCACTGAGCAAGGGAAGAAAGGCAGAGCTGCACTAGTGGCAGAAGTGGCCGAGGGCAACGTGCAAGCCCACAGTGTCTGGTGATAACCCATGCTTGGCTTGGGAGAAAGTGATTATGAAACCACAGGCTGAGAGACGGCAAGAGAAGGCAAGGAGGGGTTGCAGAGGGTCTTGAAAGTGAAGCCCAACAACTTGATGTGGTAAAAGGGGAAGAAGCAAGACGAGCCTGCCAGGAGAAAGATGACATGGGCAAAGCTGACAGGCTGGGAGAACGGCCTTTGCTGCAGGGCAAGACACGCAGGAGCAGCGGATCTAGGGAGGTCGCAATCAAAGATGCTTGTATTTATTAATAACTTGTTATTGATGACAACTGCAACAACAAAAATACTGCTATTAAGAACACTGACATCTGGTTTCTTTCTTTTTTTTTTTTTTTTTTATCCAGTCTTCTTAAAAATTCCCAGAATCCATGCGTGTCTAAAATGAAAACCGTCTTATACATAAACGAGGCAGTCGGGAGAAGCAGACCATTGAATCCTCTTCCTATAGGCTTGTGTCTGGCATCCATGCATCTTGTAAAACAGAGTATTTCTGGATGTGCTACCCACCTGCCTGGATGGGCTAAAAGCATCACATCTCGCAGGCCAAATATAGCAGGCAACTGTTGAGCCCATGCAATACTCTCTCTCCACAGAGTCATTAATTTGTGTCTCTCTCCCTTATCTGCCTACTTATTTGCATATGACTTGAAGTAATGGCCTGTCCTTTAGCTTTTACTCCACGTTAAATTTGGCTGACACCAGATTCCTCAAGGTATTACAGGCTCCCTGACACGGCGCCCACATAAGCTCTGTTCCCTTACAAAAGCAGACAAAAAAATAATAATGCTTACAAAAAAATGCAATTATAAAGATAACTATGTGAGCCGGAGTGCCCGAATGACTGCACAGTGCTTTCCACTCGACTGGCTGCATCTCTGAGAGTGAGACAAGCACAAGCGAGACAAGAATCACCACATTTGACATCCAAAGAGGCTCAAAGGGGTTTTGCTGGAGAACATTGTTAAAAGTGAAGGGAGGATCAGGACAATTTCCTTGCCTCTGATAGAAAACAATTGTCTCTGGATGCTGCTTAATCATCTCTGCTAGATATGTATTACCCCTGGGGCTTATACAAATACTTCCGAGGATCCATTTACTTAATTAATGTATTTATTAGCTACGGCCCAAGATGAGTTATGTCAACTGTAAAATGCTTTTTTAAACTCCTAGAAATAATATCTCCACACATTATTACTCATGGCGTTTGCCCTACTGTGCCATACCACCGCAAAACTACTTGACTGTAATATAATGCTTTACAATCCAAATATAAAAGGGCTATATTCTGCGATGGCAGAAATCAGCACCCTCTTGTCATTAGCAATGGAGGTATACTCTAGTGGAGGTTTTAATTATCTTATTTTGCTTAAACTATAAACATCTGATTGATGTTTCAGCTCATTCATTTAATCTAGGGTGGTATACTCTTTTTTTCCTAACGCCTGTTGAAATGCAGACTGCGTGCAAACACATGCATATCGGGGACAGGGATTTTATCGCAAAAGAAACGGAAATATTGTTACTAACACTGCAGCAGCACATTGCGATCACAGAGCGATTTTTACGAAGGATGTACTGCTGATCTGGATACGAATGGCATTACCACCAGCACCGACAATTTCACTGCCATTCCTGCCTCTGTCTTGGGCTTCCTTTCAATAAGCTGAGCTAATTACAGAACTCAGATCAAAGGCCACACTTGGTTTTCCAAAGTAAATATTATGACACGGAAACTCCACCACCCCCACTGTTCGTACTATCGAAGTATCGCATTACACTACTACTCTTTAACGCCTCCAGGAAACCAACGTTAAGCTATGGATATATGGCTATCTCTGAAGCTGTGACAGTTGGAATATGGGAAGAGTTACTAAATAACAGAAGCCTCAGCACCAGCCTCGTGGACAATTTGGACCAGCAAAGCTGGCCAACCCTGGTAGCAGGGTGCCAGGCTTTGGTGCCATAGGTCCTCGAGCAGGATGCCAAGGGCTTTGCATGGCCAGTGAGTAGCTTTTCAAAGCGTGTTTGTCAGACACCTACCACCATGGGCTGGTAGATGAAGAGAAGTGAATTATTTCCAGTGTTTCAAACCCTAATGTTCTTAGGTTTGAGACTTAACACAGCAAAGTAAATTTTTCTAATAATGTTATCTAAGAACATATTATAAACCACCCTGTCACGCAGCTAAAAAGAGTAACAAAAGCAAGGTGCCATTAAGCAGCTGGGTGAAGAAAGAGACTCAAGGGATTCAGTTCTCATTGAAATGCATGAACAAGCAGTGACTTTCAATGTCTCTTCCTGGTACATTTTTAATCTTCATTTCACCTTTTCTTTTTCCTTGATGGTGGGTTTTCTTCCTTTCACAGTTATTACAAGAGCAATGTTTTTCTTCGGTACTAGTGAGTTTGCTGCTGCACAAGGCAGTGAGACCAAGCTCCCATCCCAAAGCAGTTAATGTGCACTGGTTTTGCAGTTAAAGTCTCTTGCCCCAAGCATAAAAAGCAGCACGTAATTCCTCAAAACATGCTCTTCACTCCTGAATAACCTTCCTGGGCAGGAGTACGTGATGGTACGACTGATCCATCACATTTCTAGAAAGACAGACTACATAAAATATTGTACTAAGCGCTGAAGGAGCCAAGTGAGGGAACAGGCAGGAAGGAGGAAGAGGAGTACATTATCTGGTCTATAAATTATCTGGTCTATTCCACCAGCCACAGACGGGTGATGGAACATTTTCCTTGTTCTGGGAAACCCTGATGGAAATGGAAAGCTGTGTGGCAGCTCAAGCACTACTTCTGCTACCACCTGGAAAAGAGGTACTAGTGAGGAGAGGCTGAGGTTGCCCAGGGACCTGAGGCTGATTTCGGCAGCTCCCACGCCAGCTTTCCCTGCAAGCACAGCCCATAAAGCATGAAGAATGGAGGCACTGCTTCTTCAGGGTGAACAACCAGAGATCACCAGCGTCGCTAGCAAGATACAGCATGAGCCGACTGTGATCTTAAATCTGTTTTTACTTACAGCAAAATTATTACTAATAAAACAACGTTTATTTTTCTATAACATACCCAGTTGGATGGTGGGATTTAATTGCTTTGTTTTAAAATACATACTGTGTACAATCTGCTCTGCTTAAAACATCAGGCTGCAGACCTGAGGACAATTTATTTCAATGCTAGTGAGGCTACGGAAGATCAAACTGTCTCTTTTCTCTATTCTTCCCACACCACCCACTGCGAGGAGACCTTTCCATGCAACCGAAGCAAATGAAAGTGCAGGAACAGTTCTGAAGTAATTTTTTGGCATGTGAGTTTTAATTCTACATGTATCATCTGATCAGGTCTGGGCTTGGATGTCAAGTTCACATACTGTTGTGTAATCAAACACCCAATAACGGGAAAGTTATAGAAACTCTTTAAATCTATCAGATGTTCATATAGCACTGTTGCAAACCATCTGGTCTCACTTATCTGCTAAATCAAGATAATGGGTGGTATCCATCATTACTGATGAATGATTCATGGTAACATATCGGTATCCTCTTGACCCGTAACTGAGGTAATGCAGAGTTCTCTTTTGCTATTATTTTCCCAGAGTCAGTTGAATTGCTACAGAGTAATGACTAGAACTTGTGCTAATATTTCCAAAGACTGAACTCCCTAAGTTTGACTATTTCAGATTTCATTAACCATTCTTCTCCTGTTTGTTTGGAGATGCATGTGCTTTAGATGTTACAGTAAGTGTCTATTTGACCTGAATGTTAAGTGTTTTTCATCACTTTTCAGATCATGAGACCTTTTGAAGAAAGAAAGTAATCAAGTTTTTAAGTCTGCAACCACAGACACCACTGTTGGCAAAAGTGTAGGGATGGAGATAAATATAAACAGATGTTTGGCATTTTTTTAGGGGCATATTTTCTTTTCAGTGCCCGCATTAACGTTAATGGGAATTATGCAAAGGCAGTGAGGGATTATACCCACTGATGATTAATCTAAAATGTCCATATAACTTGAATTAATTGAGTGCTCTGTACAACTGATACCCAAATACAATCAAGACTCTTATCGTTTATCTTTTTTATTTCTTAACAGCACCCTCTAAAAGAAATTTGTATTGGGTGCTAGAAGCTAATTTAACGAATATAAATATAGGACCAAATTTTGCCAGCTGCTAAAAATGTGTGCAACTCCCACTGACTTCAGCGGAAGCATATGCATATGGGGGCAGAATCCAACCCTTAGTAAATATGAAATTATCAAGATAATAAAATAAATTACTTCTGTGGTGTCAATTCTTTAATTCATTACAAAGTTCTTGGTTTGAATATGAAAACTGTTGGTTAAAAGATGAAAGATTATTCCCATACCCAGTTAAAGCTGAATTATTTGGAACATTTTTTTCACAAGATGCTGTCAGGAACAGCTTGATTGCTATCTATACTCTCTCAGCTCCTCTCTGCAGCAACATTAGCAGTTGTCACATGAAGGATTATGATGTCTCAAAAACTCTCTTTATAAAACTACCCATTTTAATTACTGGAATTGCCAAAGTGGTTTCATACCAATAAGCTTGATATTGTTGTCTTCATCTAGCAACAGATTTTCTATCTTCAAGTCTCTGAAAGAAATAAAATATTTTGAGTGAGTCTCCAAAATAATGAAGCAGCTTCCCATCACTCTCCAGTGCATTTACAAGATTCATATATAATAACACGTATCATGAAAGTAGCACACACAGTTCCACAATCAGAACAGAATGCCCCATGCATTGTCTTCTCTCCAAAATTACCAGAGATTTCACAGTTTCACACCTATTCTTCAGGCACAAAATGACTCTATAAACACTTGTCAGTACATCCTGTAATTAATCAGGTTCTTCAAATTTCACATATACTTAAGTTTGCAGAAATCTTATACACTGGAAACATTTCAAAGATACGTTTTTGGAACTGGAGGTCATTTTCTTATTACTCTTCACAACCAAAGGCTCTTTTCTGGCCATGGATGAAGAATAAACCCTCCTCTGCTATTGTCTACAAGGAAGAGCAGAATCAACTTTCCCTGGGGATGAAGCATCCAAACTCCTCATAGAGATGGTCAGCACTGGTACTTTTCATATGCTAGAGATGAAAGCTGAGGTTAAGGGACTACAATGACTTGCCCAATGCCATCCAGGAGGCCAGTAACAAAGCCGAGAGAAGAAGCCACACAGATTTTCTGAGTGTCTCATTAGTATTTTCTCCACCATACCACCCTGCCCGGCGCCACAGAACTACTGGACCAGTTTTGGGGAAGAGGGGATAAAATGAAAGTGGTCTCCTTCTATAAGATGACTGACTTTTCTTCTGATATGTACGTCAGTACACTGTTCACTTTACATGTGCCCTTTCATCACTTAAGAATATGGTTGCACTTTCCTAAGCCATGCTCTACCTAAGAAAAATATCCCAGAGATCACCCCCCCACCCACAAAACCACCCCAAAACCCAAAACTGTACAGACTAAGCATTAGGTATACTATGAAAAAAATAATTTAGGTTGCTACACAACTTGTCCGTGACTTCTAGCAGTTGGCTGTGTCTTTATCACAAGAATTTTTCCTCTACCCAGACATAAAATATTTCTAACAATCAGCATGCCAGGATATCAATAGCTCAGATGAGCAGCGATGCTTCTCCTGCACACTTCAGAAAAATCTGGGTAATAAAGCCATCAGCTATAATTATGGGAAGTCAGTGACATCCATGGTATTTTGCCTTTGCAAGGCAAAGGCAGTAATGAAGGATGCCTCTATTACAGATGAAGATATAAGGCTTAATAAAATAAGACAAGTAAACCAACCAAACCAAACAAAGTACTTCCACAAGAAAGAATCTGGGAAAGAAAGGAAAATAGCCGTGACCAACTCCAAGTCTTTTTTAAAATGTTCCTCTCCGTTTTATTTTATGCCCATGCTGTGTTTCAAATAAACCTTAGGCAGAAGAGTACTTGCAGGTAGGATGACATTCGCTTCATTGCTAACACCCCACAAGGACCTTCTCCAAACAGATGTTTCTACACTTCAGTGAGCATTTATTGCAGATTTTCCTTGCTTCACATGTGAAAAGAAATAGGGGAAATATACTATATAAATCTGCCAAAGGAGAGCATTTTACAAATTTCAGGTATTCAGGGATGATATCCAGACTTTCCTAGAGCATCCAGCCAAACACTTCTTGAGAAGACTGCCTTCTGCACCAGTCCTCTTCTCAGAGAAGCAACATAACTCAGTCAATAAATCACCAGCCTGAGAGACAGGAGGAAGGGATTATGGCTCCTCCTCTGGCAATAACCCAGTGTGTTAACTTGAGGAAACCAACACGTTTAAAGTGACAGCTAATTTCAAATACCACGGCAGAAATGTAACCACATTGGGTGGTGTTTTGACCAAGACCCAGCCGACAAAGAGCCCACTCTCCAGTCCTGCTCCTGTTCCGAGGGCAAGCACCTACTCTGGGACGTACACCCCATGAGCCCAGCTGGCACCCACAGTATCCCTCTCTTCATCCACAGGAGACTCCACATGTCACGACAGTGCTGTAGACCCATCGCCTTGTGTCCTCCAAAAGGAGCTTCCCTCATTGGGCAACCCGACAGATGACTGGGCACTAGGAGGATGTGCCCTGCCAGAAGGATCTGGATCAATCCACTTCTGCTTCCCCCTACTGCCAAAAAGGGCTTATTTCTTCACATCTCACATCCTTATTGTTTGCAGGTGGAGGTTTTCACAGACAGTGGGATTATACGCTCTAGAAAGGCATTAGGGATGGGAATTTAACAGGAGAGTGCCAAAAAACCCCCAAACAGTATGGGAAAGAGAAAAAAACCAAAGCAAACAAAACCTAAACCGAAATCAAGAGCAGCACATGGATCTTCAGGACACGCACTGCAATGCTCAGTACAACATCTCAAAGCAAGGAGCAAGACCATTTGGAAGTTCTCAGTACATTAAACATTAGCTAAGAAGAGGTAAGACTTTAAAAATGAAGGTAAGGGAGTGGACAGATGAAAGCTGTAAGCTGAGGAGAAAAGACACACAGGCAATTAGAATAATAAATGAGTGACAGGAGGGCTAAAAATAAACACAAGAAAAGATATTAAAAACGATTCACGGTTTAAAATAAAACCAACTAAAGGTAAATATTACAGGGCATTTTAAAGCTAGCAGAGGAGAAAAAAATATTAAATATAGCATCAGTATAGAGTGCAATCAGACCTGGTTAATTAAAGTTGTTTACCCATATGTCCATTCTCAGCAGATTTGCCTGTAAGTGGTAACTGATCTAATAGTCCATATGCACCACATTTTTGTCAACCCATGTCAATATGAAAGCTTTTTTTTTTTTCTCCAGCGTGATACCGGGAACAAGGACAACAGGTTTTTACTCCTTGATATAACCTAACGAGAAGATTCCACCCAAACCAGCCTTTGAAAAGCAAAGCAAAAGCCATATGAAATCAAACCAAAATGGGGTGGGCAGCGGGTAGGACCCCCAGGCAGCCCCATCCCCTGCAGCAGGCTGGCAGTAGGGCTGAGAGATGGCAGGTATCCACCAGCAGGACGGCAGAACTGCAAGTAGAGCCTGTGTCTCAGGACAGAAGGATTATTCAGTGAATACTTCAGGTGACTGTAACAGTGTACCACATTACCCACTATTTCTTTTTGACCAAAAAGTGCAGTGGTACAATCCAGTTACACATTTTCCTTAGGCCCATCCCGCAGACAGGACAGATTTCCCCAAACTTCCTAAGTGCTTTATTATGTCAGTTCTGTCTGATTCAAACTTTATTATTTTTCACTAAGAGAGGCTTACCCGAGTTGCTGCTTTGTTTGAATGTTAAAATTAATTCATTGAAACGGAAAAAACAGCATCATTGCACCCAAAAGTGTTAGGAAACCCTGAGTTTCATGCACTATATTATAAATGGTTTAACAAATAAGAGCAAACATACCACCTTGTTTATTTTAGTCAGTGGCTTTTTTTTGCATGTTTTTGCATACTGTGAGAGAGAATGCAAGTTACCAGCTACGATACGCAAAGCAATTGAAGTCCTTGCTGAAGTCAATGGGAAGATCCAGAGCACTGAACATCACGTACACGTGCCGGTCCCTGTGGACTCAAAGGTCCTCCTAGTTTTGCATGTGGCTTGCACTTCTTGGTGGGTTCCTAGAGCAGGACACAGCTCTTTGTGACTGGAAGGGCTGGGCAAGCACTCCCTTATGCCAGCAGCACGTGACACACTGCGTGGGGTTGAGGTGGGGAGAAGAGACACAGCTGCTGGAGACCTTCAGTTTCCCTCCTTGCAGTAAATCTGATCTTGTTCCTCACTGTCACAGGTCCTTGAATTTATTTATTTTTTTTCCCGTAAGCAAATTTTTAGCATTCATTGATGAAAAACTTCAAAATACCCTCAGTGATTAAACACTAAAGAAAGAAAAAATTTTACCTTTTCCCGAGGGGTTACTTCCTTGATGCTGAGAGTGTTTAGCTATGGTACAAGTTAGTCAAATCTATGAATAATGAAGACACTCAAGAAAGATCAAGCTGCATTACCACAACGTGGAGAATCAGCGTGTGTTTATGCCTTGTCAGCTTGTGAAGCTAGCAGCATACAGCTGGTGCTCCTTGTATTTGAAAACACGCCTTCTCCATGGGATGGTTTGTTTGTGAGTTTGTTTGGCTGTTACAGGGCTGATTTGCCTCTGGCTTTGCCTAGACCACTTTGGCAATTCCAGCTCCAGCCAGTGACTCCACCAAAGCAACACAAGCCTTCTCCACTGAGGGAGCTACCCCAGGCATCAGCTGTCAGCTCAGCACACTTCTGAAAGAAGCTTATTCAGTGCCACTGCAGGCATCAGACAGCAAAATTGAAGTTTTTGCATTACACACTTTACTTCTTGTCTGGGGGAGGAGGGATGAGAAGGAAGGTTTTACCAGCAAGCAGCTGCAAAGCAGCAGTGGTTTGCTGCTGTCTCGGGCATCTTATTTTTAATCAGAACAGGACCACAAAAAAATCACTCCTGAACGACCAATCCCACAAGCCCACTTTCTAGCCCCATGCAAGAGTCAGAGGGGAGCTGGAAAGGTTGCAGAGATTTGGGTTTATCATCACGTCGATACACATTTCAAAGGCTTTGTTATCAAAATATTATTTATTGAGCCGGATTCTTCTATCAGTCACAACGTCACTGAATTCAACGCGGTTGCCTCTGTAAAAGAGGAATTCAGTCTATTGTCTTCACTAAAACAATGTTTAGTTTGTTTACAGCAGAGTACTCCAAGAGAGAACGCCCAAAGGTAATTTTGAAATCTGACATAAAATAGAAAGACAAACCAGCTTTGCACTTCAAAAGGAGACTTCGTTCTGTAGTGCAGGATCTGTCATAAATATTGCATCAGCAGCCAGACTACTGGCACTTAAAATTAATAGGATGGAAGTTATCAAAGCCAACATGTCAAAGTAGCGGGTACCAAGGCAGGAATCCCATAGCACCCTGAGCAACTGGGTCATATGGCACCACCTTACTCTGCTAGGGAAAGAGATCATGGAAAAAAAAATATAAACTCTGCTCAAAACCTCAGGGGGGATTTTTTGTGTCTTTCAAACTCCTGATCTGCTTTTAATTACAAAATGGCAGTGGAAGGTATGAATACGCTGCCACGAAGACTGAAAAAGGGGGAATACAGAAAGCTATCTTTGCTACCAATACATTATTAAATTCTTTTCTTTGACATCCTGACAGTAATTGCACTGAATGGGACTGAATTTTGTTAAAATTACTTTAAAAGCGTTGTTGAGAATTTCCTGTGGGATGGGGTGGCAAGCACCAAGGCTTTCACTTCATTTTCTCTGTTGTCCTTATACTCCCAAGGGGCTTATTGTTCATCGTGCTTTTTGACAGCATGAAGGCCTATGTAAACACCCTCTGGAAAGAGAAAGCTTCACCAGATACTGCCATTTGGGTTTGTTTTCCTCTGTCAGAGGGAAAGATAAATATTCCTACCTGATTCACAGCTGAGCTTGTTGCAAGTATATTTTTAGCATCCGACCAGCTCTTCTCATAGAAGGAATGAAACACAAATGATTACATGCAATTATATATAGAATAGCGGCATTTCTTTTTTTCAGCAAGTGGCCAAGGAGTTTTGAACCCTGGATACCCCCCACCAAAGATGTAGCTCCTGCACTCAGGAACTTGTAGTCTTCATCCACCGTAGCAGATGATATGTTTATAATCTGAAATACATCTATACAGTCAAACATGAGTATTTTTTTTTTAACTTCTCTAAATAAAATGAGGTTTCTTGAAGTTTTCTAATTTTAGGCCCTTCACACACCAGTGCCTCTCCAAAGAGGCATTTCCATTGAGTTCTGGGTCCCAGCTCTTTTCCAGAGTGCTTTTCTGCCACGCCAAGTCTTGATCGTAAGTCATGAAGCTTACCGAGTAATATTAATCAAATAATGTAATCAAATTTCATGCAAAGTATTTCATCTGGCTTTTTTTCATCCTGAGTTACAGAACAGGGCAAGTCATCTATATTATTCCCCGAATAACGCAGACAAAAACGCTGGTGACTTTTGCAATAAAAGAGTCAGTGAACACTTGTCAATGTCATGCCCCCGTTCAATGTGAAGGATGAAAACATTTGGAGAGAGACAAACAGCAGACCGCTTTCTGGCCTAGGAGGCCGTGTTTTGTTTCACACGCAGTGAATGCAAACACCCACAGATCACCACGTAGATGAAAGTGCTGTTATTTTTACCTGTTTTAAAAATAACAACAATAACAACAACAGAACATTGCTATTTTATCCAGGGTGAGAATGAATCAGACTTGTGCACTATTTTTTCCCCCTCTTCAGTTGCCGCTTGAATAGTCTGTTTTTAGAGTTGCCACAGTCAAAAGCCTGAGATGCTGAAGGACAACTCCTAGGGTAACTATTATTCTTTCTCCCTCTCTTGCTCACAGAGAGCTAGGAGAACAAATCTGGATCACGCCATCAGTGTTTTTCCTGCATCTCGATGTTAGTCTGCAAACAAAGTACGCAGAGCAAGTCAAGACATTGGATGAATTTCACTGAATTTTTACTGAATTTTTAGAGTTGGAAGGGACCACAGAGATCATCTAGTCCAACTCCCCTGCTGAAGCAGGATTGCCTAGAGCTAGAGCCTGTTACTCAGGACTGCATCCAGGCGGGTCTTGAAAATCTCCAGAGAAGGGCACTCCACAACCTCCCTGGGCAGCCTGTTCCAGGGCTCTGGCACCCTCACTGTGAAGAAGTTTTTTCTCGTATTTGAGTGGAACCTCTTATGTTCCAACTTGTGCCCGTTACCCCTCGTCCTCTCACTGGCAACCGCTGAAAAAAGTCTGGCTCCCTCCTCCTTCAAACCACCCTTTAGGTACTTATAGGCATTGATAAGGTCTTCCCTCAGCCTTCTCTTCTCCAGACTAAAGAGTCCCAGCTCTCTCAGCCTTTCTTCATAAGGGAGATGCTCCAATCCTTGAACCATCTTCATCGCCCTTCGCTGGACTCTTTCCAGTAGTTCCCTGTCCCTCTTGAACTGGGGAGCCCAGAACTGGATGCAGTATTCCAGTTGTGGCCTCACCAGTGCAGAGTAGAGGGGGAGAATGACTTCCCTTGATGGGGGATGGTTAAGCTAGAGAAAATACTTGCAGATATACTGCCTGTGATTCTGTCAAATTTTATCAGTTTAAGCAGAATTGGACCTGCTTGTTATCTGGATGGAAGACTCCCAAGGACAAGCTCTGTGCCACGCTGTGATTTGAGAAATGGAGTGGATGGAGTACGCTGCCTTTGGGGTAAGGATTAATCCAATGCCATGGGGCTGGATGGAAAGAGCTCAGCTGCCAGCTGCAGCAGAGCATATCAATATTTCCAGGGCTGCTTCCTTCCTCTGCTCACGAAGGTCCCTCACACTTCAGTCTCTGTGAGCTCTGCTTGTGTTCCGAGACAGCAGAGGGAAAGAGGAGGTGAGGGCCAAAACTGCTGTGAGCATGC
Organism: Calidris pugnax; assembly: GCF_001431845.1. NCBI lineage: Eukaryota > Metazoa > Chordata > Aves > Charadriiformes > Scolopacidae > Calidris > Calidris pugnax. The sequence goes on from NW_015090805.1 coordinate 8,625,674, forward strand.
AGCATCTGTACAGGAACTTGTGCTCACACTCCCTCTGGACCCCAAAGCCTTGCCTTCTTCCCACCACAGCAGCCTGTCGATTCTAGCTTGTACCTAGTGAATGAGCTATTTTGGTAAAAAATGTGGGTTTGAGTCCTCTGTGAAAAAGAAGGGAATCAAAGCCAAACCTACCAATGCCCCATAAGTGTTCCAGCCACTATGAAGAGGGTAAAGTTTTCAGGGAGAGGAACTGCTGCTGAACTCAGTACTGCTATTAAAAGCTAAATGTGTTCATCTTCTTCCTGCCGGGTGTTACTCTGCCCGACTCAGAAACTTTGACCTTTTTCCTTCCTTTCTCTCTCTATATACCGGATATCAATTCATCCCTTAAAGCAACGCGTAGACTTCTTCCTTTTCCATGCCCCAAACTGTGGAGTTAATAATTTAAAGAGGTCGGCGGTTTAGCTGCTGATAGAGAACCTGCAGAATAGACCTGGTGGCTGCTCAAATATTTATATTACAGTGGTACCAGAAGTTTAGCTCGAGATAAGACCTCAGTACACCTGAGGTTGTACGTGCACGTAGCACCTATCCCTAATCGATAACAAGGAACACGCAGAGAGAGATTCAAGACAAATAAAGCAGTTTTCAGAGCACATGGAGTTCCACCAAGCCAGATGCACCCAACAGCACTGCACAGCGGTAGGCAGCTCAGCACACAGCTGGGCACAGCTGGAGGAGCTGGCTTGTGGGCTGCCTTCAGGCAGTTTGCCAGCTGCCTGTACAACAGCTCTCCATCAGAGAATCATACAGAGCCAGGGCAGCCAAGGAAATTAAGTCCCAGATCCTTAAAACGTGCCTAACTCCTACTACATGCCTGCATAACCTAAGAGGATAGGGCCTACTCAACTTTCTCAGCATCATATGGAGAAGTATATGGGACATCAGTTGGCCCAAATTTAGGAAGCCGAGCCTCCTTCTTAGACAATACCCTATAAATACACCTAAGAAAAGAAAAGGAGACATAATGGCTCAGACCAAAGGTCCACCCAGCCCGCTGTCCTCCTGTCTCTGTAGCAGCCAGGAACACATAAGTGGAGAAAGGAACAGGGAGAGGCAATTACGTGCGATAACTCCACCTGAACTCTCCTTGCCTCTACCACTTGCTGCTCGGGGACTTCAGGCAGAGGTAGCTCCTCCTTACTCAGCAACCCTCTGCAGACTTCTCTTAGATGAACTTGACTTGTTTCCCCTCGTGCCCAGGTAAACTTTTAACCCCACAGCACGCTCCTCATGCAAGGAAATCCCCATCCTGCTTACACCCTGATTGAACCAATATCGTAAAGAAAGTGATATATCACCACAGGTATGGATCTCTCCTGAGAAGACACTGCGAGATGGACTAACCAGTTGCATACTTTGCATTGTACTTCACAGCACCCAAACTTGTGAGGTCCTGTTGGGGCAACGTAATCATCAGAAGGAGCAGAGAAGCAGAAGCAAGGGACTTCTGTGGTCCCACTCAGGCTTTGTCCCACCTGAGCGTCCTCACCCACTGTAAGGCTTTGGGCAAATCAGTTCATCACCCCATACTGCTGTATTTCCACCAGTAAAACAACAGACACAACCACCTCCTCAATGAAATAGTGAAATGATTCATTAGTTAATGTTAGTACAGCACTTTCAAGTGGCAAATTAGTGCTGCTTGCAGAAAAAGAGCCCTACGTTTGGAAAGCACAGGCTTATCTTTAAGGACATGGAGTCAGCACAGCTCCCCTGTGCTCACCCGAAGTTACACACTTTCTGAAGTGCTTTCTGCAGATACTTTATAATGTCTACAAGACAAGCATCTAAACAGTATCGTGAAGATTAGCCAAAAAAAGCTGTCAGGAGTACATTTTTATAAGGAACACTCCTTACTATACAAATAAATGCTAAAATACCACTTAGAGGCTCTAAGATAAATTTTAACCGGAGAGGGTTTTTAAGATTACCTGTGAACTACTCCTGCCCGGTGAAGATGTTCAACTGCCAGGATAAGCTGCCGGATGTATTTGCGCGCTTCATGCTCCTCGAGTCTTTTTTTCTCATAGATCTTGTGCATCAAGTTGCCACCAGGGCACAGCTCCATGACAAGGTAGTAACTGTTTTCAGTTTCCAGTATATCCAGCAGCTGAGCAATATTCGGGTGGCGAATCATTTGCTGGATCTGCCCTTCCCGTCGCAGATTCTTGGTGACATACGTGTCCTTTTTGGCTCTTTTCTTGTCAATTACTTTCACTGCCACCTAATGAAAAAACAGAGGACGGGAGGCTGTTAGCAGTCACACCAGTGATTTATTGCTCTAACCTTGTATAAGCAATCTCAAAAAAAAAAAAAAAAAGAAAATCAAAAGGATGTCAGTTTCAACTGATACCCCATGGTTTCAGGCACAACTGCCTAGATCAGAGAAATAGCTGTTTTTCCAACCCCAGTGACAATTTCTTTCTTTATTCCCTTGTATGATGACAGACAAAAATTACTGCAGAGAAATAGGCAACAAAAGAGAGAAGACAATCTTATTAACCATACCCTAAGATTTAGCACACTGGGCATTTATTTTATGTATTTTTCCAGAAAGTCTTCAGGCTGGTGTTTGCAAGTTTTAAGTGTCATTTTTGGCTTTTCCTGGCTTTGGATATATGACTTCAGATTATATGTTTCCACAAAAAATTTCTTAAACTATAGCCAAATATTAGTTTTGCATGAGTAAAAAGAATAAAAGCATACCATAAAAAAAAAAAAAAAAATAAAAATCATTTTGGTACCACTATCCTGGCAAATTTCTTTTTCCTCTTTTAAAATGTACATGAAAGATGATCCCATTGTGACTGCTAGAACTGAGCAACTCCGCAAAATCCAAGGCGGCAAAACTTCCTTTTTTTTTTTTTTCAAGCAAGTTCTCAGTGGCACACCTGCTCAGAGCTGTCCAAGCCAACTGGAGCCCATCATGAAAGTCCATAATAAAACCAAGGAGACTCTGTACCACAATCCATAACACAGCACGTGTTAGCGCCAATCCAAGTGCCTTCCTTCTCATTCCTGGTGCAGAACACCACATGAGAACAAAAGGATGGGACCGCCTAGGATATCGCTCCTTTCCATGCTTAAAGAATCTGGTTCCTTTTATTGTTTTAAAGGATTCGCTGAATAGTCGCAATAAAAGCATCTGCCTTTTTCTGCCACAGATTTATAGACACTTATTTATTTATTGAGGTTTCTTATTTAGACTGGGTGCTGCAGACTTCCAGGTCATTTGTGCCGGACAAAGATTTAACAGCTTGTGCCAGCTGAGCAACAAAAGCCACCGTGAAATCCTCCTCCCAGCTCCTCCTCTCCTCAGAGCCCTGCCACAAAGGCACTCCTTCACTGCACGCACCCAGACCCCGCAGCTCGCCCTTCGCTGCCCAAGTGACAGCTGCTTGTTTGTCAGGATGACGAGGCAGGGGGAAACACGGGGCTTGGTATTCCTGCCTGACACTGAATTTTACATGATGTGAAAGAGTCTGGCTTGTACGGTACAGGTTCAGCAAAACGCACAGAAAATGCCACTATCCCTTTGCCCTCCCAGATGGAGGCACAAAGATGCTGCACTCGCATCTTTGCTGTCTGCCTTCATTTGGCTTTGGAGGATCTTGAGGTACCAGAGGACAGTGAGGTTTTGGAGCGGGTTCAGAGAAGGGCAACGAGGCTGGTGAGGGGTCTGGAGAATAAGTCTCATGAAGAGCAGCTGAAGGAACTGGGGTTATTCAGCCTGCAGAAAAGGAGGGTGAGGGGAGACCTTATCACTCCCTACAACTACCTGAAAGGAGGGTGTAGAGAGGTGGGGGTTGGTTTCTTCTCCCAAGTAACAAGCGATAGGACAAGAGGAAATGGCCTCAAGTTGCATCAGGGGAGGTTCAGATTGGATATTAGGAAAAATTCCTTCACTGAAAGGGTTATCAAGGATTGGAACAGGCTTCCCAGGGAAGTGTTTGAGGCACCATCCCTGGGGGTATTTAAAAGACGTGTAGAGGTGGTGCTGAGGGACACAGTTTAGTGGCCAACTTGGCAGTGCTAGGTTAACGGTTGTACTTGATGATCTTAAAGGTCTCTTCCAACCAAAACAATTCTATAATTCTATGATTGATTCAATGATCTCTCACATTACCCTAGTCCTACAACAAGAACAAATAACAAATGTGGGGAAAACCTCAGAGTTTCATTTACCCCAGCCTTAACACTCAGACAACAGCACAAGCCCAATGATCTTAAAGGGCTCTTCCAACTAAAACAATTCTATAATTCTATGATTGATTCAATGATCTCTCACATTACCCTAGTCCTACAACAAGAACAAATAACAAATGTGGGGAAAACCTCAGAGTTTCATTTACCCCAGCCTTAACACTCAGACAACAGCACAAGCCCAAGAGGCTTCCCTCCATCTCCAGCTCGTACAACATCCTTCCTCACAGCTGACGGACCACTTACTGGCAGGAAACTCACTTTCAGCTATGGCCAACGACATTGTTACAACCCACAGCACTGTGGGCTTGTGGGCTTCGGCAACCGGGAGACAAACTTATTCAAAGCATACCTGGCTGCCTTCCTAGCTTGAGAAAGTGCCAAGCGCACATCAAGCACATGACAGCTCCCAGCGTGACTAGCCTTACCTTTATTTTTTCTGCAAGCAAAGGAAAGGTTAAATTAGCGAACATTTTGGTTTTCCTTTTAGAGAACAAAAGCCACAAAAAATATGGTCTGGAAATATGACAACAAAAATAGATCCAGACCCTTTGACACAAACACCTTGAATCAAAGTCAAGTTTTACCAGCAGAGGAATTGAAGAATAAAACTACAGGAGTAGGGGCTTTCATAGTCTGTCTTAAGAGCCAGAAGTCAGGATTGCTGAGTACATTATTAGCTGGATACATTTCTGCTGCTAAAAGATCATTCTGATGAAATACCCTTGATGAAGAGACAAGGCTGAACACCACACACAAGACAGCTGCTTGGGTGAAGCCCAGAGCAGCATCAGGACCATGAACGCCTGCAAGCTAAATTCCTGACTAGTCACATTAAAGAAAGATCATTTAGTTGTAAGACAAAACAACAGGCAAATCAGAGCTTAACTTCACCATTTTTGAAAGCCTCAGGTGATTCACCAAGGAAACAGTCTTAAATTAGAATGTTCTTCCATCTAATGAGATAGGACCAAGAACACAGAGGCTTGCATAGATTATTTAGACAGCAAACCACAGAAGTTATTCTGGTGAGGACAAATTCAGGGGTTACAGAAACATGAGATGCCATTTTGTTTGCTGGCAACACAACACAATCTCTGCACAAATTGGGTTTTTTTAAAAAAGAAAAAGCTGGTATTTTCCACAGTTGCAAGATATAAAACATGGAGTATAACAGAGTAATCTGTTATCCATATCGGTTAGTCATCCCCAGTTCATTGACCTAAAAACCAAAAAAGCACCTTACTAAATACAGGCACGTCTGCTGCCCCAGCCGATCATAGCCATGGAGAGCAGGGGCGACCACCTGAACGCAGGAGACAGAGCCAACTATGTGACTACTTGATGATTTTTCCACTATGACAAAGAATAAACTTTCTGTGCCTTAAAGACAAATTTTCTCCTCAATTTTGACAGAAACTTGGTCAGGCACCCTATGTATCCCAGCAAACAAGCAAAGCCCACTTTCAGACCCACCCTTGACTCTGAGCTACCTTTCCGCCTTCAACACCCTTTGCATCAGGTCCAAGAGATCCACCAGCACAGCTGACAGAGCTGACAAAGTGGGAAAGAATTTGTATCAGCAACAGCTTTGCACTGGAGGAGGAGAAGATTAAAATGCCAGGTAAGACTACGGGAGACTTGCATCTGCCCAGGAGACAGGCAGGAAACCAGCTTCAGTGCAATATTGCTCCCTTCTGGGACAGACGCGTGTGGGACCTTGTGTCCTCGCCTAGGGCTGTGCTGCAGCACAGGGCATCGTAGAAACATCTCAGACAGATGCCCCCCTCTCCATCTCTATAGAGACCTATAAAGAAAAAGAACTGTAGTTGATCCAAGCACACAAGCAGCTTATCAACTCTCATGTGGATGTTCTCTATAATAGTTTCTAGCTTTTGTCCCTCTCTGTTCCTCCAGGGTCAACTCTCCTTTACTACTCCTTTTACTTATTCCACTGTCCTCCTAGTCAATGCCCTTTCCCTTGCACTGCAGTTCTTTTTGCTTTTGCTTTCTTGTAGGATCACTTTGCTTTCCTAAATGAAATGCATCCCATGGTACAAGGGTTGTGCAAAGGGGTCAGCACTCTCAGGCAGAGCTTCTGTGGAGTTTTTTGGCTTGTTTGGGTTTCTTGGCTTTTCCTCTGATTTAGAATTTTCTCTGAAGCATACAGAGGAAATGTAGGGAACAAACTCTGCACTCAGTTACTGCAGGGCTGACTTAGCTCAAAATCCCCAATTTTGAGTTCATCCAGAGTTAGACCAAGGTAAGTGAAGACTGAATGTGTCCCAACACATTTAATATACACAGCCTCCTGTACGGTGTGTATGTGTGTGTATACACCTGAAAATTTCATTCATGCAGAAGGAAAAAGCATTCAGTAGAGAAAATACTGAAGATGTTAGATAACCATAAAATAAACACATTGGCGCTTTCATAACCTACTCAAGATACGCCAACTGTTCAGTTTTGCTCTCCCAAGTTTCAAGTAGGGGTTCTTTGTCTCCGCATTACCCTTATCTCCTGACTTGAACTCTTGACCAATATTGGCACAAAAATAAAAAATAAACGATAAAGCAAGTAACTACTCCAAATAAATTGGAACAGTAGCTCTTGACATTCAACACTTTGCTTTTGGCTAAACCTTTGCTGTGTAAATAAATAAATGGTTTAGGTTATTCTGTGTTAAGAGATACAAAGATGAGTAATAGCTAATATTTTTGGTTCCAGAGTCCTAGAATTACACTCTTGGAATGAATTACTTTTTCCTGAAGTTTATGGTGTGACACATCATATGAGCAATTGCTGCTTCTCTCAATCGTTGCACTAAAATAGTTCAGGTTGGGCTAAAGCATAGTGGAGCGGAGGTGAGGGGGAAGTGCAAGCACCACTCTTCTCCACAGATCCTTGGAGGAGATGGTGACATTGCTTACAGAACCAAGCAGTTAAAACACCATCAGCAAATACAGGCACGTGTCATCACCCAAACAAAGGCATGCATTTGACACACACGGGCGGAGGATTTTTGCCAGCTAGTGTTTTAGGAGGGTTTGTGAATCTGCAAGAGAGAGGCGAGGCGGGGGGTAGAGCTGGCTGGCACCAAACCGCACAAAACCAGTCACAGCAAGGCCCTGAGAAAAAGCAAGAAGAGACAGTTTAAAGGACCAAAGGTTGGCTGGAGAAAGCTGGGAGCTAGGGCTTGGGTTGCTAGATCGCTGCTGCACCCAGAGAAAACACATTTTGCACCCTCTTTGTAAATAGTCATGCCTCGACAAGTAAAACTGCAAAAAAACCACGGAGGGTGGCTCACACATATCCTATGCCGAGTGCAGCATTGATATGTCCTTGCAAGAGGCACCTTTTGCGGTGGGCATCTCCCAGACCTGCTCCCCAACAGCACACCGAGCCCACAGAGCCAGTGATGGGCCTGCTGCGCCAGGCAGGAGGAACCTCCAGGTGCTCAGTGGGCAGAAGTCAAAGTCATACTCTAACCCCCCCAACCCCAGCCTCGCCACGTCTGCTGGCTATTTATAACCCCAACAGTGACATTTGGAAAAATCACAGGTCAAGAAGAAGTGCTTTTGTAAGTGAGGGAGAGATGTTTGCTTACCCAGCGGACATGTAAAGGTCTATTCAGATCATTGCCTGACTGCTCTGTAGCAGGGTCGTTTTGTCAGAGTGCGGCTCAGTCTTATTGAGACTTTTGTTTTCTTCAGACCAACCCTCTATAAATACTCCTCGGTGCTGGAAACCTGCTTTGAAAACTTGTATTTTTCAACCTCTGTTGTGCTTCGATAAGAAATCCCAGGCATTGTATGCCTGCAGCGTACTGCTGATGGGAAACCGAATGTTGGATACCAGGATGAAGCCCAACACAAAAACATAATAACAGTGGGGGGGAGGGCAGATCCAAGCCTGCTGTAGAACCTATTTTCAACTACACACAACACCGATGGAAGGCAATCGGGTTTCTGGTTTTTGGTTGGTTGCTTTCCCCACTCCCCAAGTTTTATCCAAACCACAGTTTTACTGTGGTCTATCCCTCTACCTAGCTTTCCCTGGTGAATCTCAAGCTTTGACCAGTTAAGACACAGGATCATTCCACTTGGATAAAAGCCAGGTAACAACCATATGACCAGCAGTGAGCTTAGTCACACAGGACGTGAGCACTCAGGGAACCCAGGTCTGAGTTCAGCCTCGGCTTTCCTGCTCCCCAGCTCGGATGCCTTTGCACAGGCTGTCTCTTGGCAGAAGGACACACCTCAATGGCAGCAAACCCTCCTGTCTGCCAGGAAACGGGTTTTCTCAATGGCCTGTTTGCCAAGTCAAGGTCAAGAGGCCTTGAACAATGCCCACGTCAGACACTCACAACAACATCTAGAAGAACAGCTTCATCGTAACGGCCCCGCCTGGCAAATAATGTTATAACATGTTTAACTTCACAGAGAACACAAGACTGCATGTGACCTTGCAAAATCAGGCTATGACATTTTAAGGACTTTAAGAGTTTTCCCCACTTACCCAACCACTTGAATTGTTTCCTTCTGCAAATTCTCTCCTAACTTTAAATAAGGGGAAGGCAGTTCCTGCAGACCGCTGCCAAAGGGAGCTCCAGCTGAATTGAGAGGAAACTGGTTTGAATAAGAATCCAGCAAGCACTGTGGGATTTGGCCAGGAGACCAACATAGCACAAGAGAAGCAACTTCAAGAGCAGGACAACCCCTCTGCCTTTTCTTTTTTTTTTTTTTTTTCTTGTTGTTTTTTTGGGTTTTTTCCCCCCCTCCTTTTTTTTTGCCAGGGTCTACTTCTGGCAGATCTGCTGCAGATGATGCCAAGCCCGGCAGCAGTGCCGACTCTCAGCACCATCCTGGGCTGTGGGATGCCTGGTGTACCCTGACCAGTCAGATTAAGTTCAGAGCCAGAGGCTACAGGGTGCAGCTGAGGGCACAGTCAATGGGAAGGCCTGGGATTTGGTCTTTTGCACCTAAACCCACAAACCTTTACTGTCTGGTTTAAGCTTACCCAGGAGAATGAGACGAAGAGCCAGACCACGTACGTGTTTTACAGCCACCATCACTGTGGGATTTGGCCAGGAGACCAACATAGCACAAGAGAAGCAACTTCAAGAGCAGGACAACCCCTCTGCCTTTTTTTTTTTTTTTTTTTTTTCTTGTTGTTTTTTTGGGTTTTTTCCCCCCCTCCTTTTTTTTTGCCAGGGTCTACTTCTGGCAGATCTGCTGCAGATGATGCCAAGCCCGGCAGCAGTGCCGACTCTCAGCACCATCCTGGGCTGTGGGATGCCTGGTGTACCCTGACCAGTCAGATTAAGTTCAGAGCCAGAGGCTACAGGGTGCAGCTGAGGGCACAGTCAATGGGAAGGCCTGGGATTTGGTCTTTTGCACCTAAACCCACAAACCTTTACTGTCTGGTTTAAGCTTACCCAGGAGAATGAGACGAAGAGCCAGACCACGTACGTGTTTTACAGCCACCATTAGTGCCAGCCCATCTCCAGCTCTTTTTTGAAGTGTCCAAGAAGGGTCATGTAATGAATTCATATTCTTTTCTTCCTTCCTTTCAGTGATAGCTCTCTGGCATCACTGGTAGATTGCTTTGTATTTTACCACTCTCCTCACCACAAAAATCTGAGCTTAGTTTTCAAAACCAGCTCATGAAGTTGGGTGGCCAATTCAAATCATATTAAACAGACCTAACTTTGAAGTCTGCACAATTGTCAGCACAGTCCTGAAAGGAATCCCTTTAAGGGTATCTCAATTTGGGCAACCAACCAGCCAGGCATATAACAAGTTGCTTCTCACAACTGAATCCAAGCATCAGAAAATGCCAACTTCATTCACTGGGTCGCATTTATTCTTTCTTTTAGCTGTTTAAAGCTTAGCAAATTTTACAGTACAGCAAAGGAGTAGGTTTTTTTATATAGCAATTTCCAGTATCTTAAGAAAGAAAGCATTAAAGAAAAGGATCATCCAAGCAAACACATACCAGAAGTCACTAAACTGTACACCTTCAGAAAGGACCACACACGTCCCACTCAAGACAGAGAGAAACCACAGCTCTTCCATTAGGAGTGTCAGACACGGATAAGTTGAGACACCAGCACAGAAACACAAACTTAACTTCCACCATGTGACTGAACACAATGAAACCATAAGAAAGGTAATATGCTTGATGTTAGGCTTTTGCCAGATTTCCTTGTGGCCCATACCACCCAATTCAGAGAAACTGTCTGAATAAGCTCCCAGGGTGGCATTTTTAGTGGTACTCCCTTCAGCTGTCCTGCCTGGCTTCCCAGTTCCCTAACAAATGTCACCATCCTATTTGCCTTTCAAAAACTGCTTTCAAAGAGAACCGCAGAGCATTTCTGAGGGTACTCTTCCACAAGAACAAGCCCTGTCCTAAGGCCTAGAAAATAGCCACCTGATACCTTTTGTATTTGCCTTGTATGCTTGCTGCAAATGGAATATGGGGGACAGACGTTGAGTTAAACATGTGTGTGCATGAGCACATATATGCGCTGTGAAAAGGCCGCTCAGTAGCTAAACAATTAGAGACATGCTGAGATTTTGTGTTAAACAAGCATTATCATTCCTTTGCTTCACACTTGAGTGACAATGTTCAGTGTTTGATAGTTTTTGTATCTGCTCTTTGTAGGACAGATGAATATGTAGTTTTTCTTTTTTATTTGCTCTGACATTAGTAAAATCAGCCACCAAAAAAGGCAGAGAGGAGTCACTTCTGTTAAAGTATTCTCTTTTCTTTTGAGACTCCGACAGCCAGCGCAAGCCAAGAGTTTTGAGCTTAGCAATACATAAAACCAGCTGCTGTAGAGACAAGTACAGGATAAATGTCTCAGTAGGCAGGAGGCCACTCTCTCTGTTGGCAGACTAGACACAGTCAGGAAAGCTTGAAATCAGCCCCTGAAGAAATATAAACTCTTCTAAATAAGAAAGTAGTTCTGACTATGCTCACTCAAATACTTCAGATTCAAGGTAGCTTGAACGAAAAGAATCAAATAGCCAGGGGATAAAAAGAAAATCTTACCATTACCTACAACCCAAAGACGACAGTATCCAGCAATGCAGAAAGGGATTCAGGAGTACTTTAGATAAGCAAATGAATTTAAGCCCTCTTGATGCCACAGCCAACTTAAACATAATCCCTCAAAGCATAAGCAGGATGTATTTGTTAAAGTAAGAAAAGGTATTAATTACACCTGTCCAAGGCACTGGGGGCTATTATTAGATTACTGTATCCAGTTCTGGTGCCAGTAATTAAAAAAATGATATTAAAAATTTGGAAAGGGTTCTGAAAATAGTTTCAGGAACAGTCTGAGGTCCAAGAACTGTTTGTCATAGTAACTGACTGAATCTCAAAATATTTAATTAGGAGAATGTTAAGCACTGACTTGATGATTTGCTGCAAGTACCTACATGAGGAAAAGATTTCTGATAACAGAAAGCTCTTTAATCTAATAAAATAAAAATTAACTTCCCAAAAGGTAAATTGGGCAAACTCAGGCTACAAACATGATCCATGTTTTTTTAGGTGTGGTGAAGTAATGATAGAAACATCTTATCTTACAGAGATGAACGTAGATCTTGAATTTTTCCTTTCTCTCTTGAAGAAAGTATGCAATAGCTCAACAAAACATTGACACAGATACTCCTGAAGAGAATACTGGGGCTCATCTTCTACAGGAAGTCAGGCTGAATGATTGCTGTGATCCCTTTGGGCTTCAGTGCCTGTACATATGCGAAGAGTCTCTGGTCCCTGCAGAGAGTGGCAGGGGACAAGGCACGACCCAGGAGGATGGGGGTTGACCTAGGCAAGACACTCTGGGAGCCATCAGCAGTCACATCAAGGGATGCAAATTTTGCAAGCTCTCCCTGACATCCTTGCTGGAGCTCCCCAGCACAGAAGACATGAAGTGTCACGAGGAGTCATGCAAATATTGATGCTGCTGCAGACAGCCCAACTCACCCACGGCTCTGCTGCTGACTGTATCAGCACAGTCAAACCAATGTTTCCACGGGGAGACAGAGTTTTCATATGTTGAAGCACTGGTGTTTGCAAGGACATACTACGGGTCTGCTCCTGCTATGCTAAGAGAAAGGGAAGACCACATGAAAGTTTTAAGACTGTCAATATTGCAAGGCTGTGTGCATGGACTCCTCATGGTGCGGCATTCCCCGTACTTCTGTGGTTCTTCCTTCCCTTTTCTCTTACTTCAATCAGGAAGGAAACAGAGTGGAGGTAATTGCTGATTTAACACACCACTAATGCCTTGTCTGATGTGGTCCATTTCCATAGAGTGGCTCGGCTTCACTGGAGGAGAGCCGTTCCTAGCAGTATTTCTCTTCAACACACTTTTTATTTCACATCGTATTTATGGGTAACTTCATGCCATTCTTCATGGGCAACTATTATAATCCTTTCCTGGACATACTTCTGCTCTGCTGTTTCCATAAAGCCAGCTGCCCTTTTCCCCCTCTCATCTTCTGCTTCACTCCCTTGTCAAACAGCTGAAAGATGGACATGTTCTTATCTGCTAGCATCTCTGCCACCTGAAACGGACAGATCTTTATAACACAGTGACCAGCAGGAGATGGTTTTGAGACAAAGTGGGTGCCACAATTCTGTCCCTACCCAGCTGCTCTGAAAAGAAACGCCCAGGGATTACATTTTTCCTTGGCACTATATGTCCAAAGCAGCAGGATCGGTACAACCCACAGGTGCCAGAGGGTCAGAAGAGCCTGGGAAGGAAAAACCTGTGTGACTAAAGCACAGCCCCATCCACCAGTTGTTGAGTGAGTCATGGAGGAGATCTGTCTCGCCTTTGGCAGAAAAAAAAATCCATTCCAGTGACCTTCCAGTGCTCTCTTGGTTGACTAATTAATGGGGTAGCCATAACTGCATCCCCCAAGGGAGAGGAGCGCATTTTTACCTCCCTGGCTTCTAAAGATATCTACGTAAGTCAAGAGAGATTAGGCAGACACTGATGGAAGTAGTGGCGGCAGAAAGCCAGGCACAGAGATACATGAGGAGGCACTAAAGAGGTTCCAAAAGAAATCCTTAAGAGCTTGTCAAAACCAGCCTCCACACCAGAGACATCCCTTGCAAGGAGAAAGGGTGTCTCTGAATGCCTGGGACAGATGAGTTTGCCTTGCCATTAGCATGTAAAATCTTTGTCAAGTATCACTTTCCAAATATTTGCTGTTTTTCCAAAAAGGGCTTTTTGACCCCCGTTCATAAGGTAAGACCGACATGCTTAACCACCGCCTAGCACTTAATATGAAAAAACTCTTTGAATCCAAGGTACAATCAGCTCACAGGAAAGATGTTTTTCAGGGCCTGCCACACAAAAGTGCTTGGGGAGCCTGATGGGCGGTCACTGCAGCAGATGGAAAACCCGATCAGACCAGCAAGGTCCTCACTTCACATCGACAGAAGTTGATGGCCACGCACAACCCCTCCCAGAGGAGGCCGGCGTGACAACTGCTGGAAAATGGAGGTCCTGTCTACCTAGACGTGGCCCTAAGAGGCTGTCAGGACAAGGAGAAGTCACCAGAGCCAAGGCCTGGCAAGGCACAGTTGGTACCTCAGCCACAAGTCAACCGTATCCCATCCAGCTGTTTCTGATAAACCATAACTTGCCTTCCTAATGTTGAAAACTTTGGTCACAGGGAGATGGATGAAAATCTCGGGGGGAATGTGTGGGGAAGCCATAACAGAGGAGTGATACCAAATGACATTCCTTCAACACCAGTCCCTGCAGGAGAAACCTGGCGGCCCACACCACTTCCCATTTTCCTGATCACAGATCCTGATATGTGCTTCATATTAAATAGTCCCCCTTTCACATTTTAGTGATCAAATGCATAACTGGACTTACGGAAGACTAACTGTCCCTGATTTAAAGCACTTTAATAGCAATATAGCTTTGAATCTTTAAGCAGGGAAAAAGAAACCCAAACAAAAGCCCAAGAGCCACTGCTTTTGAGGCCCAGGTAACACTCTCCTTTGTAGTGATTTAAAACACAGTAGATAAAGCATTTACAACTGTTGGGAGCCAAGAAAAAGGTGTCTCCAATAAAGTTTTTATATATAAACAATATGTTCTCTCCCTTAGATCTGTGGACGTTATTCACAGAAAATAAATTTATTCTCTGAAAAAAATGTTTCCATGACAATCTTCCACAACAGGCAGAGAGCAAAGGAACTTTATTATATATATAACTTATCTTTTTTTAGTTCTCTTTGTTGCAATGATTTTTCTCATAGCACTAGTAGCACTGATCTTGCCCTGCAAATGAGAGGAGGCATCTTGGGCCTCGCATTCAAGGTGCTGGACCTAGGACTCAGCAGTGCGATAGCAGAGCAAAGCATTGACAGAAAAGGAAACTTTGGTCAGGAGAGCACCAGCTTTCTATTCATATTTTTTTTTGGATGTGGCCTCTCTGTGAGTTACTGTGGTCTACCCAGGATGACATGGGGTTGGAAGGGACCTCTGGAGATCATCTAGTCCAACCCCCCTGCCAAAGCAGGTCCACCTAGAGCAGGTTGCACAGGAACATATCCAGGTGGGTTTTGAATGTCTCCAGAAAAGGAGACTCCACCACCTCCCTGGGCAGCCAATGCTCTGCCACCCTCAAAGTAAAGAAGTTCCTTCTCACGTTCTTATATTCAAGTTTGTGCTTGTCCTGTCATAGGGCACCACTGAAAAAACACTGGCCCCATCCTCTTGACACCCACACTTGAAGTATTTATAAGCATTGATCAGATCCCCCCCTCAGTCTTCTCTAGACTAAAAAGACCCAAGTCCCTCAGCCTTTCCTCATAAGAGAGATGCTCCAGGCCCCTAATAATCTTTGTAGCCCTCCTCCCAGACTCCTTCCATGGTCGCAGAGTCTCCTTCCTGCTTCCTGCAAGCTCTGATTCTAAATGCTGATCAACATATGGGTTTTGCAGGGATTTGCCTCATCAGCTTAGAAACAGGTACCTCAGCCCTGGCATGGGCCTCAGAGCTGTGCTTGTGATGGTGGCTTCTCTCTTACTCCAGTAAAGCTTACTGGAAAAACCTACCCAGTTCTCTTCATCAGTGCAACCTCCATCAGCCCCACTGAAGACACCGGCACCACTAGATTCTTACCCTCGGGGAGATCAGCCACCAGAAAACCCATTGGGGAAGCACAGCAGAAGTTTCACAGAGCTACAGAAATTAGAGGTTTGGGGTTTTGGCTCCTCAGCTTATCTAAAAAACAACAGCTAAATCAACCTGGAGCTGAAATAATGCAAACTGTGGCAACATGGCAAGCAGAGGAGTACTCGAGTTAGCCTGACTTTAGCCAGCACTGGTTTACTTTGGTTCAGTTGTATCCCATGCTGCTAGATGAGCACCAACACAATAATCCACCTAATTTTTCTTCTGGATGATATCTACGCAGTCATTGGCTTTGGACAGTTTTAGATGGTTCTCCATAACCTTGAAGAGTGGCATAGTCAGCATGTAAGCTCTCAGTTCATTTTATATTATTATTCATACAACAGCTTGGGGTTTAGATATACTATTACAATTCAGTTGCCAGAAGATCTGTTGCACCATCTCATGACTGCTTTCCTTCTGGGGTTATATCCTTGTGAAGATTAAGTGCTGCTCATTAACACCCTCCATTTTCCCGACTGCAGGCAAACAAATAACTCAGGAGGGCAGAGGGGCAAAGATGCCTAATGTGTTATATCCACTAAAATGCATGAAGCTGCAGTAGCACTCTCCAGGTCATTGGTATAAAAGGAGATACAGCAGACTGCAACATGTAGAAAGCAAAGCGTGTTTTAATTACCAAGACTTTATAGGTAACACATGCCTGCAAAAACAGGCACACAGCTTTATGCATTTTTAAAATATGTTAAAAATACAGAACTTGCAAGAAAAAAGACAAGGATCCAGATGTAGGCGTCACGTAAGAACTACACCTGGTGTCAATTCAACCTAAACACTTGGCTCCCCTCAATCCCGCATACGCCACTAAAATTATAACAGTCTATACGAAAAGCAGCACATTGCTGACATGCACTGTTAGTGACATCCTTAAAACTGCTGAATGTAAACTTGAAAGCAGATTATCTCAAGAGGATAAGCAACTGCCACATGTGCATGAATTCGGCTCATTGCAGAACAAGTTGCAAGCCACAGCTGAAAAATATTAAAGCAATCTTCCTGGAAGACAGGCTGCACTGATGAACAGGCTCTCTTGCCTATTAAAGCCTATTCCCACTTACAGCAAGCATACAACACAGAAAAGAGTTAGAGGGAAGAGTGTGGCTTTATAACAAGTGCCTGATGCAACTGGTTACTCTTCAGATGAACAAACTGTTAGCAGGTGATGGTATAGCAAACCGAGCAGGTAGGTGCACATCAGCAATTTGGCACCTACTCTCTCTTATGCTCAAATCCTTGCATGCTCCGTACCACGTTATCAGGGAACACCGTGCTGACACAGCAACCTATCTTCTGGTGCTGCTTCCAGCCAAGTCCCCACTGATGCTGTTGCAACCATGACACTGTCCTTCAAACGATTTTCTGAAGTATCATATGTTAACAACACCATATGTTTAGTAGCTTCAATACAAGTTACGCATCTGCACACACACACACAAACCTCTGTGAAAAGAATAGTGTCAAAGCTGTGAAAGCAAACACTTAGAAGCAAGGAAATGTCAAAACTCAGGCTGCAGAGACACCCTCATTTCATCCCTGTGGTACATATGATTAAGAGTAGCGTATCATCCCAGTCCAACAGTTGGAAGCTGTTAATTAAAGGGGAACGGCATCCTGGGAGAAGGCCACTGTGCAGATTTGCAGTAGGCACTTTTCAATACAAGCTTTTATTTTGGATAGAGATAAAATTTAAAAGTATGTAGAGAAACAGGTAAGAAGAAAACTACTAATTAAACACAGTGAGAGAACAGACGCATCTAGGAAACTGATATACAAGTATCACTGGAGGAAGAACATGAAATAACAGATCAAATTTCAAATTAAGATCCTGTGGCTTTACCCTCTGAGCCACTGAAATCAATGAAAATGTTCCAAGTTTCACAGTTTTACCTACAACCTCATGATATTTGGGGGAGAAAAAAAGAGAGGGTTGAACTGAAAGACCAGTGACCACCTTAGAAACTCAACTTTTGTTTGCAGTGAAGTAACTTCCTGGCCTATCTGGCTGGCAAGATGGTTTGAAAGTGGAAGTTACACACACGTTCACGGCGCCCAAAACTCAGAAATCAGAAAAAGGTAAAGATCCTAGAACTGCATATGAGTATATACCAAATTTCCCAGGTTTTAAGCCAGCACTACTGCTTGGGCAACCCTGGATCTTGACATACAGACAAGGTTGACAATGCCAGAAGCCCTCAATGGGAGGGCCCCACCAGTGTTGTTTCCCCAGTGAAGAGAAACAATGTTGCATGAGGAGACATAGTTACCAAGGGAATTAATGGGGCCAGATCCCACCTGCCAACACCCCCAAAGGCTTATGGCCACGACATCTCCGTTCCCTGAAGTCTATGGTGGAAGACACAGGAAAACCATGAATTTACTCAAGGCAAAATTAACACTGTGACTTGTGAAAACATATATGGCATCACAGCACAGCATCTGTCTACTGGAACGACCACTTTTGTCCATATTTCTCTGTGTCCACCTGTCTGTATTGTCTTAAACAGTTGCTAGAAGACACAAATGGTGCTAAATGAGTCACTCCAGCCTTTGCTTCAGGCAAGAAGTCCTGACAGGCTCAGATGAGAGCTGCCTTCTCTGTCCTACCAGAGAAGGGGATGGAGGGGTCTGCAGTGGGAGGGGTCTCGCAAAGGGAAAGGTGGGGTGCAGGACCAGGGACCGATACCACCACATTTGGACCTCTCTATACCGTTCACTGGAGTGAACACTGCTTAAACTGACAGCCCATGCCTAGTCACAGGAGGCATTTTAGGAGACGGCTGCCTTGGC
The DNA here is from genome assembly GCF_001431845.1 of Calidris pugnax. Classification (NCBI taxonomy): domain Eukaryota; kingdom Metazoa; phylum Chordata; class Aves; order Charadriiformes; family Scolopacidae; genus Calidris; species Calidris pugnax. The sequence goes on from NW_015090805.1 coordinate 8,643,942, forward strand.
TGGTGTAGAGCAGTCACATAACCTGCACGACCTGCATCTCACAGGGATGCCCTGGCAGGCAGCTCCAGGCCCACCTCACTCCACACCTACAGAAAAGGCTGGGAGCTGAACTGCTCCCCCTGTGCTCACCAAAAAGCGCCTCAGAAGGTGAAAGATGGGGACGAAGGTTGCACAGAAATGCTCCAGCTACGCTGACGTGTAGTTTTGCACAACGTGCAGGTAGCAGCCACGCAGATCCCCTTTGGAAACACCTCCCTCCTTCGAGGGGGGCTCACCAGGGTGAAAGAGGCATTTCCAGCTCACTGCAGGGAGGCTGCTCTGCCCACCCCAGCACCTCCAGGGTGCCCCAATACACCTCTTTTTCTTTTTTTCTTTTACCTCTTCATAGAGAAATGCATTCTGAACATGAACTCTTCTCTGAAAAGGCCACTTTTAATATTAATTGCTTTGCCTTCATAGAAGGAACTGGTAAATTGTATTTTTAGCTGCTGCTTCCCGCTGTTGCAGAAAGCCACTTGACTTACTGTAACTAAAAATGTACCTTTTTCAAGCTTAACAATAGCACTAAAGAAAACGATAAACAAAGGTTTTGGTGGATGAGAAATCAAATGCTTTAATTTGCCTCGAGGACTCTTTTTTTTTTTTTTTTTTTGTGTGGTAAA
>NW_015090805.1:8644666-8649050 GCF_001431845.1 Calidris pugnax
AGGTTTTGGTGGATGAGAAATCAAATGCTTTAATTTGCCCCGGGGGCTTTTTTTTTTTTTTTTTTTGGTAGTGCTAAAGATTACACCTAAAAGTAGTTAAATGTAATCTCAGTTCAAGTTTGTTTGTAAGAACTTTGGCTCAATATATCGCCAATACATTGTCACTCCACAACACTATATGGAGTTATTTGGACGTTTCATCGAGGTCCACGGCAGATAACACAATCTATCTGGTCTACTAATGGAGCCTTATACCACCCACTCTGCGGTGATAGCAACATAATCTCAGCTGTCTAAAAATGCAAAGAAATCATTATCTTGCACTATCTGCCTTTGCCTGATGCCTGTTGCCCCGTGAGTGCCCCTTCCGAGTCCCAAGCAGGAGGCTCGAAACAATCTGAGAGGAGATTGTTCCCCGGGCTCCCAAAGTTAGCAGAGTAACAATACAGCTAACTCAGCAGGGTTTCAGAGCCACAATTTAAGGCTAAATTGGCTTGCTCTTCATAGAGGAACTATGTTTCCTTAGGATTAGCAATAAAGACTGCCTGAGTTGATCTGACAAATCAGCCTTTTACCCCAAAATGTCAGATTATAGGCTGCGATATTTTTATTCAAAAGCAATGGCAAGACTAATCTGTTCAACATTCTCCTGCGCTCAGCTAAAATACACTTAATTGCATCAGGCACTACCAAACATTTTTCAAGCCCAGAAAATAATAACATGCCTGACATTATGGCAACATAAACCGCAAGAAGTACCGTAAAAGATTTGATTTAAAGTCCTCCAATGCTAAAGACGTTCATAGGGAAGGCTTAAAAATCTCACCTCAGCTCACCCCTTCGTGCTTAGGTTCTCGTAGGAGCTGCTGGTTCCCATCCCACACAAGTCACTCCAAACGCATCGGCCATCAAACTGCCCTCGAAGCAGCTGGTAAAGTAACTAGCATTTGGCCCAAAGTACATAACATCTCATGCTCTCTTGAAGACCTCTTCAGCTTCTAGCAATTTCAGGGTGAGGTAATGGCAGATTTTTGGCATCCGCTCCGCATTGCCTTGATTCTGTACAATGCATTGTGTCAGTGCGATGGATCCGAGCCTAGTTGGGGACTCATTAATCCATGGATTTAATTTCTAAACACACAATTTTCTGAAACAACAATGCACATTAACTCCTCCGGAGTTGCTGAAGTCTGCTGCAAATCAAAACCTGTTTGGGACCCCCTTACTGACGTTAGATATTTCAGTGACCATAATGGCCTGGCCTCTGCCAAAACAGCTACCAGACGTTAGCAGTAAGACCCCTACTTTGCACTAGTATGGCAATTTAATTGAAATTTAGGCAATGCCCTTGCTCAACAACAGCTTTACAAGACAAAAATCAGATGTCAATTCATTTTTTTTTCTTTCAAAGTACATGCAGGCACTAATCCTGGAATAATAGGCTCATAAAACATCAGCTTAGAAAAATGCAGCAATTACACTGATCCAGCAAGCTGTCCACTGGAGACAGCTTTGTTTCCACATTTTGCTTCACTGAACTCCACTTGAGAGCGCATTAAGTACACACTCCTGCAGATTAACTTTTCCTCTGCAAGTGAATGGACTGGAAGACTATACACAGCCAACTTCTGGCTCACCCCAGGGAAGGGGGGACAGAATCAGGCCCTTACGGAGTGATCTTCTCTTCCAGCCTCTGGAGGAGCATGGCGTCGCTCTTGAGGCATCTTCTGCTGAGACAAGACAACTTTAGGGATGGAGGTGGGTAGGGAGAGAGAGCAAAAGGTAACTGTCACATACAGCTGCTCATGACACATCTCAGACAGCTCCCTTAACTCCAGCCTGACTTTGGACACCTGATCTCTGGAGGAGGAGGAGGTCTGTACTTAACGTTGCTGTCACCTGGGCTCAGATGCTGGCACTAACCTAACTCCCAAGTGCCCAGCCTGCTGTTCACTGAGATTTCTCAGGAGGTACAAATACAGCTTAATCAATGGATCTGGCCCTTCACGTACCACGATGCTCTTGTGGAAGGACTTTGCCATGGAGATAAACCATTTCTTACATAAAATGTCCTCTTGGCACAGAACCTCCTCCCATGACTTTCTGCCACTGGTCCTCACTCTCACCCTGCCTCGTGATTTTGCTCTCAATCCCATTCCCATCCTTGCCAGCCTCAGCCTCCTCCGACGCAGCCTTGTGCTCTGAGAGGAAGGAGTCCGGGTAAGCAGATGTTTTTCTTCTCTTCCTCATCTCACAGGGAGAGCTCAGCCGCCCGTGGTGGGCTCCATGTAGGCAGAGCTGCCGGCAGCTGCGAGGCAGAGCCAGTTTGGGCACGTTTCAGCTGCCTTTGGCTGGAGGCCATGCAACAGCTTGGTAGAGGAATATGCCCAGAAGAGCTGAGTGTCCATCAGCTCTCTACTCGGGGTAGAATTCTCACGTGGGGTCACGCGTGGGACGGAAAGCATTCACCCCTCCAGTTAGAAGGAGGAACCTCGCTGAGATAGGACCCCACCTGAAGCAAATCATTAATTACTCTTATCTCCTATCAATGAACTCAAATTGCTTACCCATAAATACCTGGAATTAAATAGGTGGATTTTCTGGGAAGATGGACCCTTGATTAGTCAATTTGAAACTATGCAACTGATCTTTCACCCACTGAAGTCGACAGCAAGAGCTTCCTTTGATCCCATGGTACCAGATCAGGTCAGATGGAGCTCAGAGATCATCATCCTTGACTGCAAATACAATCGCAGTGGCTCAGCAGGAAGGAAGTTTGATTCTCCTAGAGTTTCTGCTTGTCACTTTGTCACAGTGTGTGTTATTCAAGACACTGAGCAGGAAAAAAAAAAAAAAAAAGCAGCAGGCCTGGGAGCTGAGACAGAGGGGCGTGTGGTGGGTCTTTTTATTTTTTCCCCTCTTAACAGACTGAGATAAATGTAGCAATCCAAAAATGTGGAGGTGGGAAGGACGTGTGTGTTCATGTGCCTTTTATCAACTAGAGGATCATTGGATGTATCTGTTACCAAGGAGAAGCACACGCTTGGTAACAGAAGAGAGCAAAATTTTTTTTTTTTATTTTTTTTTGCATTCCTACACGATAATAAATATATATTTTTTTTTGCATTCCTACACGATAATAATCGCTAACCTTATCATTTCTCTCACGATGAAAATTCAGAGCCCTGTATTAAATTTCACTCCATGACAAATTTACTGGAATGAAAAGAGAAAAGCAAAAATACCCCAAGCAAGAGCGCAGGAATGCAAGCTACTGGGGTGCAAGGGTACCAGCAGGACTCTCACAGTGCTGCTGGAGCTGCAGGAAATTACACTGTATTTAGCCCCACCGCTCCGAGGAGCTTTCGGTAAGAACCAGGCGTCCCGCTTTGGGCAGCCCCCTGGTAAGGACCTGGTAGAACAGAGGCAGAAGTCAGAGAGCTCCAACAAGACCAGCACAGCTCTTCATGGGGGAGCCCTAGAGGGTTTGTCCGTGCTCTGCTTACAGCCCAGCCGAGCTCCGACTGCTCTTTATAACCTTGTGACATACCCTGATGGGGGGGTGAAAGCCTCCCGTGGGGCTGGATAATAAACAAAAAAGCAGAGACCCTCCGCAGACTTTTTCTTAACAGCACTCTAGGGGGGGGGGGGGAAAAACCCGCATCTTCTGCCCAGCAGTGCTAACAACAACTTCTAATTGCCGAACTGCACCCCCTCCCGCAGCATCTCCCGCCGCTCGGCGGAGCGAGGGGTACCTGTCCGCGCTGTACCTACAGCCGAAACGCCGCCGCCAGCCCGCACACCCTGCCCGCTCCCCGGCAGTGCCCGTCCCGCCGCTAAAAACGTGTTTCGGACTAAAAAAAAATAAATAAACAAACAAACAATCGGGAGAGGGGGGAGTAGGGTGCGTGTGGAGAGAGGAGAGGACAGGTCAAGGGAACGGAGGTGTTTGAAAGAGGAACGCAAAATCACAGCCGCGGGAGTCTCGGGGCGCGAAGGGGCAGCGGGGCAAGGAGGGGAGGGAGCCACAAGCCACCCCGGCTCGGTCCCCTCCTCCGGCGGGGTGCGGAACCCATCCTCCCGGCCGGCGGAGAGCCAGCACCCCCATCCCACACCGCCAACATCCCCCACCGACACACGCACAGACCCCGCCACCCCGAGGGGGGAAGCGGGCAGCCCCGGCAGCGGTACCTTCTCTCCGGTGAGGACGTGCAGCCCTTCCCGGACCTTGGCGAAGGAGCCCTCTCCCAGTTTCCTGCCGATCAGGTAGTTGCCGACCCTCTTGGTGTGCTGGAAGTCGCGGAGCCGCTCCCGGGGCGCCGCCGCCGCCGCGCTCAGCCAGGCGGCCAGAAAACTGCCCTCCGCGCCCGCCGCCGCCGCTCTC
>NW_015090805.1:8649060-8650146 GCF_001431845.1 Calidris pugnax
GGGAGGGACCGGCGGAGGGAAGGAAGGGGAGGATGGGTGGGGGGGAACGGCTCATTCAGTTTGAATTTGCGGTAATTGAAGCCGCTCGCAGGCGGCGAGAGCAGATGCCATCCCAACCCGGCAGCCGGGGTGTTTGCAAATCCGGCTGGTGTGGCCCCCCCCAACTTCTTCAGCCCAAACCGGGGGTGGCGGCGCATCCCTCTCTGGAACGGAACCAGGGGGCCCGGGCAGCGCCGGGGGTCGGTCTGCGTGTGGCTCTTTTATTGCTGCCCGGGAATATCTCCTGTGCTGCTTTGTTTTGGTTTCTTTTTTTTTTTTCCTCCCCATCTTCTCTCCCGATCGTCCCTGAACCCTCCCCCCCGCCCCGTGCCGGGGAAACGTGCGACCGCGACGCCGGTCGTGACCACCCCGCGGCTCCGGCGGGCTCGGCCCCGGCTCCCCGCCTCCTTCACCACCCGCTGCTCCATCTTATCCCTCCCGGCGCCCTCCTTCCTCCTCCTCTTCCTCCTCCTGATGTGCAGCGGGGTTACTAGCCGAGATAACGCGCCATCACACCTCCTCCCCCCGCACCGCCCCGCAGCCTGCATTCCCCCCAAAATGCTCTCCGGGGCTCGGTGGAGCGGGAGGAAAGAGGCGACCTGGGCACCCATCCACCTCCAGGGGACAGTCCTTTCCCCACCTCGTGGAGAGGGAGAAGAAACGGGTGTTTCGCCGTTTTCACCCCCCCGGCTGGAGGCTGCGCTGGCGAACGGGAGGCGCGGGGAGAGGGAGAGCGGGGATGGGGGATGAGACGGAGCCGGGGGAGCCCCCCTGCTTCGAGTTTCCCGTGGTGGGTGATGCTCTACCCAGCTTTGCTTTACCGACGGTCAGGGACACTCACAACCTTCAGCTCCTGCGGTGGAAGAGCTAATAAAACGGTTAATTCATTGAAATGCCTCAGGGCTCATAAGGATTTTAACCTGAAACCTATGGGATCAGCAAGAAAGTAGTCAAGGACTACCTATTTGTCTTTAAGCTCAATCTACGGTTTCAAGTTTTGCCCGCGTCACTGTGTTAGTTAATACCTTGGCGGGGGGGGGGGAAAAA
>NW_015090805.1:8650156-8732254 GCF_001431845.1 Calidris pugnax
GCGCACCCGAGCAGATGTCAGAGCTCTGTCAGCAAAACCTCCCCTAAAGATGCAGTTGTACCTGATAAAAACCGGCTTTAGAGCTTTGCTGCAATCACACTCCCGCCCCATGTGAAGCTGGTTTTCCCACTAGAGGGCTGGCTCGCACAGCTCTCCCCGCACATACTCTGCCACCTCTTTTTAAGCTCTTCTTTTACTCCTTAAAAACGTCAAACCAATCTTAAACCACGCTGCCGTCCCGATACTCCTTGCTTCTGTCTCAACCCCACTTCTGTCACTTCTCTGGGAGAACTGTACCCCTCCATCCCTTCCGCTGGAGTAGTCCAGCTGCATCACTAATCGGATTTGGGGCTGCCATGGGTGTTGATGATCCATGTGCTCCTTCCACACCACCTTTCCTTGACATCATTGCTTTGGTAAAACTTCCTCATTTAAGCCAGAGCTGAGCCACGTCATGATTTTACCATTCCCATCGTAATGGATAACAATTTATAGTCTCCCCCGTGTCAGCCCAGGCTTCCCCAAGCCGTAGTTAATCAGATTAAAACATACCCAGGGCTGGCTTTAGGCAAAAGGTGGGCAGCTGGAGGCGAGGAGCTGCCTGTGTGGGATGAGGCATTGCTGCTGGAGCCCTGCCACCTCCTGATGACCCCACGGCTGGGGCTGGTTGGGGTGCAGTTGGGGTACGAGCCCCCACCACGCAGGAGCAAGCCAAATGCTCTTGGCTCAACTATGTCAGGAGTCATGCCCGTCTCCTCCCACACTTGGGAGCAGTCCTTATCCAGACCCCTTCTCTTTCCTTGTAGGGGTAAGAAAGAATCTAGTCTGCTGGGAAGAAAAGAGGGGGAGATGGAGGTGCCCGCGCTGTGTGGAGACGGAGGTGACAGCGGGGTGGGATGCAGGCCCTCACTGCAAGGTGGGGGCGTACAGGGAAGGAGAACTGGGGAAGCAGGCTTCACCACAGATTTCTGGACCTCAGCTGGCCACTTTTTGCCAATCGACTTCAGCTCCCTGAAGCTGTGACTGACCCCTCCAGCAGGTATTTCCTGGGGCTAAATACAGAGCGGTTCCATTGCTGAGAACTCTGGGACCGGCTCCGCACCACCACACTCAGTGGATATATGTCTTTTCAGATGAAATTTCAAACAAAACAGAAATCCAGCACTGTCCCAGTAGGCAGAAACCGGAGAAGTGAAAGCTCCAAAGCCAATAAATAATACTGTGGTTTTAAAATATACGCTCATCCCATGCTCTGGATACGTTTACAAGTATTACAGTACACAGCCACCTAGAACAAAGGTCTGCACGTTCTCTGACACACCACTATACTGGGACCAGTTGGGTCCCCTGTGGGAAGGCATAGGGACACAGGACTGTGACATGCTGCCTGAACTCATGGCTGCTGGGCTGAAGTTGTGCTCCTCATAGTTGGGATGCACTTGACACATGCCTAACAGCAAAACTGGTCCTGGCCCCGCTCTCACAATGCTGTCCCAGTGTGTTTGTGCTGTTTTATAGCATAAAAATAGGGTTGGTGAGGTGATCCAGGCTTTTTGAAAGTGTCAGGAGGTTTAAGACAACTCCTCTGCTGACCTGGCCACCAGAGAAATACTAGTGGAAGTGCAGAGTGAGGCAGCCCAGGTGCTCCTGTACCACACTGTGCCGTGCCGATGTCATCCTCGTATTACCCCTGTTATCAGACCTCCCTGCCCCTCCTGAATCAGCTGGGATTGATAAATCTGGCTCCCAACAAATCTGAGCAGTCCAGAAGGGAACTTTATTGATGTTTCCTAAATCAAAGCTGGAAGCTGGAAGGTGCCAGGAGCATCCCTGTGTTTGCAAGGGGTCAATCCTCGCACAGGTCAGGACAGTGGCAAGGTGAGGTCGTTCAGTGGTGTCTACGTCCCATGATTCTCTGGACAGCATGATATAGGGGAGGTTTTTAACAATATTGTTGTACAGGGAAAAAGAAAAAAAAAAAAGCGCTGTACTGCTGACAGTTATATTGGAAGATTTAAAAGTACACATTGCTTTCCAGGTGTGGAGAGGCTATATTCTATATTATTGAAAGATATGCCTATGCTAAGTGGGTTTGTGACTATGTTTGCTATATAGCTGTTCTCCTAATGGGCCAAGTGGCTGTTTCAGGCTGACAATGCGAGAATTCCCAAGTGCCTCCCATGCAGGGAACTGGAACAAGGAAATAGGAAACATGGCTGCCCAAGAAAATGCTGAAAGACACGCCTGGATGCAGCCCCTGGCTTGTCCCTATAGGCAGCGATGGAGCGTAAAGGAAAGGCGTAGCCCTGTTCCAGCAGCGTGCCCTTGGGCAGGAAGGGCAGAATCACCAGAGAGGTGATTCTGCCACTTTACTCTGCTCTGGTGAGACCTCACTTGGAGTATTGTGTGCAGGTCTGGAGCCCTCAATATAAGAAGGACATGGACCTGATGGAGAGGGTCCAGAGGAGGGCCACAAGGATGATCAGGGGGATGGAGCACCTCTGCTACGAGGACAGGCTGAGGGAGCTGGGGTTGTTCAGCCTGGAGAAGAGGAGGCTCCGGGGAGACCTAATAGCAGCCTTCCAGTACCTGAAGGGAGCCTACAGGAAGGCTGGGGAGAGCCTGTTTAGAAAGGCCTGCAACGACAGGACGAGGGGCAATGGCTTTAAACTGGAGGGGAGCAGATTTAGATTGGAGATTAGGAGAGGGTTCTTCACTGTGAGGGTGGTGGAGCACTGGAACAGGTTGCCCAGGGAGGTGGTTGAGGCCCCATCCCTGGAGATATTCAAGGTGAGGCTTGACGAGGCCCTGGGCAACCTGGTCTAGTTGGGGGTGTCCCTGCTGACTGCGGGGAGGTCGGACTAGATGACCTTTGGAGGTCCCTTCCGGCCTGGACAATTCTATGATTCTATGATTCTATGATAAGGGCTGCGAGGTAAAGAACTAACTGCTCGTTAGCAGCACTGTGAGGTAAAGAACTAACTGCTCGTTAGCAGCAGGAGTCCAGCTCATCCTTTAAATGGATACGTGCCAGGCAGCAAGAGGTGCTCAGCCTGCACAGGCCTGCAGCCTCCCCTCCCTGGGTGCAGAGCTCCTCTCAGCCACCCCGTGCCAGCCTCAGCATGGAAGAAGCGTGGATGCCCAAAAAGGGATGCCCACCAGCGGCAGTAAATCCTTCCTGGCACAGGAGCGGTGGGCTGAGACCACGTGCCTCCATCCTCTGCCTCCCTGCTGGTGCCGCCTGGGCACGGGGGGGAAACCTCACCCCCTCCAAAACAAACCAGACCCTTCCCTTGCCCCAAGGAACATGCTTTTAGAGAGAGAGGCCAACAGAGGCATGTGCCCCCTTTTTTAGGCTCACAGCTGCCACTTGTCTAACAGAAACATGGCTTTGGCCACCGTGATGATTAAACAGATGTTAATGGTATGCTTTCCACTCAAACACCTGAAAATCAACCTCCTTTAAAAACAAAACTGGCAAGAAATGGCCATTGCAGCAAACACTAGGAGAGCTCTGAAAGAACCCAGTGAATATTTTTTTTTAATTGACTCAACTTGAGGACTTAATGAGTTGACAGTATCCTTTTAAACAGGCGAGACTGCTGCCTTCTCACGATTTCTATCCTGTCCAGCTGTGCCCATCAGGGTGCAGTCTGGATGGAAGGGGGATCAAAGGCTGCATTCATTTCTGTCCATGCTTTAATTTAAATTTAACTCCAGTGTGCTTTATTTTGAGCTGCAGTCTTTCTAGGTAATGACATTTTCTGATTAACTGTTGAAATTACTAATGAATTAAAGGCAGTAGTCTGTCTTCAGGTTGCAAAAGCTGTAATAACAAGCTACTAAAAATAATTTAAAGCTTGATTTAAACCCGTGAAAGCGAAGAAATTCAGAGTTGCCCCAGCAGTATTGTCCTTTGCCAACTTCAGCATCTTAAAATATTGTAGTAAAATGTGTTACTGGCTTGCAGACTGGGAGTTTTGCAGCCACGAGGAAGACTGAGACCCCCTGGGCCCAATCCCCAACGTCAAGGTCTACCTGGGCTGGAATCCCTCAAGGGGTCAAACGCTACAGCCGAGTCCCCAGGCTACAGTACCACGTCCAAGGAGGATGTGGCTGGGATTCAGAACTGGAAAACGCTGGTCCAGCAGCAGAACGAGGCACTGCAAAGGAGGTGTTTGTGAGCCTGAGAGCCCGTCAGCAAAATGTTTCTCCTCACCGTGCTGTTGCCTCTTCTGGTGCAGCTGGTGGTGGCAGCTTTCCAAGCACTTCTCGCGGAAGCTCGGGGCTGTCGCTTGGGATGCTCCAATTCTCCTTACGCCTCACCTGCATGTGTGATTCACGTTAATTGCTCTCACTTGTCTTTTTGAAGAGATCCGAGGTCCTTGAGTGAAGGACCAATGAAATCTCAGCTCATTTCAACAGTACGATGGCAAATAATGAAGTGGGTAAACTCCTAATTATGCTGCATGAGAGCAACGAGTAAATTCTGTTCTGGTCACATGAAAAGTGGGCAATTTACCATTTACCTGCCACATTTATAGGCCTTTTGAAGTCAATGGTTAACTGGTGACTTCAGTCAGTCTGTAGCAGAGACTCTGACTTAGTACTGATATCTTAAAAGAAAAAGAAATCTTGTCCTGTTACTGCTTATGCTCTCTTTGGTATTTCATTCTGCTTTAAAATAAGTGGAGGGGGTTTCTATTTGGTGGGGGTTTTTGTCGGCTGTCTAGTTTTGTAATCACGGAATCACAGAATCTTCTAGGTTGGAAGGGACCTTAAAGATCATCTTGTCCAACTGTCAACCTAACTGACAAAAATAGACACCTGCACAACAAACAAGAAGCAACACCATCACTAAACCATACCTCCCAGCACTTCATCAACCCGTCTTTTGAACACCTCCAGGGATGGTGCCTCAACCACCTCCCTGGGCAGCCCATTCCAATGCCTGATAACCCTTTCGGTGAAAAAATTTTTCCTAATATCCAGCCTGAACCTCCCCTGGCGTAACTTGAGGCCATTTCCTCTCGTCCTGTCGCCTGTGACTTGAGAGAAGGGACCGACCCCCACCTCTCTACACCCTCCTTTCAGGTAGTTGTAGAGAGCAATAAGGTCTCCCTTCAGCCTCCTCTTCTCCAGGCTGAACAACCCCAGCTCCCTCAGCCTCTCCTCATAAGACTTGTGCTCCAGACCCCTCACCATCACCAATATTTGGGTTTCTAGTATTACAGGGATATTAATTTAAACCAGTTGGCTCTGTTATATTTTTTGAAGTGAGAACACGTTTGCATTTGTTCTTAAATAATTTATAAGACTTTTTTGTACAGCATTTAAATCCGTGTCTGAGTTCAGACTGACAAGAACCTAAGTTTCCTGGCACTTCCACAATAACAGATGATGTACCCTGTACAGTAACATATATGTCCCCTACACTGCAACACGGGTAGCAGGGAATAAGACAACCCTTTCAGTATAACAGCGAAGTCCAGCATCAGGATGATGTTATGACTTCTGTGCCTACCTAAGGGTATGCAGATACCATTAGCTGACAGTGACAGTGTTATTTCAAAATCCATGCAGTCTTGTAATCATAGAGAATGATTGTACTTCACCTTTCAACGGTTGGACAAAGAAGACTTCTACAGTTAAGGTTTCATAAGCTTAAAACTTGTATCTGAAAAATATGGAACAAATTTTGTCCTCAAAACTCTTCAGAATCTATCTATATGCAAAAGTACCTCAATAAGCATTGAAATTATTTGATTATTTTTACAGAAATATGTCAGCAATTGGGGTATCTGTCAGTTTCTTCTCCAAGCACCAAAAGCTCTGCTGTTCATGTGCTCCCACCAAAATGTCCTGTTTGCTCTCTGCCCTGCACCTTCTGTAATGCAGTGCCCTGCAGCCAATATATAAATCAAGAGTGTGTGATGACTTGGAGGTATCATAAACCCAACTGAATGTAATATCAAAGTAAACAGTAGGGGGTTGCTGTATTGATGTTGGTACTGTTTTTCACATGTCATTAATTTAGAAGTTCAATTTTTGAATTTAAATGAAACTGCTGTGGAACCCTCCTTACAGTGCACAGTGTCATAAAATTTAGGACTCTGAATTTAAGTTTCCTTTACATATGAGAGAATACAAGAGTATTGTATAATTAAGCCTCTGTGAAATACTTTGTATTTTCAAAAGTCTTTAGATATCAGTGATGGATGACATGTAAAGAAAGAGGAAATCAGACTTTTGTGAATCTCTGGAATTATCATGCAGAAAGAGGTGGGACATTACAAATGCTGACAAAGTCCCTTCAGTGGACTTTTTGGGTCAGCTCCACGGTGTCACGCTGGCACACTGTTACTGGGCTCTAAGAGTGATTTAAATGCATAATGTGAATGAAGAGTATTTAAATAAAGCTTTACATTCAAATAGGGACCAATGCTGTCCAAACAATCCTGCCAACATCATGCCAGGCAACATTCAAGCAAGCAACCTGCCACAATGCAAATTCAGAATCAAGATGCCCTCAAGCCATAAGATTGTCCCTCCTTACTCTTCTCCTTTTGCTTGGAAATAAGAAAATATCCCAGTACCGCAGAGTGTAATACAGGAGTGGTGGTTTTCCTGTTGTTGCTGCAGGCTGAGCACCATCAGCCCACATCTGCTGTCTGTGTGCATCTTTAGTAATTGTTGGTTTTTTCAGTGGAAGAAAAGTCAGCTATTTAAATGCTTTCTTGCGAGGTACGTTCCCAACACCTTGTTTACATCTGTGCTAAAATGTGAACAAACCAGTGATTCACTCCTGAACTAGGAGTTGTATGTTTTGTTTAAGCCTGAAAGAATTCTTGACGACTGAATGGATTGTTGGAAAGCAGAGTTCTTACAGCAGTAAAAGTGCACATTAAGTCTATCGCGCGGGTATGTGCTCTATTCCTATGGGCTGTGGGAGGGTGACTACTGGGGGACAGGATCAGAAGTGCTCAGGTGGAACCTCTCACTGTCCTTGCTACCTCTGCTGCAGGCTCTTCCTCTGAGGAGGAGGAAAGCAGGAAGGGATCTACCCTCATCAGCCAGATGTGCGCAGGGATTAACTCTTCATCTTCCTTCCAGCTCCCACCCGACAACCCCTGCGCCTTCTTTTAAGGTATGTCAGCCTGCTGCACAGAGGTGCAAAGTTACAAGTCCCATCCATATTGTCTATAAACAGCTTTCCATAGGCACATAATATCCTAGATATATAGCCTGTTAACCTAGGGAATGCTTCACCCGTGGAAAAGATAACAGGAACGATACACCTTCCCGATTGCGTAGTGTGGCAAGGAAAAACGATAAAAAAGTTCTGCCAGCCATCATTCTGACTGTTACACACAACTCCCATAACAAAACTGCTACAAATGCAAATCTCGTTAGTATACCTAGTGTTAATTAGAATTTGGCAACCCTCATACATTTAATCAGATTGAAAATCTTGAAATGAGTGCAGTCCCATACTAAGCTATGAAAATTGATCTCAGTGCTTTGCAACTGAAAACATTAATTTTCCAAGTGTCTTCCTTTTGTATAGGGATAGACTTGCTGCATGATTATTGCAAATCTTATTTGCATATCATGGTTAGCTTCCTGCAGTCGTGTCTCTGTACGCAACTTCCCTAACTATTGAAACCACATCAAAAATTCAGACCCAGGGAACCCAATTTTGAAGTGCACGATTTTTCACAGGTGAATACTTTGGCATACATCCAGGACCTGGCATAGTCCTGAATCATTTATTTCTAAAGTGATATTAGCTTAATAATAAATTGATTAAATTTTACATTATGAATCCCCTTTGTGTGATTTTAGTGAAATGGGACTCGCTACCTGAAATCTCTAACAATTCACAATTAGCATAAAAATCTATATGGGACTACTCTTAACTTCCAAAAAGAAAGGGGTGCGCAGCGTTCTGAGAACACGAAAATAAGTATGTGACCAAGTGCCAGCTTCTTTATTTGTTAAATCCATGTTTTAATAGGACAGCTGGTACAAGTAGAAAAGGGACAGACGTGGATTTTAAGCCTTGCTTACAGAGCTCCGCAAAGATGGCAAGGCTGAAGCAGGTGTTGAGGATGAGTGGTGGAAGCAGGAACCACGTAAGGAAGGATGTGATGCTGCTGCTCAGGAAGCAACGCCGAGCGTAGGTGAAGGGGGGGATGACTGGGAGGAATGCATCCGATCTCAAGTGGAAACAGATGATTATGTGCAGTCAGAGATTTTGGGTTGGATCATACTACGATCCCTTTGTGATATAGGGTACTTTCCAGCAGGTTTTTGACATCTGATTCCCACCAGACTTTGTATCTATGGCAGAAGGCTCCATGAGTTAATTCGTATACCTGTTTCCCACTCCTCCATTTAGTCCATTGGTATTTCAAGCAACAGGTATTTCAGCTTGATGCCAGGCTTGCAGATTTTTAATCTGCATGCTTAAAGGAAGGACTAACTGGACAGAACTAAAAAAAAAAAGATATGTGTTTCTTCATTACCTTGAAATTCTTTTAGTGTTAATAAGAGCTTTCTGTCACATGGGCTTCTTCTATTTAATGATTCAGTGTTGGTTTAACCCTGAGCATATGCTTTGTGCCAGTCCATTCTCAGGAGGTAGTTGTGATCTGCTCTCTTTCCAGGAACAAGAACAGAGGGCCGGGGAGAGATCGCTTTCCTGCTCAAGCATGAAGAACCCTCATAGCACAGTTTGTTTATTTCAATGGATTTATTTATTGTAAAATGCCTGTAAGGTAAAATGATTTTGTTTAATTTCCCTGTAAAAAGTCTGGACACATATACATTGTTTAAAAAACCAGATACGTAGCAGGCTGGCCACTGCTCATCTCACACAGACTCCCACAGGACAAGTTAACCACGAGCCTCCCTGCCAGACCCTCAGGCAAAAATTTGAGAAAACAGATGGGCCTTACACTGTGCCCCGAAGGTCAATGGACGTCGGCTCTGCTAGGCCACTGGGAGAAGTAAATTCCTGAGCTGAGGATGTTTCACAAAGAAAGCAGAGCTTACACTCTCCAGATGTTCAAATTCAGGGTGTGTCAGCAAAAGCTCTCTGGCTGGTCTCAGCTGTCAAGATAGCGCTCAGAGGAGGAGAAGAGGAAATTCCTCAGGCAGCCTCGGTCCAAGCCCCGCAGTTTCACTGGTCCAAACTGGTGGCCTTGGATTCACAGCATCAGAATCAACATAGGAACCGATGCCTGGAAACGAACATGATACACAGGGACTGTGTATCTCATAAGGAACCTCTCCATTGCGTGGCTCATACACAATATCCTTGTGCAATTATTTCGTAAATCACCTGAAAGTTTTCTGCAGTATGAATTTATTATTTTTAAATTTTTTTTTGGTCAACCATACTGCTTTGGTTTTCCTTCCAAAAAAGCTCAGGGATGCACTGTGCAAAGCCCTCCTTCCAAAGCTCACTTGCATCCCACCTGTGTTGTAGTCCACAACCGCATCTCTCGATGTTGCCCAGTTCCCTTTCTGCACAGCCCTCGCATCCCAGCTTCTGGTTTGGGTGCCTGAGGCTGCCACGCCGTGGCCCCAAGCAGCAGCTCCTCCAGGAGATGCCCCCAACTCCCTCACAGGGAACTTGGCCAAAGCCAGCCTATGTGAACGATGCTCAGTGCATACTCAAATGGATGTTTGCTCCCCTTTATTTTCTGTTTCTCTTCAGGTTATTTTTTCTTGCTCACTTATTTTTTTCGGCCTCAGAAGAACTAGCAACAAGCCCAAGTCCCTCCCTTTTGCCCCCCCAGACAAAGATCAGAAAACAGCAAGAGCTCTGGGACTACTGATGGTTTAGACCATTCACCCATGTCTCTAACTTCCTCCTCGACAGGAAAAAAATAATAACAAAAAAAAAATGTTGGTGAAAGAATCTTTTCCACATGATTTTGTTGCCCTTTCTCTTACTAAGGACTGGTGTCCTTAGTACAGAGATGGGTTTCTTCCCCCAGCTCCCACTTCAGCTGCTGCTGCAGCCACTCAGGCTCTGGTCCCAGTGATGCCAGGGGAGGATTTGCTTCAAACAGTGAAAGAGAGGGTAGGAGCTGACCAGTGTTAGTAGAAGGAAAGCTGCCCAGACCGTTGAAGTGTCTGGCAGACTACCAAGCTCAGCAGAAAACAGCCATTTTTTCAACAGTGGTCTGCCTGGCAGCTGTAACTGCAGCCAGTTCAGCAGGACATGGTGCTCAGCAGCTGGCACTGTGCAACCCTCCCCTGCTTCAGCTCTGGCATCTGGATAAATCCTCTGAGATGCTCTAGATATGGCACCACCACCAGAAGAGTCTTTTCAAACCCCTCAACAATGGGCAACTAGCTCCAGCACCACCACACAGGGGATGTCCAAACCATCTTCACAGTCCTGGGCACCCCTGCTGCAGTCCTGAACCTCAAGTGTGCAGAGACAAAGCTCCCTGACTTCAAGTGTAGTGAGATGGGAGGGTACTGAAGGTGGAGAGGGTTTTGTTCTGCTCCAGCCTAGTCTCCACTGAAGCTGCAGACTAAAACCAGCCTTCCAGCACCCCCGGGAGGGCTGGCTTTTGCACTCCTGTCTGGATTCCTCAGCCAGCTCACCTGCAGAGCTGGCACTAAACAGGCCCTCATTCAAGTAATGCTAATCCGAGCATCTAAAAATCATTACTCATGCCTCCGAAAAATCATGAAGCTGATTCTTAAAATAGGGCTTAAAAATAAGTCTCAGAGCTTTTTGTCTTTCCCTTCTGGTTTCTGGCTTTAAGGTTAGCGTTGTACAGGTAGTTTAGTCTAGCCCATAGCATACGTGATCTCTCAAACCTTTGTTTACATTGGTAACCCATGCTCAAATCAACACTCCTGTTTAACAAAATCAGACTAGTACTAGAGAGGAAGTTTTACAAATGAGGCCCTAAATATGTATGGAATTAACAAATCCATTTTGGGCATAGAAAGTAGAAAGTGCTATTTACAAGTTTTCTGCAGAGAGGTTCCAGTCAACGCATCCTTCTAAGTCCTCCAATGGAAAACTGGAAGCCAGTTCCTGCTGGGTACAAATAAAGCTTTTACATTTTCTACTGGTAGACTTTCTAGAGAAACAGAGAAAAAAAAAATTACAGATTAAAAAAAACCAAACAGCTCTGAGTATGTGTATTTACATGATTACAGCATTGCTCAAAGATGTGGTTGAATATATCAGTGTATCAGGTTGATATTACAAAACCCAGTAGGTTATTCATTTCTGCACCTGTTTCTATAGCAAACACATACTTTCTCCCTTGAATCAGCACTGATTTATCCACCTGGCTGATGAACACCAAGTAGCATGAAAGATTTGGCAGGGAAGGGGAATTACTCATGAAAAATTTGGCTTTGGTATCACTTCCAGACCCTGCTACTCCCTGTCTGCTCTTCACTTAAATGGCCAAAAGAGATAATGTGACTGAGGCACTGGGTGGGTATTTCTGCCTATCAAAAGTACTATCTTAGTCCAGTTAAGACATGGCCCACCAATACATAGGAAAAACAAGAAAGAGTAAAGCAAATAACGGTCAAGTGATCAGCGTGTTCTGCACTCCTGTAACCCCATCTGGAAAACTGCATCTGGTTCTGCTCTCCACAATTCAAGGAGTAAGTTAGTAAACTCAAGAAACTTAAGAAAAGAGCTATGAGAGTGAAGAAAGACCTAAATAATATACTTTAGTGTGGAAGAGCTCGGTGTTTTTAAGCTTAGCAAAGGGAGGGGGTGATTGTTCATATTCTGTATGTTTAAGTATGAACACAGGCTCACAGGCAGAGCTATAATGAGATCCAGTGGTTGGGAGCTGAATCTAGACAAATTCAAGCTATAAAATAAGACACATATTTTTAACAGTGAGCATAATTAACCACCACAGCAACCCAGCGAGGCATTATGGCAAAGTCTCCTTCTTTGGAATTCTTTAAATTGAAATCACATGTTTTTCTCAAAGACATTGTATTATTTCAAACAGGAAGAAGCCTGATGCTGTGTGTCAAACAGGAAGGCGGGCTAGAGCATCGCAGTAGCCCATCTGGCATTGCAAACCATAAACTAGAATTATTCTTTTGTCATGAACCAGAGTCTCCAGGGAGAATCAGGAGAAAGTTTTACCATCGGAATCGCAAGTTACGTTGTTGGAATAGGGAAATTGGAAAGGTGAAGCAAAGCATCACTTATAGGGAGAGACACTATCTTTTATTCAATCAACTGAAACAGTTTGATCAGCTTTCACTAGCTTGTCTGGAGCTTTTCCCAGCTATATCCATTCTAATCTAATAAAATATTTTATCTCCTGACAAACTCAGCTTCACTTATCATGGAAGATAATTGAAGGACTAGTCACTGAATTTCCTAATGGCAATCTTAAGGGAGAGAGAAGCAGACTTACAAGGAAGACAAGAGGAAGCTGTAAGACATGGAAGGGTGAAGGACAAATGGGACAAAGTTGTACTTATGCAATGAATCCAGGGATATATCTAAATACCTAGTGATTAGGTACGTAGTAAAAATGTGGAAATGTTTGGCTTATCATTACAAAGGTGCTGAGCTCCTGAGCGTTCATGAAATTTGGCACAAAATATTAGAAAAGTGACAATGGCTCAATATCTTCATCTTCCTTTAAATGGTGGACAGCTATCTCATTTACGGAAAACAAGAGATCTAACCTCTGATGACCTTGTGCCCTCCCTTCACTTACATATATTTTGTATGGCCTTCTGAGGGGCCTGGAAAATTGGCTGCTCAGCCTCTTGATCAAGTAACTGAAGTTTCACAAGTTGTTAGATGCAGTGACTTCTGTAATACAAACCATCAAAGCACGGAAAAGCATTAGCTGAATGGGCAGCACAGTGATGAATGCTTTGCAAAGAGAAAACTACGGATGGTTCTATACAACATAAGGCACATCCTATTTTTCCGAGACAGACCTTTCCTATACCTGCATTACATTGTGTGAAATTCCTAACCCTTCAGAACAGAAGACTATCATGGCTTAAAATTGCTGCTATGGTACAAGCCCTTGCTAACAAGCTTGATTTGCAGGAACGTTCAATGGCAGGACCCAGGGCACTTCCAGCTGCTTGCTGGACCCTGAAGGACCTGAGGTGGAGCAGGAAAATCATGTGTGATGGAGTGCAGTCACACTTCTCACTGCCAGCTTGCTTCTGAGGCCAATAATCCTGCAATCCCCTCTCATAAATAGCTAAGTGTTTTACTGTGCCAGACAGTCAAAGTGGGTATGAAAAACCAATCAACTGACTGACAGACAGCGAAGATTATGTGGCAAGAAGATTATAATGAAATACCTAGTTATTAAGTGCACTGCAGCATTCTGAATCACTTACAGTTATGATATAAGTACTCCTTTAGTCTGTCCCCTAATATACAGTAATACAGGGTAAGAAATAAGACAGTTGAAAAAATAGATCTTTATCTTGAAACAAATAGTAGTTTTAAGTGGAGCAAAGCCGTACATAAATCTATTTAAAGAATAATATTCCAAATGAGTCTATTCTTACAACAGTTATTTTTAGAAGTAACCCTAGTGATATAACAGGGTGATTTTTATATATAAGCATTACTGCTTGAGGTGGTTATTTGTACTCTTAACATCCAAGGCTTTATCCAACTGATTAATCAATAATGACATATATAAATACATCATGCTGTGACCAGATTAAAACCTAGTTTCCCCAAAACACAAAAATGTGTACAAAAAACATACATAAGCTTCATTTTCCTAGTGTTCTAAATAAAATGCTAACAAACTTCAGGGTCATTCAAAGTGTAATACACATATCTTCACAGTCCGTGCCAAATGCATCTCATTTCCAGTTGGTTGATTTCCAAATAGTGTAATATCAAAAATATAGAACAGTTCTAAGAATCTTTCCAAAACGTCAGAAATAATTACTTCTGAAGTATGCCTCAATCACTACATTTGAGTAAGATATCTAAATAAAAAATTTATTTAGAATTACATGTATTCAACATTAATATGTTTCCAACTATACCTCTATGCTTATGGCAAAATATTTTTCCTAGAATCCACTATATCCACTTATGCATATTTTTGTAACATCTCATATTTGTGGATATAAATTAAGTACAGGAAAACAGAATAAAGTAATGCATATATTGGAAAATATATTTGCAATGTATGTTTCTCATCATACAAAAATCCCCAGGCATGTAAACATGAGGGAAATTAAACACATGCAGACACGCACACAGGACAAGGAGCACGCTAATGAAGGCAGCGTGGCTGCAGCTAACTTATGCCTAGATATATTGCAAATATATTAAAATTAAAAGACAGAGTTATCAATTTATTCTGGTTTAACTCTAGGATAACATGTTTTACATATTAGCCTTCCATTTGTATACCCACTGACATGGTATGCCACAGAAAACAATGCACTGATCTCTAATAATTCACTTCAGCTAATACATTAGGAATCTCCTTAGTGATACTCCAGAGTACCAATGGCACCTCTGGAAATAAAAAGAATATGGAGAACGGCCTGGAAAAAGATGCCACAAGGCAGAGCCCACTTGGAAGTGCCAACCAAAATGCTTGGTGTGTGGCAGTGCCGGGGAGGAAAAGTATCTGGCCTATGGGGCGCTCAGTGGTGCCTGTCACTACACCACCAATCACCGCTATCCAACACCATTGTTCTGGTCTGGGGAAGGGGGGGGTGGGAAGGGGAACAACAACAATAAAACCCCCCCAAACCAAAAGAAAAACAAACAGGAAATCCTTCTGTATGAAAGAGACTTTTCCAAGGCAGGTACAGCCCTCAGGTACTAAATTGCCATTGACAGTCAACAGGAATCAACTGCCTAAGTGCTACTCCTACCTCTGAAAATCCACCCTGAGGACTGTGCTACCACCAAAAGGATGGCCAGAGAGTTTAACCTTTACGCAGAAAGGTTTCCTTACACACCACAAAAAAAAACATTTAGATTTCACAAGTGTTTGAATTGCCCATCTCCTGTCCCAAAGAGATTATTTTTGTTGTTGTTGTGGCCTTCTAACTTGCATTTGCATTATAAGGGCTCATCACACAAATCTTTGTCCACACTCTTATTTTCTGTCCTTGAGAGTTTTTATGGTTTCAGCAAGTGAGGATGACCTCATGGCACTCATATACCATTTTTGTCAGTATTTAATTCTTACACACTTTGCAAACGACATACAGTAACTCACTTGAAGCAATACCAGAGTCAAGAGGTAGGCGAGGAGGAAAAGGTTGGTTGCGAACAGTCACGTCACCAACTACAGCTGGCACCAGTTCCTGCATCTTGGTATCATCTGAAGAAAGGGTCATGCCAATTGCTGGTGGTGGTTGGTCGCATAGCAACAGCAGAGCAAGCGCAGAAACCCAAACAGTGCCGGGCTAGAGAGCCACAGCAAGCTCTCAGGAGGCAAGACAGTACAAATACATAATAAGTTGGCAGAGTAGCAGGACAAAACAAAGGAACACTGCTCTTTTTAACAGGAAGTTGAAGATGAAAATCTGGAAAAGCCCAAATAATTTCTCTGCTTCCATGAGATGCGGGAAGGTTAAGGCTTAAACATCATGTGCACTCACAACTGTGAACGAGCTGGGCTGCATCTGGCCAAGAGGGTGATGGAGGGACTCTGCAGCCACTCCCCCACTTCTGTGTTGCACGTGGAGCTGCAGGTGCTATTACCAGGTGGCACTGGGACATCTGACAAGCATCCCTCCCACAGATGCCCATCTAGCCTCCCCATACCTGGACCTCAGCACAGACACAGGACATCATGTGGCCACCTAGGTCCTGTGAACTTTCTCCTGAGTGCTTTCATGGCTTTGGGAAGTGCTTTTGCATTTGTAAGTCTCTGCTGCTTTTTGAAGAGACCTTGAGACTGCCCTCAAAAGTAAAGTCTGCCATACCTGTGAACAGCAAGTGCAGCTGAAAGGTACCCTCCAGAGTTTCTAGCACTCTGCAGATATTATCATTGCTACTGCTCAGGACTGGGATGGGTGCCTCTAGTACCTCCACAAAGTAACCAAGCATCACCCCAGGTTCACAGCAGGATTTCAAGAGTGCTCTTCAACTATTTTAGGAGCTTCAACAACCAAAAAACCACCTTCCTAACTAGAACCTTCTGCTTGTCCCAGCAAAGAATTTCCACCTTAGGTGCTCTGTGTGACAGGACATGTAGGTGCTCTATGTGACACACTAGAAGGAATTTACAGCAACACCAAACAGTCTACTGTTTTTCTGCAGAAAAATACAGGGCTTCCAACTGCAGACCTGATCGATGAGCACCCTGTACAAGCAAGCACTAACTCCTCATGCACACAATGGGATTTTTTCTGTGTAAGTTAAAATAACCTACATATGTTTTGTAGGAGGCTATGCAATTAGCTGAAAATTTCATCTCAACAGTGTACTACTATTTTGGTAGACTTAATTTCAGTTAATGGGTTCGGAAGCTGTTTTCTCTACCCAATCAAATGTAAACACATCTCACAGTGTATTAAGCAGAGTCACATACAAACTGGTATGTATTAATGTGTCATGTCCTCTTGTTTTGCAACAGACCACTTCAAGTCCTTTACTTGTTCTGTAAATGCTAATCCACCTGAGACCTCAAAGTCTCTCTCCTGAGAGGCACCATCACCCACATCTGACAGAAGAGGCTCCATGGCCAAGTGGCTGAGCAGCAAGACAAGGATGCTGTAGGACAGCTACGAGAAGCAGCCAGGTCTCCCGACTCCCATAGTACCTTATGTCTACATCTCAGTTATTTGCAACTCAGGCTCCTACAACACTCCTTTCTTCATAGTCCCCTAGTTTTTTTTAAGTAGCACATGGAACAACGTACTCACCATATAACTTGTTTTCTCTCTGTAAGTAGGGGAGGATTCACACGTGCAGAGTAATGCTTGTTTTGGCAAGGTCTGCTTTGCTAATTATTTATATTTGAAATGACTGCATTTCTACTTGGCCAAAAAAACTCCAGTGAGTTTTGCAAATGAAGCGTGTAACAGGTCGGCTAACAGTTCATGGTCAAAGGAGGCGCAGTGTTACATCTGCATTTAGTAGCAGGTACACTCTCACTGCCAAGAGCTGCTTGAAGCCTATGACCCCAGCAGTCAGACAGTGCAAAAACAGCAGCAGAAGGCTTACATCTCACTGCCAAGGCACTGCAGCTACCCAGTCAAAGAACTACCGAGACCTGGTTTCCACACACACACAAAAATAAGTTAAAGCCTGCAGTCTGGATAACAACGATGCCTCGCTCCAGCTAAGACCCTGTTCTGGACATCAGTGAGCCAGGACTCCAGTGCTTTACACTGCAGCCTCCCTGAGGCCAGTTCGGCCACAGCCAACGAGCCCACCCCTAGTGCTCCTTGGGGTCCTTCCTCCTTTCACAGCTCATAGCCTTTCATCTCCTGCCAGTGGTCAAGCATTTGACATTGGCATACAACCGACACCAGAATTATTTTCCAACCGCTTTCCCTTCCCAGACCGTCGATTGCAGCCTTAAGACTTTGTAAGGCCCAGGAGCACTTTCAATTGCTTAGGAGCTTAGCACTTGGACATGGATCTTCAAAGACTGGGCTGGGGTTTCATACAGCTTAATGTGGTCTTGAGTCACAAAAAAATATCACCAGGGCCAGAGGATGAACAATCCTCTGCTACAATCCCTCTCCATGCAACATGGAAAATAATCTTTGTTAGTGGCCACGGTGCAGTATGCATGTGTGTATACATATGTATATCTATAAAATACATATATATACATATATAATGATTTTCCTCCCAAGAAACATCTAAAGAAAACACAAATTAAGTATGTTTTAGAGCCATTCTCACACTTGTTTTTGACTGAAACAGGACTCATAGGCTAGGGAAGTTGGGATGCAAGTTGGCACTCTCCACTCCAATGCTTACTGCTTTTAGAGAGAGCAAAGCAAAATGTTCAGAAGTGAATCCCAAAAATAAATCAGTGACAAAAAAATAAAGGTAGCAGGAAGAAGGCTATGGCAATGGCAGGTGAAAGGGACAGAGGGTCACGAAGAGTCAGTGGACCATGGCTGTTGGTGTGATGAACTGATGTCATCAAACCCCTGGCAGACCCCAATAAAAGATGTATCGGAAGAGGAGGGCTATAGGGAGGCTGGATCCCGACCTCATAGAGCACCACAGGCATGAGCCCAGGGACTTTCAGCAGCACCAGCCCATGCGCAGCAGGCCACACAAACCACTCTAGTTTCTGCTCCTGTTTAGACGGGCCCCATGATCTGCACAAAAATATGCTGACAGCCTCAGGAAACTGCCTGGATGAATTGCAGCCACTTTACATCCTCCTCCTGCAAAGTCAGCCCATCAAACTTGGCTACACAGGAGAGCTGTATAGTTTTAACAAGACTAGTTTGGAGCAGTATCCCTAACGTCTGACAAAGTTATAGTGGGATAAACATGTCTGTGTTGGGATGGCTTATCTCAAAAGGGTATGGGAAGTTAGTTATGCTGGAGAACAGTAAGACTCAGTCTCCATGAATAACATAAATACCATAATTTGGGGAGGAAGGGCAAGTAGAAGCACAAAATACCATAGGTGATAACCTTATCTCAGTGGAAAATTATCTTTAGACCAGGCCTCAATGTGTAGCACAAAATCTCAGCTGGAATAAAAAAAAAGAAGTGCTAGAAACAGCTTTTCAATTATTCTCTCTCAGCTGGAATAAAGAAAAAAGTGCTAGAAACAGCTTTTCAATTATTCTCCTTAAAAAAAACAAAACCACAACGAAACAAAGTACACAAAGAATTTCTGTTTGATGGTTGCCTTCTGAATTCAGGGGCATATCATATCCTTATTACTGAATAAGGAAATAAAGAGCTTCTATGTGGAGTAACAAGTTCCTGGACTTTGTTCTGAAATCTGTGCCGCTCATGTGCTACGAGATCAAAGTGAGCTTTTATCCTGTGAGTTATCATTTGCCCAATATATTTGCCACTATTCCACAAACACAATTTCAGCAAAGATAAATGGCAATAAACTCACTAGCCCCTTCTTACAGCGTACATAAGTGCCATCTTCTGGCCACAACAGGGATTGTAAGAGAAATGGTAAAATAAAAAAAACCAAACCAGTTTTAAATCTAAGGAGTAAAGTCTTTGAAGAATTATTTGCTATAGATATAGTAGTGGACAAAGAACAAGAGCCTGCGGATTTAATGTGAAGAAATTTAATCTGGAAGGTGAAAGCTTCTTCCTAAAGTTCAGAGCTGTCACATTTGCAAACATTCTAATGTTGGTAGAACGGGGAAGGATAAACAGAAAGCTCTGCTTTTAGGTAAATCTTAGTCAGATGATGTCTTTTGCCTCAGTTGGAAGCAGCTGCAACCAGTGGCCCAGAAAGTCCTTCTTATCCTGTGCTACCAAGATCAACATGATGGAACCTGAAAAGCTACATAGACACCACAAAAGAGGATTGTGCCACCAGTACTTCTCAATTGTACTAAGGAAAAGCATTCAAATCGTTCTTAGGGAACTTTAGTAGAATTTCAGAGACCCTGACATGTGTCACCCCTGGACCATGTCGTTGGGCTGCAGCAGCAACACAAAACCCTACTGAAAATATCCACCTGAATCAAGTGAATCTCCACAATCTGTCCACGTCTCCCATGAAGACTGAGACACTTACCTATTGCCACATCTTATAAACTTAGGTTTAAGAACTGTTGTCTCTTGCACAGGACTTTTTTCTCCTCCCTGACGTTCTTACTAGAAAATTTTACTCATATATTGCAAAACCAAAAATGTTTAAAAGTTAACTAGTTACATATTCCTACCTAGTCTTAAATACTTTGTGGTTACATCCCATAGTAAATCAAGTGTCAATGCTAGCACCCAGAATTTCATTGCACCCCATAACACTTAACTGCCTTAAAATCCCATCTTCTGAAGTAGTGACCACATGACAAATACATAAACATCTTGATGTTAAAAAAAAAAAAAGTCTCTCTCTTATCAACGCAAGGCAAAAACACCAAAAAAGTGACTTCCAAAATGATAGAAAGCAAATAATGGCAAAACACATCTACTGTTCTTGGTGGTTTTTAAGTCTCACTTATTACAGGGAGGAAAAAAAGACTGAGCATGTTTTTTTGAATGCCTGACATAAACCATATAAAAAAAAGGCACTTCAACACAGGTTCAACAGAATGGTTTACTGTAAACACAGTTTTTACAATATACTGCAAGCAGATTATACACAAATAGAAATCACTTTAAAATCCAGAACCCCTTTCACCCTGGATAATGCAGGGAGGGAAGGAGTGAGGCTAAAAGGAACAATATGGAGTTATTTATTGCTTTTGTGCAAGACGATTTGCATGAACTCTTTTAAGTCCTAAAGTGAGCTTGGTGGGTTCTGTGATAATCATGAAGGACAAAGCCCCTGATGCTTCTGACCTGCTGATGCCAGTAGGAGGCTAAGTATGAGTCAAGGAACCGAGGCCTGCAATAAGGTATCACCAAAACCCACTGAAACCTGGGGGAGCTTTATCTCGGTGAAATTCAGCAGCACAGAACTTAAATAAGGACATCAGGGTTTGATCCTATTTAGGACTGATTTTGCAAAATTGATACCGGTGCTAGAGGAGGTAAATCTTCCCAGGCCTTACTTGCAAGAAATATACTAAGCTGAAAGCTGGTTTCATAAAAACGGCATTTTTTGCCTCTGTTGACTGTAATCTGATCTTTCTTTTCCTAAATCAAAAAGCAAACACAGAAAACAGAACATAATTCCTATCCAGTTGGAAACAAACAGTTGCCTTCCTTCTTCTCACCTCATTTACGGAGAAAGTGGGAAAACGCCTTTGAAGTAAAATTTCATTGAATCCAAAATTAAATACTTTGCGTCAAAATACCTAACAAGAAAGGAGTTAGAGAAGTGGGACCACAAAGTTACTAGAAAGATACAGAGGTTGCAAAATTGGTGAACATTTTCTCACTTCTAAAATTTTTATTGCTATCAGCTTACACACATGCCTAGAAATTGACTCAAACTCACAATGGCAGCTGCATTAGAATCACACGTTTTCAAATAAATGATTCACTAAAAAGTGTCATTTATGATTCCTAATTAAAAAAGAACACTTGCTTCCTAGTGTGCAGGTTTTCTAAGGCACTGAATAACTAATTTTAATGTGACGATGTGAACACATTTGTTATGGTTGTTCTTATAAACCCCATAATGTGCTAGACAGACTATTAACCATCACATATTAGACGTATCTCTGTATCTGTTTCCTTGCTCCGTGTCCTAAATACCGTATGCTCACATCATCTCTTAAACCACAGTTAAACACTGAATTTTTCAAAATAATTAGTCCTTATTTAACGGCTGTTAGCTCTCAGCAGTCTCTGTGCCTCTGACAGACAGCAGGAACAGCAGTACCACAGTATTACCAAAGGAGGAAGTAATTTCTGACATACTTTGATCTTCAGTTTTACACCTACAATAAAGCCTTGTCTAGTCTCATAATCTTGCCAGACGTGGCATCAGACCAGAAGAGGCTGGTGAGATAACTATGGAGGAGCAAAGTGGAAAGACTGTTCTCATATGTCTACTGGCAAAAGCAAGTCTAGATTGTACAGAAAACCTAAACAGTGGTTTGTCTTCTACCAGGTTAATATTCTATCCCATAAGCTTTCAAGTGCAAAACCTCCACTCACTTAATAAAGAGCTGCACAGAGATCTTGTACAGTGAGCTCAAACTTCTTGCTGTGAAGTTTGGAATATCTGTAAATACTGGGGTAATATTCAAGATCCACTGGAGTCAGGGTACTAGTGAACAGTCCCATTTCCATACAGTTCTCCAAGATATTTTGTTAAAGGCAGATGCTTCATCTTGTCTGCAAAATATTAAAACAAATTGTTACAGTAAACATCAGATACAGACAAGCTACACCCTCAGCAGTTAGATAGCCATTAACAGCAGTTTTAGATATTGTCTCAGCAGCAGTAGAAGAAAACACAAGTATTTTTTTAACACTAAAACCAAGCCTACAGTAGTAACATTACAGCAGAGCATAAAGGTCTAAATGCTCGCAACAGAAAATATATAAAATGCCCCGTGGCTCCAACTTGCCCCAAAAAGTAGTTTAAAAGTAACCTCCTGGCCAGAAAGGAGTATTTTACACCAGGCTCAAATCTTGGTATTCATTGAGAATACAAGAGAAAGCCCCATAGCTACAACATCTTAAGTGCAAACATGAGATCCAGCTGTCAGCATCAGAAGGCTGCCAGCAGAATCACCTTGTTTTACTTTGGTTGCTTTATATCACTCCAACAGCGTAAAGGAAGAGAGAAAACCCTCTAAGGCGACCAGCTGTTAAGCTTTACAAGGTTTTCTAGCTTATTACCCAGCACCTTAAACTAACTATACTTGTGTACTTCCAGTGGAACTTCAAATCAAACTGAAAGCTAGCTCTGCCCAAAGGATCTGCACGCTGATTCACTCCTCTGAGCAGGCAGGCAAAACACTCCCTGTCTTATGAAGTTTCTAAAATGCCTTTAAAGCACAATTCCAGTACAGTCTGCCTTTCAGTAACACCCAACTTTACAAACAGTAAGAGAAAAACAGATCAGGATCCATAAGCATCAGTTTAACTCTCAAGTACAGAATCATAGTGCCAGGCCAACAAGCTTAATCCTACCTGAGTACAAGCAGTGGGGGAAAGACAACCTCTTCCCTCAAAGACTTACTGATTTTAGGGATCTGATTTTAACGTGGCCTGTATTTGAGGCCAGCGTTTACAGAAAAATAAGCAAGCCCCCTGATGAGGTAGATCTATCCAGAGTGTCAATCACATTGCAGATCCTCATCAATCCTGGTAAACATATACAGTATTATTTTAATAAAGAACATGAAGCCACAGCAATATATTGATTATTGCAGGTAAACCGGTTTTGATTTTTTACAGAACACAGAATTCCAGGAAATGCCAGTAAAAAAAAAAAAAGTTGCCCCACAAGTCAAATTACACCAGTAAATTAGAGAGTGATAATGTGCAACTGATAACTAATCCCTATCAAATGAGTCAGAGAAATACTAATAGGTAGACACAGACAATGAAAGAACAGGGAATATGACATTCTTCTGGATGATTGTCAATCATTTTCTTTGTCAATAATGATGCACAATGCTAATAATAATTTAGGAGACTGAGCGAAATTTAGGATTCTTAACATCTTCAAAGATCAAGACTTAATGTTACTGCATGAAAAAATGACAGACATATCATTATGTAAAACTCTTTAAATGCTTAAGCTAACCGAAATTCATTTAAACTTGTATTCCATTATGTATAAAATGACAAGGACTACACTGAATTAAAAAACATTTCAGATTTCAACAAGCTTGAATAAGACTTGCACATGTATTTCATCAGCTAGTACAAAGACAAAAAGAATCATTACATCAAGTAACCATAATTTGTTATCAACAGCAATTTCCATACATTGGTGTGCCCATTTATTGCCCATCTGTCAGAAACAAAAGTATGCAAGCTGAACAGACTAAACTCATGCACCAAGACAAGTCAAAACTGTTAAACAAAAGACATATGGAATAACATGGAACAATATTTAAAAAAATATATTATATGGACAATGATATTAAATGCTCCATGAACCACACTGGACTGCATGGTCTTTGAGGCAAGGACCATCCTTTATATTGTACAAATACATAACACAATGCTGGGCATCGTACATCATACATTTATACAATGCCTAATGTTGCTATAAAAGCAACTTTAAATAATAAACCTGCTGTGAGCTCAAGTATCTGCAAATGTAAAATTGCTAAAAGCATAATGAAAAGAACACACTTTTCCTTAAGACATTATACAATTGCCTCCTCTCTATATAGGTAGTCCTAATACAAGTAATAGCAAATTTTACTTCAAAATTACTGAGCATATTACCTTGATGAAACTTGCCAGGGATAATTCTACAGACCCTGAGGATTTGTCTAAACTGCAGGCAGGAACCAGGACCATATTATAGCACAGCCATAGCACACTTTAGTGCAGTAGATGAATGGGCACAGCGGGTAGCACAGCAAGGTAAGCACCACCACTGCTAGCCCACCAAACACCAAGGCACTGCAGCTACCAGCACTTGCACTAGACAAGTCTGAAACACACTGAGCTACACCTACATTATTTTTTGCCCCTGCAAAGTATATAAAATCCAATAATACACAGTCTGATTACAAACATTCTAAAAAAACAGATTTTTTTAAAAATAAGTTTTTCAATAGAACAATACTTAATACATAAATAGCAATGAGGAAAACTGAAAATATTTAACACTCAGTTTTTGGAGGAATCCCCTCTAAGAACCTACAGTGACACCCTGCAAAAGGCCAATATAAAATATAAAGACCTTAAGAAGTTTTCATGGGCAAAAAACCTCCCAAGTTTAATGTGAATTTCCAGAATCACTGACAATCTTTCCTGTCCTGTACTCTATAAGCTACTAACAGTGTGCTGAAAGCACTGCATCTGTATTATCAAGTCCATACTGAAAGGAGTATCATGTCAGGTACTCAACATTATAGAAAAAGCTAGCTTTCAAACCTCAAAATTAATCACCAATGCAAAGTCTTTTCTCACTCATTCTCTTTCCCTAAGCCAAGAGCCTTCAAAGAAATTATTTTTGTCAGAAAGATTTTAGCTGATGCAAGAACTGGACAGAGATAATTTACACTTTTTTCAGTCTCTCACCACATACTCCAGCTCTACCCTTGCTGTTAATATTTTTGAGGTGGCAAAACAAGCTGAATTTTCGGACAGTAACAGGATCTTCTCTAACTTGACAGTTTTCTTAAAAAACCCAAACTGCACAGAACAAAAAAACCCCACCCAAATAAACACAGCTATGAAAGCTAGAACTTCTTTTTCTTCATAAAAGACCAACCTGTAGAAATTCATTACATCTGGAATAGCTTTCAATTTGTCACTAGAACTTAATTTGGTTTTAGTATTCCTCTGAAGATCAGCCATATAACTGTACACAAACTCTCCTTCTTAAAGGTTTCATAATCTGAGTAGAATGCGAGTTCTCGTCACTGTCAACTTTGTTTGAACTTCAAAATACCTGCTTTTGAAGAAGGCTAAATGGACAACTGTATACTGATGACAGAGAGAAGAAACTCCTGAAAATCATGTGCATTTGATTAACAACTCAATTAAACATCAGGCCCAATTGAACAGTAGAACACAAAGCCAAACATCCATTCAGTAACATTCTAAGTCTCCTCTTTCCAATTTACTCCCTTGCTGATGTACTACAGCAGAGTTAAACAATCAAATTGTAAGCTGAAACAATAACATTTTGAACATAACCTGTCAGACAGCACTCTGCAAACCTCAAATTGCTATGATTTGATACTGATACCAACACATTACTACAGCACCTGACAACATACTTGACAAACGCACTCTTTAATAGATGCCAATAATCTGTTTATGACCTTGAAACTTTGCTTTGCAGCATACACACAGTTTTCTCATGAACATTAGCTCCCGTTGTTAGCATGAATGTAGTCATTTATTAACTATCTTCTTCACACCCTTTCAATTTTGCTCTGTTTTATGGTTAAGCAAACAGCACAGATTCTTCTGTTGCGACAAAACCGGCCAGTCCTTTGCTCTATTCAGAGGGGGATTTAGCATGGGCTGTGCCACCTGCAAGACACAATTATGGGAGATTGGAAAAAGAAAGAAAAAAGGTTTTAAAAAAACCCTTTTACCTCAGCATTGCTTTCACCCCAACCCTAACGGCTCCTCAGCCCAGACGCGCACCCTGCCCCATGTCTCCCCTTTCAGGGAGCCGAACCAGCTCCGGGCCAGGCCCACAGTAAGGGGCGGCTTCCCCTCAGGGGACGAGTCCCCCCACAAGGGGACGAGCCTCCCAGTTGTTCCCAAACCGCACCAGCCACCCCCCGGCTGGCAGAAGCAGCCGCGGTGCCGCCTTTAACCCCGCCATTTCCCCTCCCCGGGGGCGGGGCCGGCGCTGACATGGCGGGGCGCGGGGAGTCACCCGGCCCCGGGTCACGTGGTGCTCCCGCCGCGCCGCGCGCGCGCTCCTTCCCTCACTCCCTCCCCCCCCCTCCTCCCTCCTGTGGGTGGCGCGGGGCCGGGAGGCCTGCGCGATCCCAGGGTGCTGTGCGCGGCGTGGGCTCCGCCATCCCGCTGGGAGAGACGGTTTGTGCCGGGGCCCTGCCAGCGAGACGCCGCACCGAAGGAGCCAGCGAGCGCGGGAGGGAGAGGGGAGAGCGCCAGCCCCGCCGCCGCCGCCAAACGGCCATGTCCGCTCGCAGCCCCTGAGCGGGACCGAGCCGCCCCTCCTCCTTTCCCCTCCCCTCCTCTCTGGGCCGCGCGGGCCCGGTGCGGCCCCGCCAGAGGCCTGCACTGGGGAGGGCCCCGGCAGCGCTCGACCTGGCTCGGCCCGGGGCCGCCCGAGGGGCGGAGGGGGGGGAGGGGGAGGAGATCGGGCCTCCTGAGTGAGGAAAATGGAGGCGAGCGGGGTCAGGCCGGCAGCGGCCGTTGCAACGGCCTGGAGCGCTCCCCGAGCGACGCCGCGGCCCGGGTTCCTGCACGGGCCGGGGTGGGGGCGGGTAGGGGAATAGGGCGCTGAGGGGATCTTTGGGCCCCCCCTCTCTGCTTCCTCTTAGCTCCCGTGGAGAGTGTTCGGGACGGGATCCCTGCTGCACGGCGTTCCCCCTGCGTGCGTGTTGTTAAAGAGGGGGCGAGCCGCGTTTCGGTGCGCGACGCACTTTTTTATTTCCTCGCAGTGGTTTGGCGAGGAGAGACCTGCCATGTGAACGGGCGGCAAACAGGATAGGCTGGAGGTTGAATAGAGAGAGGGAAAACTGCCGGGGGGGGCTTATCTCTGTGTAGAAACCGTGCCTGGGGGGATGGGGCTAAGAGATCGACCCCAGCACTAGGGACATGGGAGGTAGATTGGAAAGCATAGGGCATTCAGTCTCCTTCCATGGTATGCGGAAGGTCCCTGTCGTCTTCTGATGATTTTTTTTTTTTTTTTTAATTTTTTTTCTTCGTTTGCCCATTAAAATTTTAAAAAGGAAGGTCCCTGTCGTCTTCTGATGATTTTTTTTTTTTTTTTTTTAATTTTATTGCTCAGTTGGCCAATCAAAATTTGAAACAAACCGTACTAGGACTGTTTTTTTTTTGCATAAAGTACGGCAAAATACTCTAACCTGTACTTTATAAAGTTTTTGGCACATGACTTAAAACGATTCTTAGATTAGATGACACTCCTGCCTTAGTTAGAGGATTTGACTTTTGCATATTCTGTGTAGACTAGAGAACGTGCATATTCTCCTTGCAGATAATCAGTTAAAGCTAACCCAGAACCTATTCCAGAATGTCTAATACGTTTTGAAGGTTAGGCTGCTGTGCATGTTTGCTGAACAGAAACGGGAAAAATGGCAGACTACTCTCATGTGATGAAGTCATGCTGTGTAAAGTTCACTCCCTGCAACTGCTTGTCATGCATACACACACATGAAAATCTGCTCATCCTTAACAAAATCATAGAAGTACAAAGTGAAAAATAGGTAGCATACATGTCTTATTCACAGTTTTATTCTTATTTATTTGCCCACGTTATGAGTGTACTGTGCTGTTTAAAGCCTGTGTTACGGAAAGGTACAAAACAACCTTCCCAAATATGTTAAAATAGACTGACATGCATGCGGCATTTTTGATTTTCATGTTAACAAATTACCTGCCTAAATATAATCAGAAGTTCTAGCAGATGTTTGCTTTCACTTAATTCATTTCAACATGTTGCTGCCTGATAAAACTTAATTGTACGGACAGTGCTTAGTGTTTCTCAAACAATAAAAACCACTTCTTTTGCTGATCTGGTGGTGAAAGTATGTGTGACTTTAGAGTGAAGGCAGCGTTTCTTGGTATTTTGTGACTAATCTCCATTTTAGAAATGGATGTGCTTTATTTTGTACATCTTCCTCTCAGATATAGTAAAGCGTGATGGGTTTTTTTGATACAATGAAAAACGCAGAATGAAATTCTTATGGCTGGCTGCTAAAAGGTATGAAAACACTGGATTTCATTTGAACATCAGTTATGGGGAAGAAAACTATACTTGCTGAAATCCCTGTTCTGCGGTCATTTGTATGTATGACTAGTTCTGTAGGACTACTTAGGCGGAAAGATAGCATGTTAATACATTCAGGGTTTGTGTAATTGCTGTCCTGTTCTCAGGAGGCGTGTTTATGATATTAGCTAAGAACATAAAGTCCAGTTCTTAAGCTGTTCTCTTAGCTTTCCAGCACGTGTTGCCTGAAGCTGTGCATGCAAAACAATACATGCTAAAATAAAGTGTGAAATATCTCAAAGTTTTTTTGAAGAGGGGAAGATTTACAATCAGATATTGTTCCATTTCTAGGCTTTCTCAGTGAAAGTGGAGAAAGTGAAAGAGCTTTTTTACAAAAGGTCTTGATGTTATTCACAGAATGGTGGGAATAGCACAGGCTAACGAGTGTGTGAGAACTCATTTTGTCTTTAAGACTGTCTTATAATGCATAGACGCTGTGAGGACTACAGAGGTACCAGCCTCTGTTCACTGAATAGTTAATTATTTTATTGAGAGTGAAATAGCTTCAACAGTGAAGATCAGGGTTTCTACAGAATACCCTGTGGGTCAAGAAATCCTGAACTTACTGGCTGACAAATTGTACAATACCACTGTAGACAGAGAATTGTGGTTTTACAATAGCAGCTTTAACTGCTGCAGCTATGAGTTTTATGTTGGACTTCCCGTGTATGCTTCTGGCTTTACTGTCTCTTCTTCTGTGGAGATGGCAGCTCTCAGCTCTTTGAAGTCTGCATGAAGGAGGAGATGCCACTTACTGCTTCAGGTGATATGATAATTTGGGATTTTTTGGGTTGGGTTTGGTGATCACAGCAATTTCTTGAATGGCGGTAGGTCCAAGTTCAAATCATGGCTGTAAATTAGGCATCCTCTAAGCTATTATGTTGGTATTCTCTTCTCGGACAAAAGAACTTGGGGAGGAAGAGAAAGGCACCAGCAACACTTTCATTTATGCGATTTGAACCGCTTTGTTTTGGCTGAAGGTGTTCACCCAGTCCAGTAGAAATCATTAGTAGTTTTGGCTGAGTTGGGTTCTAGTTCTACTTGGAAGTTCAGTTTCTGCCCTTTGGGTTACAGGCCTCTGACGGTATGTCTGATTATGTTGCAGTGAAGTAACAAGTTTCTGCCTGTCAACTTATTGTGATAAGTATGTGATCTTAACTGCCCATCTGAATCGTGAGGTAAAACTTAAATATAGAGGTTTGAGCTAGGATGTTGCACTTAGCAATTGTGGCAAGCGAGGCAAGAACACTTGAAGTCAATTAGTTTGGCTCTTGCAATGGGTGGTAACTTACACGGGTTGCGTAATTTGATCGTATTTCAATGTGTTGCCCATTCCTACTCCTGTGCTTTGTACCTATATTTTGAAAGCAAGTTTACCCCAGTAAATGTGCCTCTTAAAAATTCTCATTTTTCTACGAGATCAAGCACGTTTTTTGGTATTGACCAAACACGTTTGCTGCTTTATTTTTAACCAGTTGTACTCTGAGCAGATATTGCCAACTGAATAGGTGGGATTTGACAGTTTGTAGTATAGTATATTTTTCCCTGAGGAAATTAGTTGGAACAGTATCCTGGAAGAATGAGTTAGAATTCAGGTACTGTTAGGTGTATATGGTGTGTTAAATTAATAGTACAGTGTAAGTAAATCATGAGAGGTAACTCGATAATGTTGCAAAACTTTGTTATGTTTTTAAGAAAACAAGTAAACATTAAAAAACAAACAAACCCAAAAAACCCCACACATCTACCGTGATTTATAAAGGTTTTAATCTTTGTCATGCTTTAATTTAGAGGATATATGTGTTCCCTTTTCTTTAATCTGAAGGGTTAGTTTACAAGTTACATAGGTTAGAAATAGAGAATTCTTCAAGGTCTTGCTGCTGGAAGTAGAATAAAGTCAAGTTTGCTATTTTGTAATCTTATATTTGTATTGAGTAATACAGTATATTCACTTAATTGTGTGTCTCAGGTTGGTAATACTTAATCTGTACCACTGAAACAATTGATATCCCACTTAAGCGTGCCTCGATCACAAACAGGATAGGTATTTTGTGGACTGTTTCTTTAAAGTTAGAGCTGCAGCTTTCTTCCTTACTATTCATCTGTATCCAGTGAACTCGACAGTTGTATTTTTGATCTGGTGTATCTATGTTATGCTAATGGTAAGACATTGTTTTGCATGCTCTATTACAATCTGTTTCTCCTGTTCTTCCCCTCCCGTCCTCGGGTCCTATAAATAGAGGTTAGCAGGATATCCTTCACAGTGGTTCTTCAGCAGTTACTGGAACTCATGGACCCCAGTTAGATTCCTTCTGGTGTGTAGCAAAGCAGCAACGACACAACTACCAGTATCTGTGGTTGGAGGAAAGATTAATGTCTTTTGTGCATTTTGGCACCCTTTGTGTCTTTCAGGAAACAGTAAAAGCTGCTACCTGTTGTAGCTGCCTAAAATGATTCCCATATTTCAGTAGGTGGAATAGGCTGTATTTTAAAGTCAGTGCTGCTTCCCATGCGTCCTGGGAGAGTGCTTAAGCAGCAGTTCAAATGCTATTTGGATGGGGTAGAGGAAAAGAAAGATAGGAGTATGCTACTTGAGTTTTAGACTGAATTTAGTCCTTTTTTTAAAACTGTGAGACCCAGACTGAAATTATTGCAGAAGTAGCATGCGGCTCTTCTGGGATGGAGGTTGCTTTGTTTCTTTTATGACTGTGTCATGGTAATTGAAGGGTCACTATTGCTGTGATCCTGAAAGAGTTGTGTCTGTTGCTCCGGGACTGAACTGTTTCCAGGAATATTGAAAGCTGTGGTATTCTATTAGAGATTCTTGGTAAGGGAAGAAATGAGGTGAACAGCTTTTCAGGAGACAAGCTGGACTTACAAGCACAGCATTGTTCCTAAGAGGCAGATAAGTTTCAAAACCAAAATTCTATTCTGTGTACTTTAATGATGTCATTTCAATATGAGTATCTTTTGTAAAGAGGTTTCTCTCCAGTGATTCAGAATTTGTGAATGGTCTTTCTAGGCCACAGAAATAGCTTAGCTGATGGAAGTACTATTTAGCTTCATTGCCTGGGGTTCATATCTGGTCAAATTTAAATCTTACTTTATTTTCCAAAGAATGTAGCCTGACAGCCATGAATTTTATGGTGGTTTCTTACCTTCAGCAGGATCTAATACTTGGTATGCTTCACAGCTGATGGTCAAGAATTTAAAACTTACATTGATCCTCTGAGACATAGCTTAGCTACAAAAGTTTAGTAGACATCATTATCTTTCTCCTTTTTTTAGTAGCTCAAGGAGGAATGGGGACCTGAAGAGGAAAGCAATGAGTTTGATAGGAGAAGGCAAATGTATGTGACCAACAAACACTATGTTTCTTTCATTAGATCATGCTACTATCTGTGCTGCTTCTTTTCTGTAGATTTTCTTTAGCAAGTATATAAAATGGAGCCATACATCTTTATTTGTAAACAAAGAGACCTTTTTATGGCAAAGAACCTTGAGCAAGATAGCAAAGCCAGGGAAGTCAGTTCATGTCTTAAAAGGTATTTTTAACTTCCTACTATGTTCTCTCATGCTTAAAACAGAGAAATAGACTTCAGATCATACAGCAAGCTTGAGATACCCTGAAGGATATAAGCTTCATCTTTTTCCTTCTGTGCCAATGGGTTAAGTCTCACTAGATGACACCGTCTCACTTCTTTCCTAGTAGTTTCAGGTTTTGAAAGTGTATTAAGCTGCCTTTTTTCTCGTGTCTCGTGTTTTTTCTTTTTGAAACCCTGTTCCTTCTCTACTGGCATGCACGCATCTGTCTGGTTTTGCTTTTCTTGTAATGAATTCAGTAACAAAGTGAAGCTGATAGTATTCCTACATTTCAACTTGCTCTTGCTTGGAAGACACGCAGTGCCCAGACGTGCTGTCTTTTTAGGATTCTAAGGTAGGGCTGTGGGTAAATTTGAAAATAGAGATTCTCCCCTTTGCTTCAAAACCCAGTAGTTCCCAGGTTTCTATGTAAAATAGATCCTTAAAGGGCATTAATTGTAGAATGACAGAAATTTAAAATTTGCTGCTTGACAGACTGAAAACTAATGGCTACCGTCCTAGTCCTTCTTCTGTTACTCACACCTTCTAGTATATCTCACCCAGAGCTTATGAACTGGAGCAGGTTCTACAGTTTGAGTGGGAAGGCTTTAGTTCACTCCTGCCACGTGTTTGCTATAGTACTTCTGTACCTTGAATTTTAATTTGGGGGTGGTTAGTAGCATGCTTTTTAAATAGCAGATAATATGGTCAGTGTCCCTTTTGCTGTCAGCTACAGTTTAATGAATGCCTCATCTTTGTTATTTAATTGTATTTATTAGCCTGAAAATGAGCAGGTGATTCTGCCTGTGAGGGTCTTGGCTTTGTAGGTATTTTATCCCATCCCAACAGTAGTTCCATACTGTTACAAAAAGTATGCAGAAATACTCTTGAATCAATATATTTATTGTATTGTGGCTTGAGTTTAGTAGGCTTTTTAATACCTCCACTTTTGTAGTACATGGGTTGGTATGGAGCAACAAAGAAATTATTCCTTTAAAAACACGGTGCTTTTGAAAACGTGCGGCTACAGCACACAGACTTTCAAATGTAAGGAGTGAGGTTCCAGAAATGTTTGGAAATTTTTAAATTGAAATTACATCCTAAGCTAGAACTTGTGTAAAACAAAAGTGTGGGTTTTTTCATACTACTTCCAACAGGTGAGACGATTATAACTGAAATTGTGAAGTTTTTCTTACGACATTTGCCTTAATGATTTTGTGAACATTTTGTGGCTAAGCCTTTCTACTAGTTTTTCTGTTAGATTTTCCTTGTGTAGGAAAGAATCTATGCAGACAGCAGGAGACAATTCTTCTTAATATATTGAAATTATCAAAACTGAATAAAGGTACAAGTCTTGAATAGTCCTTGGATTAATTAGTTCTTATGTAAAAATAAAGTTCCACTTCATTTCTTTTCCCCTGCTGTGGTACACTCCCCATCCTAGTGAATGGGATACCCCAGGTGATTTTCATTGCCAAGTGAATGGATTGGGGACAGTGGGCAGTAGAAATAGAGGCAGAGCTAAACTCCTGCTTTTTTTTTTTTTTTTTTTTTTTAAATTTGAAAATAGAGATTCTCCCCTTTGCTTCAAAACCCAGTAGTTCCCAGGTTTCTATGTAAAATAGATCCTTAAAGGGCATTAATTGTAGAATGACAGAAATTTAAAATTTGCTGCTTGACAGACTGAAAACTAATGGCTACCGTCCTAGTCCTTCTTCTGTTACTCACACCTTCTAGTATATCTCACCCAGAGCTTATGAACTGGAGCAGGTTCTACAGTTTGAGTGGGAAGGCTTTAGTTCACTCCTGCCACGTGTTTGCTATAGTACTTCTGTACCTTGAATTTTAATTTGGGGGTGGTTAGTAGCATGCTTTTTAAATAGCAGATAATATGGTCAGTGTCCCTTTTGCTGTCAGCTACAGTTTAATGAATGCCTCATCTTTGTTATTTAATTGTATTTATTAGCCTGAAAATGAGCAGGTGATTCTGCCTGTGAGGGTCTTGGCTTTGTAGGTATTTTATCCCATCCCAACAGTAGTTCCATACTGTTACAAAAAGTATGCAGAAATACTCTTGAATCAATATATTTGATTCAAGATTGATTGTGGCTTGAGTTTAGTAGGCTTTTTAATATTGTATTGTGGCTTGAGTTTAGTAGGCTTTTTAATACCTCCACTTTTGTAGTACATGGGTTGGTATGGAGCAACAAAGAAATTATTCCTTTAAAAACACGGTGCTTTTGAAAACGTGCGGCTACAGCACACAGACTTTCAAATGTAAGGAGTGAGGTTCCAGAAATGTTTGGAAATTTTTAAATTGAAATTACATCCTAAGCTAGAACTTGTGTAAAACAAAAGTGTGGGTTTTTTCATACTACTTCCAACAGGTGAGACGATTATAACTGAAATTGTGAAGTTTTTCTTACGACATTTGCCTTAATGATTTTGTGAACATTTTGTGGCTAAGCCTTTCTACTAGTTTTTCTGTTAGATTTTCCTTGTGTAGGAAAGAATCTATGCAGACAGCAGGAGACAATTCTTCTTAATATATTGAAATTATCAAAACTGAATAAAGGTACAAGTCTTGAATAGTCCTTGGATTAATTAGTTCTTATGTAAAAATAAAGTTCCACTTCATTTCTTTTCCCCTGCTGTGGTACACTCCCCATCCTAGTGAATGGGATACCCCAGGTGATTTTCATTGCCAAGTGAATGGATTGGGGACAGTGGGCAGTAGAAATAGAGGCAGAGCTAAACTCCTGCTTTTTTTTTTTTTTTTTTTTTAAGTCAGTGGTGTCACTATATAGGGAAGGAAGGTAGGGTTTGGTTTTGTTTTTCTCCAAGCATCCAGTTATGGTTGGTAAAAGCAGCAAGTCATATCTAGCAGGCCACGCTTTACAGGGCAGGGCATTCCAGGGACAGGCTCCTGTTGTGAGGCAGGACATTGGAAACACTCTCAAGCTGCAGATTATTGTTGCCTTTGTTACATCCATCAAATTTATTTTTTTAAATAAAGTGTAAGTTTTTCTGTCTAGGTTGTTTCTTCAGCTGATCATGTTGCCCTTTGAGGAATTAGGTCTGTTATTGGAAGGATGGTCTTCTGAAAATAGGGTTGTGTTTTTTTCATATATTTGGTTGGGAAATGTATATGAAGGAAGATCTGGGTCTGATTGAACATACGCAAATGTAAGGTCCATAGGCCTCTTGTTGCAGTTTCCCTTTCTAAAAGTGAAAATCCATGAGGAACTAGTAAGGTTGTTAAACTTAAGTTTTACCCGTCTTTAAAACATGGTTTGACACATGTAACTGTGATACTGAAAATTAAATAAAAATCAGCTTTAAAATAGTGATTTGCTATTCTAAAATCTAAAAAGGCAACAAAGTTTTGATGTGCTATTCCAAGAAATAGTGATGGGGGTGTGTGTGAAGAGAGGGCAGAATACACACACATATATATATATATATATATATACACATATACACGTGTATATATATGCATATCCCTATGTGTGTGTATATATGTATGTGTGCATATATATTTATATATAAAAATATTTGCATCTCAATTTGCATATTTCAGCTATAGTTCATCCTGATCTGGAAATATCTGTGTGTACTGACGTCTTTGCTTTTACTATGTTTTTGTTGGTATTGTCCAGAGTGTTCTCTGTAACAGCAAAGGAACAATTTACAGTGATCTCCTCAGTCCTGTTCTTCCAAAGCTCTTGTTTATTCCTCCCTTATTAGCCTTAGTTTCAGCCTCTTGTGTTCCTTAATTAATGACTTCTCCAAGCTACCATATTCTTTATTGCATCCTCCCTGGCTACTTGAGTGTGTCTAGCTGATTTCCTTTTTCCTACCCTTTGGCAGTTTCTTTCTCCTCTGTTTGTTTTTTCTTTCTTTTTTCCTTTCCCCCCAGTTGCAACGATATTCTTGGGTTACCTTTTAGGACACTTCTTTTTATTTTTTGCTGCCACTTGTGTATTGTCATCTTCTGTCCTGCTATGAGCTCTCCCAGTTTCCTGGTTCTTTCTGGTTGCGTTCCTGAAATAGGAATGCTGAAGTGCTGCTTTCACACTGGCTTCTTTGTTCCCGTTATATGGGACTGGCTCCTTTTTTCTGGAGGACCAGTTGCTTCTTCGTATGTACAGGAAAGGATATGGAGTGCCTGTCATAATGTTGGCTCCTGTTTTCCTCCTCCTTCTCATTTTTCAAGCCTTCTGGTGGTTTGTTTGTTGGTGTTGGGTTTTGGGAATTTTTATTTTTTTTTTCTTTCATTACCACTTAAAACAGGTTTTCCTGAGTTTTAATAATAGCACCAACTTTATTCGTCAAGAGTCTGCACTTATTCCAAAGAAATACAATTCAAAATTGAAATTAAACGTTTTTGTAAAACAACCCAACTCGCAGACACCTCTCTCCTTTTGTCTTTTATCTGACAGTTTTCATTTGTCTGTACTGTGATTTCTCAGCAAGCAGAGATGTTAGCTGAAGTATGTGTTACAGCTTGAATGGCTTCAAAAATCAAACATTCTGGCAATAGAACTTGCCTTATATGGAGATGAGTAAAGGAAAGTCATGGTCTTGACTTGATGTTGGTGTTGGAAAGTCTGTCTGGCTACCACTGTCCTGCAGGACAATTTCCCTTCTTTCATATCTCCTGGAATAGGAATCGAATAGAGAAAGTAAACACCTTCTTGCCTACTCTTTGTATTTTATTGATGTAAGGCTTTCATTTTATATTGCTTGAAGTCTTGTTATCACTTTATTTGCCTTTAAATATTTGGCCAACTTTTTTTATCTTCTGCATTGTTTTTTTTCCTTAACTGAGACAGTGGATAAATCTGCGTTAGTCACTTCACAAGTATCTTGGTATCTGTGTAAGTTAGTCGCTTCACAAGTACTTTAATAGGAAAATAAGAGATAAATTTTTAAAATGACATCTTACTTTCCATTACACTGTGAAATGAAGATAATTTTATTCTCTTATTTTGATTTGTGGCAAATAATTGTTTACGTTTTTGGCTAGTATTCAAGGGCTCTATTTTTTCTTTATGGTGAAGAGCAAAATTACATTATGTAATGCCAAACC
This sequence comes from Calidris pugnax, assembly GCF_001431845.1. NCBI lineage: Eukaryota > Metazoa > Chordata > Aves > Charadriiformes > Scolopacidae > Calidris > Calidris pugnax. Next base: position 8,687,081 of record NW_015090805.1, read on the forward strand.
ATTTTTTCCATGATTTGTGGGGAATGTTTCAAGGTAAAAATTATTATGTGTGTGTAGGAAATGTTGAAGATCTCCACCTTTTTTTGCACTATACAAATCACGACAATATAATGATTCTGCCTTTAATAAGCCACATCTTAAATAGGAAGTTAAGTTCACGGGTAGAAAATAATCTTTGATAAAGCAGAGCACATACCCATGAGCTGTGACATGAAGGAGGAATTAAAAACTAGTGCTGGAATGTCCTGGTTTCTCTTTCTGCTTGAAAAATGGCAAGGAAGTTGGAGAAGAGAGAACAGTCCTGACAAGCCACAACATGGATCATGCTTCCTCATCTAATGACTAGTAGAGCAGAAGCCTGCACAGTATGTCATAGTGTAGCATACGGTGCAGTTTTTGCAACTGGTTATTTTACGATGTGAAGTTACAACAACAGCTGATGGAGTATATGGAATTCACTGTAGGTAGAGTGGTCTGAAAAGTGGTGAAGCGTGCATTGTATTTTGGTATAATCTTGTGTGTGTGCATGCCTGCTTATGAGTGCCTGACTGTAGGACTGTTATTTAAAAACAGACCTCCCCAAATCTCTTACCTCTCAATTCTCTTAAAGTGCTCTACAGGAAGCGAAGTACATTAATAATGTCACTCTGTTCAGGTGGTGCTGGGGACATGGGGAGAATGCATCCCTCTTCTCTCAGCTTTCTGTGTTCAGCCCTTCACGGATGTTTCATCAGCTCTGACAGTTCTATGGGCAACTTTTAGTTTCTCTCAGTTTCGGAAATGTGAAGCTAATTTTTTTTCAGAGTTATAGTCAATACTGGAAGACAGAGGGGTATCTTTTCTGAATGCTTAGATTCGAGACTTTTTGAAAGTGTTTTGTAATAAATTTCCTCAGATGTGAGTTGTAAGTCATGGTGCTGCTATTTGTGAAAATGAAGTTTGAGGGTTTTTTGCTTAGAGACACACTGTCAGATTTGAAGAGCTGAATATCCTACCTGTACCCTATGTGTTTTGAGTATCGAATATGCTTTCTCTGAATTCAGACTTTAAAAAAAAAAAAAAAAAAAAAAAAAAAGAGTATTTAAATCTAGTGCTACAGAATCCATTTTTGTTCTTAATGGCCTTAACAGAATAGTATTCTTAACTTCTGATTAAAAGCCTTTGAAATAGTGTGCCTAGTCTATGTTTATAGAAATGGGATCAGGATTATTCTTAAGTCAGCTTGACAGAATGCCTCAGTCTCATCTATAAAGATGGAGTAACTTCTGAAAACTGTCTGTTAGAAATAAACTTTTTGCACTGGGTGATGTTAGTATGGAGAATAGTGAAGGGGATTCTCCGAAACAGTTGGTGCAGTTAATTTTAATAATAATACGGTATGGTCATAGCAAACAAAATGGTAAACATCTCCATTAAAGAATTTTGCAATGCCCGTATATAGCAGGATAATTTGAAAACTTAGTATTGATTTGATCACCTTGATGGATGAAAGATGTTGTACTTCTATGCACATTATTTTAAGATGATAGGATTATGTCAGTCTAGCTATCTGTAGGACCATTCTAATATTTCTATTTGGTAAGCAGATGTTCAGGCTAATTTAAATCAAGTTATTTCCATTTTATATTATTTTTGTAAAATAGCAGGTTCCCATACCGTAAGTTAGCAGTGCCTGTACCATCAGTTAGCAGATACTCATTTTTAGACACAAATGGAACTTTGACAGCAGGCTTATCAAAATTTAGTAAATCAGTGAATACAGGTTAGTTCACAAGGAATATAACTTTGAACATTGCCTAGAAAGATCTGCTTGTTAGTCTCTTTGTTTCAAGGGCAGCCAGCATTGTGGCAACACATAGTGTGCAATGTCATTAATCAATCAGTTGTTTGAAATGTTGTCTTTTTGGTTAACTGCTTAAATTTCAGAATACATTTTTAATATTTGTTTTCTCTGTTTAGCTCTTTTCACTGATGGAGATGAAACCTCCTATTTCCCGAGCAAAAATGATTCTCATCACAAAAGCTGCCATTAAAGCTATTAAGGTAAAGTACAATAGAAGAAACAGGAAACTCTTAACAGTAATGATGTTTTATTATTTTACTTCCAAGTAAATTCATCTCTGGATTTCCCAGTCTTGGCTTCATGGGTGTTTTATTCTAGCTGGAGTTAAGAATGTTATCTAGAAACAAGTGGGTGGTGAATATCATCTCTTGGTTTTAGACTAGTAGCATAATACCAGCTTTATTTTTTTGAATCATTGCTTTTTAATGCTGTACCCACTTGGGTGTAGTGATTTCTATGTAATAAAATTTTAAATGTTGCAGGATGCAACTGTACCGTAGCATTTTAAAACATTAGTGGACTTCCTTAGAAAGTAAATCCAGAAAGCTCTCAGTCATTTTCTAGAAGCAGTATGTCTTTTGTGTACATACTGTCACACGTCTGACATAGAGGATGGCTTGTTTCTGTCTGCTCCCCCCATGAAATCTTTTTCTCTGTGCTTGATCAACTTTTTGATTCTTTTTAGAATGTGAGTACAATATTTTGATTGTAGTCTTTCCTAAGTGGTAGTAAGCACAAAGAATTTAAAAGACTTCTAAAATTATGTGCTGCTGTTGAGTAGATGATAAATTAATTTATGCATTTGTTTTCCAGCTCTACAAGCATGTTGTCCAGATTGTAGAGAAGTTTATCAAAAAGGTAAAAAATAATTACTAAGAAAGATATTGTTTGCATCTGTTACTAGGTATTATTAATAATGCTAGTAAATAACCAAAAAGGCTTCTGTTATTCAAGGACTGAGGGAGGAAATTCCGTTTTGTTAGTATTTTATATATTTTGGTGTCTCTGTCTTCATAATCCCCTTGATTCCATTTTCTGTAGTTCATTAAGAAGGGGAGGAAAAAAAAATTGTGACATTACCCTTTTAACTCTACCCAGCAACTGGGGAGGAAACTGGAGTTATTGAAGTCCAAATTAATTTTCACTGGCTGAGATAATACATATTTTCAGAAAATACAGTTTTCATGCTTGCCTGGGCATGTAGAACAACAGATTAGAACGTAATACTCACTAAGTCCAACTATCGTGCTGGCTGAAGTTAAGTTCCTCTGAGTGAACAGGAAAACTACTCTTTTTCATTCTAAGACCTTCAAAGACCTCCTAAGAGAAGGACTTCAAATGAAATTCTGGAGAATAGAGGTGGTGGAAGTAGTTCAGTGCATTGAGCGTGAGGTAGCTTGATAGCAGAGTGACACTATACTGTAGCAGACCTGTTGTTGTGGTCACATGTTGTCAACATAAAGGTGCTTTACGAGCAGTGATTGAGAAGAGATTGGCAGCTTCAGGCTGTCCAGGTATATTTACTCTGTCCCAAATGTGAAAGCATGTTTTTCTTTCCTATTTCTATAAACAGAATAAATGTCAAGTACTAAAAGAATTCTGCATAAAACAAAACAAATTAACATTTTTTTTTCTACCTGAATATACTAAGTATAGATTTTGTGTAAGGATCTAAGGTGAATGCATGTTACCTTGTTAGTATCACTGCATAATGGAAAATTATTTTTATGTTTTCAGTGCAAACCGGAATATAAAGTCCCTGGATTGTATGTTATTGACTCTATTGTTCGTCAGTCTCGTCACCAGTTTGGAACTGATAAAGATGTTTTTGGGCCAAGATTCTCTAAAAATATTACTGCCACATTCCAGTATTTGTATCTCTGTCCATCTGAAGACAAGGTACAGCTATAATTTCTCAAGTGTTGTTGTGAATTGATAACAGTGCTACCTTGGTGTTTCCCCTTACGTGAAAATTTTGTGATTTTCTGTGCCTGTGGTAGTGAATGTTACAGTATGAAATGGTAAAACATGCTGAAAAAGATTATCAAAAGTAGTAGTTTAATGAAAGTTCTAGTTAAAATACGTATTTTGCCTATATAAACACTTCAACAATGTGTGTGACTATGCCAAAACGTCTCTTCTTAAGGCTTCTCCAGGAAAACCTACTATGGAAGGTGGAGTCTCCCACAAAAAGAAAGTGTTAAAGGAGCAGCTCCGGTTTTGTAGGCAGTGAAGGTTCTGCTCCCAAATATTTTCCAAGAAAGTCATCGTGTTGATTTTTGTCAGTCTTTACAAATCCCGTACTTGGGAATTTCATTGCTGCTCCCTATTGTCAAGAATTGTTTAACTCCCTGATTTTCTTGGTTTTGCTGTATTTGCTGATAAAACAGAGGCTCAGAAAGCATCCTGAATTCACGATGGTCAAGGTCACTACCAACAGAAGATGTCTTTTATGCCCTCTGTCAGAACAATTTCAAGACTCCCAAGATAAATGTGTTATAAAAGTTGCCCATTGGTTTCTAGAAAATTGCCTGCTTGCTCCTTTTATTAATTATAGTACTTTAAGAGCAAACCACTCTTTTTTCTAACTGACTTTTCCCCTAACTTTTGAACTAAGCTTCTGAAAGACTTGGTGCTTGGTAGTTTTCTCATGTGGAACATTTAGACCTTTAGGCCTTGAGTGATATTCTGGAGCTTCTGGGTTAACACCCTGGTGCAATAGAGCAGTTTCTTCTTGCTTCTACCATTGTGGTTACCGTTTAATTCATCTAAATGAATTAGACTATCCAATCTCCTTTGTGGAACTACCTGATAACTCACTGCTAAAATAATTAAGATGCTTTCCACTGGGGGAATAATACTATTTATGACATGGTTGCTTTAATGAATTTCCAGTACCTAAACAGAAAAACTAATCTGCAGATACACAGTAACTATGGTTGATATCCAAAGAAAGTGATACTCTTTTTTTTTTTTTTTTTCTTTTAAAGCCTTTCTGTAAGATCAATATGCGACTGAAAACAAGAGTATTAAATTTATTCATTTGTTGGCCTTCATATTATTTTTCAAGTCTTCTGGAGAGAGAGAATACCCAAAGCCAAAAATTGCTGCTGTTTTAAAGTTACCTGTTTTTCAGACCAAAATCTTATTTAAAAATAGCCGTTTCAGATTTCTCTCAAATTGATCTTATTTTAAAAAACATTTTATGAAATTCTTCAGTCACTTAGCTTATGAAAGTATAGATGGATTTGCATGGGTGTACATAATTGAGTCACAGTAAGGCATTTTATTGTTGAAACAAGAAGGATCAGAGCCTATTCATTCTTAGCAGCTACAGTAGAAGTCAAAAGTACTTAAAATGTGTATGTGCAAGTCAGATGACTAAGTATATGAAAAGGACGGGTATGTCAATATAACATGTATTCTGACTTTCACCTGCTTGCATATTCCAACTGAAAGAGCACATCCAGTTAGATATTATTGTTTAATACTGGGCTAAAGAAGGAGACACTAATTTCCAGGTTGTTTCTGAAAGCTTCATTGTTCTTAATGTTAAAAAAAGAAACGAGCTTAAAATAACAGCTGACAATCAGAGGTTCTAATTTTAATCTTTCTGCAGTGATCAGTTAGAATGTTTTCCGCTTGCTTTCCTGATCTTTTCTATAATGACGGAGATGGGTTTTCTGGTATCAACATAAATTTCTTGGGTTAGTTGGAAAAAAATTCAGCAATCTTCTATCTAACTTAAAAGCTTTGTTCTAGCATTTTATGGTCCAATTGCCCCTCTCTTCATTATGGTCCAATTGCCCCTCTCCCCTCATCTTCATTTTCTCTTTCTCATTGCATTTGTTGTTTGTTTCACCTCTTTATGACCATCTGTGAAGAAATGGGGCTCCTGTGACTTCCTCTCTTGTATATCAAACCTGGATTTTCTGACTGGCCAGAACAGTTTTAGAAAAATGGCACAAGTTGCTTTTTATTAAAGCGGATAGTAAGATAAGTTGGCAGTTTTTGTCTTTGCCTTGTAAAAGGTCTCGCTGATGTATGTGACAGTATAGCGTTGTTAAATAGGTATGCCTGATTATGTTAAACTCCTATACTGCTCAAACCTCGCTTCTCAATGTACAGAAGATAAATTTGGAGTTTGTGAATTAGGAAAGCTGTGTTAAGCAGTCATGCTTGCTTTTGTTTTGACAGAGTAAAATAGTCCGTGTCCTGAACCTTTGGCAGAAAAATGGAGTATTTAAAATTGAAATAATTCAACCTCTTCTGGATATGGCAGCAGGAACTAGTGCCACTGCACCAATGACAGAAAATGCTACTAATAATGAAGGTATGAATGACACTATAATTTCTCTTAAGAGGGTGAATGATAATAGCTTGTTTTCTTTCACGTTAAAGCACCTACTCTTAGTTTCAACAATAGCATATCAATAAACTCAACTCTGTTGTCACCATTATGTGCAGCAGCTGAACTCCTTCTAAATAATTGCTGGTACTATACTTCAGAAATTATCAGAATGTGAACACTTATTTGGAAAATGTCTAAAATTTATATCGTGTATGCACATTTACATACATATGTGCACACTTATTGATAATTTCACTATCCTCTCTTAAAGTTTTTTCTCTTTGGTCAGAAATATTTTTCTGTAGTTTTTCATTTTTATAATTCTAATGTCGTTTTTTTAATGTTAGAATTTGGATAAGTAAAGCGTGATCTTGCATGTTAAGAATTTCAGCTTTCTTTGAATCAACTCAGTATCTGAAAGCAACAGCTGTCAATGTCTTTCAGTATACAGGCCCGAAACATTATAACTGGTGTTTCAAATCCAAATTCTTGGAACAGTACATTTATCCCTGGCAGTAGGCTTTTATATGGGCTTCTGGTTGAAAACCACTGACCTAAAGAATAAAGCAATGAGAGCCTGCCCACAGTATTTTCACTGACCTATTTTGTGCCACATGAAAAGCTGGTAGTGAGGTTACAGAATTGTGGATGAGAATATGCATACCACAGTCCTGTCTTTCTCTGGAGGGCCTTCTTTCTGAGTTTGCACTCTGTGTTTCAGACTTAGCTTTGGTTTTGGGAACCTCCTTGTTTATGTATGTGTGTTGGAGCAGGACTGGTAAAAAATGTAATGGAGTAAGGGAGGTGTGATAGACAACAAAACAATTACGTGCAGTAGCATAAGTGAAATCATCTCCAGTGGTGTTTAGGGAAGCATAGCTTATTAAGATGTTTTATAAACATAGCAGGGCAGGGGAAGGGAATGTCTTAGCCTCTCAGCTTGGGCACAGACTGGAGACTATACAATTTCAGTCTGATGTGACAGGTGAGTGGCGCTATTTTTCCATCTTGGTTTCCTCACTGGTAGCTAACAGGTTGGGTGCCTTCTGCATAGATTTTCATGTACAGAATTACTGATTTCAGTGAGATTATTGAGATGCACCACAGGGGATAATTTGGCCCTGAAATAAATATGCTAATGAATAATAATAAATATATTAATGCATTATGTGAAATAGAATCTGTTTAGTTCATAATGTTACAAAGTCTGTTTTGCAAAAAAAAAAAGAGAAATGCAAATTTTCTCCCTTGAGCAAGAAAATATCCTTCTGAATATATGCAGGAAGTAATTTGGGAGTTAATTTATATTTAAAAACAATCACATATCTTTTTGCAGTATTTTTATGTAGCATCTGACTTCTGGGAAAATATTATTCAACATGTTTGTCTCTGCTTGCTGTGTGTCAACACTGCAGTTATTTAAACTGCAAACAGATGAATGGCTTTAAAGAAGTTGGTATTGTGAGGCAAACATTTGCTTAGAGTCTCACATGAAAAATATTTCTACCTGTAGGGTTTTTTAACTGTCTCTCCTTGTACGGTTTTGTAGTAGTCCTTTAAAATATATTTGCTAAAGAATAGTTACTTGCTCACAGCATGCAGGAATTGATGGTATTACTGCTAATTTACTTTGTACTGGCAAAATGTTTATTTAAAAGAAGTGTTGTAATCCAAAGCAAAGAGTTTGGGAAAGCTGCATGTGTAGAAAAAGCTAATAGCGTGTCTAAAAAGTGTGATCTCAGTTTTACTAAAGCTCAGTCGAAATGGGAGTCTTTTCCTGGAAGAATTAGTAAAAATTATTTTATTGTAGGAGGATTTTCGGGTCAGATGCAGGTTTGGCTTGTGCCTATGCAAAAGTAGCATGTGAACAAACCTTACCCAAGAAGAAGAGTTACTTCTGAAATAATTTTTTTAAACCTTTAATTATTACCAGACATTTCAGCAAAAGTTCAGTTACTGCTAGAAAATAGGAAATACTAAGAGAAACTCAGTTGCTCTTAAAATGCACCATAAGATGAATGGTTTGAAACATTCATTCAAAAGAAAGAGTCCAGAACTTGGTAACCAGAACTAATATTTTAAGTGTATTGATGCACATTGCTTAACACTGAGTAATAGTTTTTCTCTTAATTTTCTAAAATTGCACAGTTATAAATATTGAGTTGTGATCTAAAATACCATGCTGGACTAGCTTTCAGATAGGCCATTTTTCTTTGTTTACTTTCTTAGTGTATATGATGTGCAAATGTGAGCAGTGAATGGAGCAGTTAAAGGCAAAATGAATAGAACTGGGGTAGTTCAGATAGGACTTTTGGGGGTAAATAGAGCATTGTAGATAGGCACTTGTTTTGAGGAGGTAGCTGTATGCACTGAAGAGTAAAATGAATGTTTTGGAGTAATGCTGTCTCAATTCCTATGAAACTCTCAGGTTCACCGCCCCCTCCAGCAAAGGTTTCTTCGGAGCCCCCTCAAGTTACTGCTAATTCAGTACCTACTGTGCCACAGTTGCCCAGTTCTGATGCCTTTGCAGCTGTAGCTCAGCTGTTTCAAACAACGCAAGGACAACAGGTAACTTCTTTATATTTGGTTCCCTTCTGACTTCAGTTTTTATGTTCAATGAGGAGGGGAAAATGATGGAAGTAGTATTTTTGATTTGAAGCAAAACAAAAGCCTCCCCAAGGTTTTCAGTGGAAAACTTGTAAGAGTTAAAGTCAGTATTGGAATGATCTGTCACCCTTCTATCCAGTAAAAGTCAATTATATATTCCTAAATAATTAGTTCTGAATTGATGCAGTTACAAAGTTTCAAGAAAAGGCAGAATATGTCAAACAAAATGTTGAGTTTTGTTGTTTGGTCCACTTACATGTGCGGTGTTGAAAGGCCTAAATACTGAAATCTTGAGATCTGCTCCATTTTGCCACTGAAGTATTTAAAAAGTGACATTTGTTCTTGCTGAAAGATCTCCATAGTTCCTTCAGATTGTTGATGCTTTTTCATCCTGTGCCACAGTCTGGTTTGATGTAAAATTTATATGCTACAACTCTTTCAATACTGTGTGTTTATATAAGAGTATATACTTAATACTACGTATGTTTTTGTAGCTTCAGCAAATTCTTCAGACTTTCCAGCAGCCTCAAAAACCCCAGTCACCGGTCATAGATAACACTGTGATGGCTCAGGTTCAAGCTATTACTGCTCAGTTGAAAACTACAGCAGCACAACCACCAGAACAAAAAGCTGCTTTCCCACCACCTGAGCAAAAAACATCATTTGATAAAGTAAGTCTTCCTGTGTTCTTTGTGTTTAACTTTTCTAGTTCAGCAGAAGACTGTTTAATGGATGCCTCAGTGTCCTCTGTTTGTTAGGAGAAAAAGGATAAAAATTTTGTTTCTTCTCTTTCTGTTTAAAAGTCATCTTTGTGTGTTACAGCTTTTGCATTTTCTGAAGCTGAATAAAATGGATTTGGACAGTTTCTGATTCTGTATTAGAATATAGATTTGTTTTTTTCTGGTTGTCTTTAATGCTGGAGCTGTTAGATATACAGTAAGATTTCAATCATAAGGATCTTTTGGCTGCCAGTTATATAAGATAGAGAAAAAACAGTTATGTCAATGTAATTTCTTTCAGAAGCTACTAGATCGGTTTGACTATGATGATGAACCAGAAGCAGTAGAAGATTCAAAGAAAGAAGATTCAGCTCCTCCTCCTGCAGTTTCTCAGCCAGCTTTGTAAGTTTTTTGTCATAGTAAAATTAACAAATCTTTGTTCTAAAAACTGTTTTGGTCAGGAAACTGATTAAAATTCCAAGTTACTTCAGTGCTTAACTGTTGCAGTCCAAAGTTAAAACATGGCTAACAACTTTTGGTGGGTTTGGGTTTTTTTTTTGATCTTTGGTGATTTGGTGTAGGTTTGGCATGTTACATCATTGATTGAGGGATATGTTCTGTAGAGAAAAGCTTGATTTTGGTCTCAAGATGAGTTCCGTGTTTTTATTGCACAACTAATTGTGTCAAGGCATTGTTAGTAGTTGGCTGGATTGCTTTGCTGGCTGGGGAAAAGATGCTATTCCGAACATTGTGGTAGTTTTAACTATTTAAAAAATTAAAATTGGCTTTGCAGCTTTACGTTCTCAAATATTAAATACCCACGCAAACTAACTCCGACTCCTGTTTCCCTTTTGATATGCATTATGATAAAGTCTTAAATTACATGATCACATACTAGTTTTTTCCACAGGACCTCTCTCTCATTCAGTGCACAGGCTGGATGGTGCTCAATACCTGGGTTAGTCAATATTTCTTTTTTCCCCTGCTTCAGTATGTGGCCCCATGTCTTATTTTCTGTATATGCCATCCAAACCCTGCTCTCAAAAACAGAATCACTAACCTTGTCATTAGCTTTCTTACTGCGTTTATCACCTTGAGCACTTCAATGTTCCACAAGTATTAGTTAATTAAAATGCCTTTTAAGTAAATTGGTAGCATTTTGCCTATAATATAGATGGAACTCTGGAGTACAGAAAGATGAGGTAGGTCAAACATAAGCACTGCTTGTGTATGCCCAACTAGAGATCATTTGGACTAGCCTTTTCAGCATGTTTATGTTCTGTTTCTAGCACTTCAGAGCCTGTGTCCTTATTACCTTATAGTTTTGTAAGATGCCTCTGAAGATTGGATTCCAGTAGTCTCATTTTCAGCACACAAAATTAGTAATACTCTGTATGAAAAACTAATCTGTTCAGAATCGTCTAAAAATTGTATGGTGCCTGTATCTTAAAATACAAAGTTCCATTTCACATCAGCATGAAATTCCTTTATCTTCCTGAAATCCTGTTCAGTTTCTTACACAAACTGCATCCTGTAAACAGGTATTAACTGCACAGACCTCATTAATTCCCTGAGCACTGTCCATTCTGTGTGTTGAATCAGGAAGTGAATGGCATCACTGTAATCCTTGTGTGAGATATATATATATCCCTTTCTCCTCTGCCCTAAATTCCTCCCAAACTAAACTGCGGGGGTTTTTTCCAGCAAAAATATGGCCAATTTCTTTTCCTTAAGGAAAAGTCTTGCTACTTTTGTTCCCAAAAGAGGAACTGGAAAGGAAAAAAGTTAGCCTAAGACAGACAACCCTCATGAAAAATTTCCATAGCCTGAGATCTTGAGCAAGATCATATAAGTACGGGGGAAAAGAGGCTTAAACCTTTATGTAGCATTTCTTTAAATTTTAAAGGACTACTCTTACAGTGGAGAAAAGATAAGGAAGCTGCTCTTTCTCCTTTTTTTGTTTTCACTTCTTAGAGAAGAAATGAGATAATAATAGAGATTTTTCTTTCTAAATTTGAAGCAAGAATGTGTAAATATATAGAGATATGTAAAGTAAAGACAAAAAAATCTGTGTATCTACTAACTTGTCTCACCAAAATATTACTGGTTTTAGTGGATTTCCAGCAGAAGGTATGCAACAGCCAGTATTTCCTCAACTTCCAAATATGGATCCTTTTCAGCAGCGAATGATGGGAATACAGCAGGATCCCATGCGCCACCAGGTAACTTCAGGGGTTTCCCTTGTCCCTCTCTTGTGCTGTGTTTTCTATCCTTTGTTGTTTTCTTTGAGCAGAAGGAAGGAAGTAATATTACTACTAGTGAAGAATGAATATGGCTTAGCTCTCAGCTTTCCCAAAAAAACATATTTTTGTTCTCTGTTCTAGGCAAGCGTTGAAAAACAAGATTTTTATTTTATACACCTAAACGCTTGACCTACTTCAGCTTTCTTGGGCTTCTAGTCTTCTGTTGTGACTTTGGAGCAGAGATGCAATTTTGCTTTAGCGAACTGGGAAAGCTAATGTAATTTTTTTTTCCTAACTGGCTGTTTTCGTGTTTTTATTTCTCCGAAGGTTCCTCTTCCTCCTAATGGGCAAATGCCAGGTTTTGGTCTCCTGCCTACCCCACAGTTTCCACCCATGGCTCAGCCTGTGATTCCACCCACAGCACCTGTGCAGCAAACTTTTCAGTCTCCTTTTCCAGTACAGAGTGAATCACACATGCAAAAACCCCATCAGCAGGTGAGGACCCCTTGCAGTAAATAAACTAACTTCGGTGCTCTAACAGGTCATTCTCAAACGTGTATAGTTTGTTCAGGAGAGGAAATTTCATGATAACCATGAATGGAGATGGCTGTGAGGGTAGCTCATCTGAGGGAAAGATTTGGAAGAGTTAATTTTTAAGGGCCTGGTAGATTGCTAATGTAGGGGAAATGTATATTGTTTTGTTGGTTTGGTAACTGACTGGTATTAAGAAGAAATCAAAGAGCAAGCCTGTCTATGAGCCTGTATTAAAAAAAAATAAATATATATTTGCCTATTTTGTTCTAAGAGAAGGAAATTCTAAAAATAGAGGTTGTACCAAACTGTCTTTACGTGGTGACTTGTGATGTCACAGATTCTAGAAATAAGTTACTCACTTACTCAGTTATTCACTTGGAATCAAGGGACAATTCTGAAGAGTATCTTTGTAATTGGTTTTTTAGTTTTGACTTCTGTTGAATCAGTATATTCTGAGAGATTGGTTCTTTGGATGTTCCCTGCCAGGGTCATGTTATGAAGACTATATAAGGTTCAGGCAGGACACAGTATGTTCTGGAGTGGGAGCCTGTAGAGGATTTGGGGTAGGAAGGAAGAGCTGTATTGAAATTACTGAGGGTTTTTTAAACCTGTTCTTGCATTTTATGTATTGTTTTAATGACTTACTGTTTCATTCAAATTTGTGGTATAATTTGCTTATATATATGGCTTAACATAGTTTCCTGTAACATCTTGGAGAAAAGTTTTCTACTAGATCGTATTTTGCCTGTGATTTTGATAACAGAGCAAGATCCACTGACTGACATAAAGGAATGTAATCATGTTCTGTGGAGATACATGCCATGCTGAAATTGACTAAAATGTGGGAAAACAATAGTTTGCAATTTGTCAGTTTTGTGTAAATTACTTTTATTACCTTTTTGCAGTGGGTGTATTAAGTTTATTTAATACTGGACTGTCTCCCTCTTAGTGACTACAAAGTAGTGGTGAAGCTTCTGAGGAGAGTTGCATTACGCTTTAATTTCACATGTGAATAGTCAGTATAATTTTAGTGCTGTGACATAATTTAGTCTAGGCATAAAATGAAATAAAATGGTTGCAATACTCACCCATAACACCAGTCAACTTAATATTTTAGGACATGGAAGTGGAACAGCCACCTATTCAGGAGGGGAAGCGGCATGTTTCTGACAGCAGAAAGTCAAGATCTAGATCTGCATCAAGGTAATTCCTAAAGTTCCTTTAATGAAGGCATATGTTATATCAGGTATGGATTTTACTGTAAGGAACTTCAGTTTGTCATGTTGAAAGATTTGAAAATGCTTCAGTAGTTCTTTATGAGTACTGAGAAGAGTTATGCTGATTATCTGGAGCTCAGAGAATCTGGTGGTGTGCTGCGAAATCTACTGTGGGGGTGGTAACTTCTGAGATGACAGTAAATAGCTGAGAGGTGAGCTAACTCCTTGAACTATTGGTGGGGCTCTTTTTCAATGCCTTAGGACATAGTCTTGTTACCTGTATTTTGAGTTGGCTTCTTGGGTGCCTCACTCAGTGTACTTCCTTTGAGGCCCTTTCTTCTAGATGCCCAGATGTGCTGAACAAGGTGGATTCTGCGACTAAATGCCAAAAGACACATTGAGCAAAAGAGTCAGTTTCAATTTAACTTAAGGATTAATTACAAGAAGTTATTGTATGTGTATTATTCTCTGCATAGACAACACTAATGAAATTTCTTGGTAAAGTTGAAACTGTCTAGGGCTTTATTTGAATTCCTCTTCTGGAAGAGAGGGGAAAAAGATGTTTTAAATCTCTTAACTCTGAGGGGAGTTGCATATAAATACAGCTAGATGTTGTATATACTTTGATGCAGTGGTAATGAGAAACAGATTAGTGGCTCTTAAGACTTATGAACCTCTGAAAGTCATCTACCTTCTAAGGAAAATTGGGTATCTATACAGTTCTCTTTTATTGGTAGAGAGTAGCTTCCATGCCCATCAATACTGAGTGAATTTTAGGGAAACAGAATATGATAGTTTAATTTTGTCTGTGCTCTAAAGGCACCTTTCATATAAAGAAATCTTGTGATCCAGTGTACTATGAGACTGTGCCTGTCACAGAGGCAGTATTTGACATCTCAGCTGACCTAACAAATCTTGCTCCAGTATTAAACCAAAGCTATCTACTTAGTTATGAGTCTTCTTCTTTGCCAAGTTCCATATGATTTCTTTGAAGGTCTTCCAGACCTTGAGTGGTTTAGAACTTGACCATAATGTATAACGCAATTTTGCTGGCAGAATTTATTTTAAATATCTCTTTTTTTTTTAGCAATTCTTTTGTAAAACATTTTCCTCATTTAAGCATATATAACATTTTAAAAATGTTAACATGGGCATAGTTTTGACAGTCAACTTCAGTACAAAATTAATAGAAGATAAGAATTTGGAAAATGATCAACTGTTCAGCTGGAGTGCATTGATAAGCTACTGTAATAACTTACTATACTTCTAAATGCTTGTGAATGCGCTTGGATTAATTTTTTTGCTTCATTGGCTGAACTGTTGCCTGATTATTTAAATAAGTATCTGAAAGAGCTACCTATCTGTCAATGTCTGGGTCAGAAAAACTGAACATGAGTGGTTGTTGGTTTAAACTAGGTCACCTAAAAGGAGACGTTCAAGATCTGGCTCCCGATCTCGAAGGTCGCGTCATCGTCGGTCTCGGTCTCGGTCCAGGGACAGACGCCGGCACTCTCCCAAGTCCCGGTCACAAGAGAGACGTGAGCGGGAGAGGGAGAGGGAACGCAGGTCAAAAGGCCTTCCTCAGATCAAGTCAGAAACTGTTAGTGGTAAGTATATTCTCTTTCTTTACTGTTGATGTAACTCTACAAATTCTTATAGTACTATTTTTCAGATGCTCAACATCTTTCTGGTTCACATGTGGATTTTTTTTGTCTATGCCCAGTATTTCCTTTAATGAATTTTAGAGTTCTGTGAAGTTGAAAACATTACAGTAGATATTAAGCCTATGTAAAATGGAATACTAAGACAAACAAGTATTTCAAAAAATGTAAATGTCAAAGAAATAACCTTCTCGTATCTAGTAGATTTTTTTAAAAAGAAGTCTAATGTTGACAAGTCCACTTACCTTCAATATATGGTATCCCCTTGGAATGTCCCAGGAAACAACTCTTAATCTGATGTGTGTTATTTTTTTGTTCCTTTGTCTTGGGTTAAATGCTGTTTGATGTGGGTTCTAAGACTCATCCAAACAGAACAAAAGTAAACTACTGTGATTTATTTTCTGAACTGTTTTAAAGCTGGTAAGAATTAAATTCACCACACATCCCTGTACTTCCTTTACTCATAGTAGACAATTGGACACTTTTTTAATATCTCCGAGTCAGAAATATTTTGGCTGTAAAATGAGGAAAGCTGAAAACACCATGTTTTTTTCCTTCCTTTGAGACATATAAGTACAGCAGAGTGAGCAACAAAGGACGTTATTATGATTTTTCTCATGATTCAGTGTTGTGTGTGTCTCAAACTTGGAGGGGAGCTTTGACCTGGAAAACACACAGGCTAATGTTTGGATTTCTGAAATAATCCTGGCTTTGCCTGTGTTTTTAGACAAAATGTAGTAGTTGTCTTCTGAATATTCCTGGAGAATATGGAATCTTCTCTGGAGTCATCAAATAAAATGAGAACATTCCTTTTTTACCTAAGAGGGACATCAACTACAGGGTTCTAAGTAGCCAAAACCTTGTGAAGGACAATACCATTAGTTCAAAAAGCCTACAAAGATTTAGTAGCTGTTCATGAAAAGCTTACTGGCAGTGGTGTAAGATAGGCTTTTGCCAACATCTCTCCCAGATTCTGTCACATAATGCTTTTTAGGTTTGCAGTTATATCACTTAGTGAGGAATACATAGATGAGTATTAAATGTTGCCATAGTACTCTTCAGCAAATGGGATACTTTGAGCTAATTTGTTATTTTATTGCCTTGAAACATGAAGTGAGATAAGCATGTTGCTTACTCTCTCCTGAAAGAAAAAAGCTTGTGTCAATAATCTTTCACTGAACCATTGAAAGAAGTGCCATTGAATAGGTCACTAAAAAGGATAAAAGTTTGGTTGCTCATTGTCGTATAAGGTCTTGCTAGTAGTAGGTGTATCACCAGAAACAATCTAATTGTCATCTTGCTGATAAGTACCATCTGTAACTTGTCACGGTAGCGCATAGCTTGGGTTTCATACTAAGCAGAGTTACCTTGTGAAATATCCACTGTATGTGTTGGGATATTTCATGGAGCATTATTAGCAGCAAAGCCTATTTTTCCTTTTGTGATGATTTGCAGAGCTCACCTGCAAGTTCTGATGATCGTGACATTAGGTAGCTAGAGAACTTCTTACCAACAGTGATTGTGGTGTAGTTGCTGTGGTTAACTGTCAACACAGCTCCAGGCCGGCAAGAGGAGGTTTCTGTCAAAGACTCCTAAAGCTTAAAATACGTATTTTAATGTTAGCTGGCTTTATCATTTGAATAACTGACTATTTTAAAATTGCTATTTTGACATTCTGGCTTGGGAAATGTGTATTTCCAAGTGCTCTTACAATCTGTGCTCTTTGATTGTAGTTTGTAGTACTACGCTTTGGGTAGGACAACTTGACAAAAGGACAACTCAACAGGATGTTGGAAGTCTTTTGGAGGAGTTTGGCCCAATTGAATCAATAAATGTAAGTATAAATGGTGCAGTGTAAGCTACTTTGGTGTGGCTTGGTTACAAAAAGTCTTTTCAGACTGTTCTAAGGCAGCTTTATTTTTGTTACATTCAGAAGAGTCAAGAGCTCTCATTTCCTATATGGTTGTGTTTTCTAATGTGTGAACTCTATTCAATTGGCTGCTTTGTGGAAAAACAAGGCAGTTGCTTTAGTTTCTTGCAATTTAAAAATGCTCTTGGGGGTAATACAGAAGATTATCCCATTTTCATAAAAATCATGTGCTTTCTCTGAAGAGAATTGAATGAGAAAGGGCTATTGAGGAGATGGGTACAGAATTGCATACTGTGCTACTGAGCTCCTTGTCTGTTCCATTTTGTTTGATTATAGAATGTGGACTCTCAGCTGGTGTTCTTGTTTCTTTTGCTTCTTTCTCTTTTGTCATGTTAGTCATAAGCATGTTGTTATGCTTTGCTGTATTTAAGGATGTTTTTATAGATAAATGATAGCTGTTCTGGTAGCTATAAAATTTCATTTAAACAAACAAAAAGAAGTGACTGTAATTTTCTTCCTATTCCCAGACTTTGTAAAACAACATAGAAGTTTATTCTCAAATGCATTAGAAATAATAAAAATTATTACAAAACGGCAGATAAAACTGAATGTGGAGGTGCAGCTGGCAGCTTGTGATATGTGGAATGAAGTGGGGTATTAGAGTGTCTTGTTTCTTCCAACAAAGTAACTAATTGCCAGACTACAGCATTTACATGAACACTACTGTTTAACAATTTTTAAAGGATTAAATATACAACAGTCATCTGTATTCTCACACGGAATAGAGTTTAAAACTTTCCACACAAGAAGTTGTTTTTAATTTACTAGAAATCTGTATTTCCAGAAGATACTGGATGTTTTAGCCTCTTAAACTAACGTTCTCTTTCATACTTTCATAGTCCTTTCTGAAACACCTGCTGATTTTTCAGCTTACTGTAATTAAACACTTGTATGTTGTTCGTTACTCTGTTAATAAGCTACCAAGCCCATATTATTTTTTTTTTTGTTAAAATACAAACAGATGATACCGCCTAGAGGATGTGCCTATATTGTAATGGTTCACAGACAAGATGCTTACCGTGCCCTGCAAAAACTGAGCCGAGGAAACTTCAAAGTCAATCAGAAATCTATAAAGGTACTTCTTCGCAATTGTCAAGCAGTTGTAAAGTTACTGTAATTTCTGTAACCCTTTTTCATCTGTTCTAGACTTTTGGGTATTTTAAACTTGTAGGTATTCTGGATATGGTATTCTGTACACTTACGTGAATGGACCACTTTTCTTCCTTGATAAATATTCTTCCTGTTCTGTACCATGCCTAGTGGAACTTATATCAATTTCCTTGAAAGATTGCCAGTAATTGTCTATTCACAAACAAAAAATGGTGTCCTTGTAGTCATTACAGTGGGCTGTAACTATGTTTTTCTTGTTGCTGGTTATTTGTCTTATAACTGAGTTTATATGTGATAATCTACAAAGAGTACTAATAAATAAGGAAGAATGCATTCATTAGTTAAGTTCTTCCTTTTATAGAACGTTGTATTAGAGTGTGACACTGTCCTTAATCTTAGTGATTGGGGAACATTTGACGAAACTGCCTTTATACGTTTTTACAGATAGTGTGCAAGAGCCAAGCCAAGAGGAAAAAAAAAAAACTAAGTCTGCTTTAAAAACCCCTCTTATCTCAGAGTTTTGTAACTAACCTATTTTTCCTGCTGTTTCAATTAGAGTATTATTTTTCTTTTTAGCCTCAAATAGCAATGCTGTTTTGTGAGAACTAAATATTAAATCCATTATAATGGAAACATTTTACTGACTGTACGTAATTTTTCCCCCCTCCCAAGATTGCGTGGGCTTTGAATAAAGGAATAAAGCCAGACTACAAGCAGTATTGGGATGTAGAATTAGGTGTTACTTACATACCATGGGACAAAGTGAAGCCTGAAGATCTTGAAAGTTTCTGTGAAGGAGGAATGTTGGACAACGAAACTCTTAGTCCAGGTAAAGTATTGCTACATCTTTAAATGCTTTTAAAAAATTGTCCTTTGTGTTGGTGTACTGAAGTTGATGTGGCTGACTTTTATGACTCTGATATGCATATAAAATCCCTGAAATGGCATAGAAGTGCAGCAGGTGTAGCCCGTAAATTGGAGAGAGCCTGTAAGCAGTTAAGGACAGTCTCTCATGGGCAGTTGTGCAGCTGTGTTAGGAGAGGCTGGGCTGAAAATGCACGTGGGCACCAGGTGACCTGTCAGCTGTGCTGGTGTTTGCCCTTGGTGGTAATGCAGGAAGCAAGTGTGTTGGCCTTGTTGGTCCCTTTCCCCAGCTCCCATCCCCCCCTTCCAGTTTGTGCGAGGCACCCCTAGCAAAGGAGCCTGCTTTTGGAGGGCTTGGGTGGCAACTGAGCTGTCAGCAATTTCATAATTTCAAAAAGCACTGCCTATAGTTTTCATTTTATATGAAAATTTTATATTTTATATGTAAGCAGTGCAATAACAGGGTTCTATGGTTGTATTAAAAAAATAACACCTGTTATAATGAGAGGCTTCAAATCAAGGTAGATCTGCTGGTGTGTTGGCTGTTGTGATTTTAAAAGTGACATTAAATGAACACAGTACTTAAGAAGTGAAGTTGCCTTAAGTTCTTTGGCTTGGTACTGTGGAGTAGTTGGTCTAACTGTTGTGTGGTGTGCTGTCTAGTTATTGGAACATTATTTCAGGGGTTTGTCATTCTGTCCAGTTTGCCCTCATTGGGTGGTGGTTATTCTAAATAGTAGCATCTCTTCATGGCAAATACACAGTAAATTTGAGTGTGAATGTTAAACAAATGATAAACCCAGTGTGCTCCAGTCTTCTCAGGGCTTTTCTATTTCCCATAATGCCTCGTCACTGATCCCTTTTTTCTGCTTAGCTGTCTTTTCCCTGGAAATTCTGACAAACAATAGGAGCCATGTTTCTTCTGTAAAACAAGTTTGAAGCTATATTGGATGTTTCTTTTTTTTGCTGCCATTCTTTATTGTTCTATTCTCCTTTTCCTTGTTCAAGGCTTGAAAATTTTTGTTTTTTCAGAAATTACTTCTCAAATTAGTGGAAAAGCTGCTGCCTTCTTGCTTGAGAGCAATAGAACAAATTTGTTGAAAATTTGTCTGAAAACAGCCTTACTGTTTTTGTTACAGATGCTGTCTTTCAGAGTCTGGGGCATGTATAGATGCTGTCAGTGCAAAGAATTGTGAAATGACTGATGAAAGGAGTAAATTTACTTGCTGTGTTTCAGTTATCTGCTGTACTGTGTTTAAAACAATTTGGAATTTTTATTGTCAGAAATATGTTTAAATGCTTCTTAGCTGTGTGGTTCTTATTATCTGAATATTTTCAGTTACATCATTTTTGTAAACACCACAAAGCATGATAGTTTTACATGGCAGTACTTTGACTACTTGTCCTCTTCTACTGAGCTGATTATGTACGTTTGGGTTTCTTTTGTATAGAGTGGAAGGGGATTCCCAAGAAGTCTGAAAATGAAATAGCTCAAAATGGAGGTGCAGAAGCTACACATAATGAACCAGTGTCACCTATACCTAAAGCTTTACCTGTTCCAATTCCCGTTCCCATGCCTGCACCAATAACAGTACCTCCTCCACAGGTGAGAGTTGCTTCTCATTTGCTCTGGATAGCTAACCAAAACCTTACTTTAAATAATAATTCAGCATGGCAATACATAAGTTAAAGAGAGGGAGGAAATGTGATGGATGGTAACTTGGTAACTAGTTGATTTTGTGTGCGTTTGTCATGTTGTAGTCCCTGGTTAAAAACACCCTTGTTGGCAGACTAGCTATGCTGCCCATTTATGAAGGTAACTTTCCTGTGCCATAAATCAGTATGCACCTGAAAAACATTATTTGAGCTCCCTCATGTAAAAGAGCCATGCGGTCTCATAGAAGAACATTCCTTTTCTGCTAAGTCACAGTGGCAATGGAAGGCTTGAAAAAAAACCTAAGCCACTAGGGTTTGGAGCATGTTTTGTGCCCAGCAGAACTTCTGGTTTGATTTCCCTGCAAAGGGACATAGTTTGCATGTACCGGAACAGCCCTGGCAACTGAGTCAGCACGTGGTTAGTGGGAACGATGGAGAATTCACTCCAAAACCTCGTTGTTGCTCTAATGCTAATGTGGACAGAGCATAATATTGTAGGACTGAATGTCTAATACCTGTTCTCTCAGTCCTGGATAAATAGTTGCAGTAGATTCTTTTTATTAATGGGCTGAATTGCATCCTCTCATTGTTATGATTGCATTACTTTTTTTTCTATTTTCCTCACTATTGGCTTAAATAAGTTATAAACCTTCTTAAACATGCATTGCTTTCATGTTTGTTCATATTGTGTATAATATCTTTGAACAGCCTTTGGGAATTTAATACCAAAATTTTCATACTCTGTTGTTATAATAGTTCTTCAGTCAAAGCTGATGTCGTATGTTCATTCACTAAAAGAACCCTCTGAGATTTTACCATTAGTTTAAGTAGCATCTAATAATAATTACTCTCTCTGGTGTTTTATAATCTATATGTTTTTTTAGCTTAGTGACAGACGCGTTGCTACTTTTATTGTAACAGTTTCTTTCTTGTCACTGTTAAAATAGTAGTATGCAGCCTCCCAAATGGGAGGAAGTGTTAATAGAACTATTTTACATCTTGAGAAAATCTGCTTTATGAACTACAATGTGGCAAATGCTCAGAAAAGATCAAGAACTCAAATTATTTGCAGGCATATATAATCTAGCCAATTAAGTGATTTGAGAACATAGTTGTTTGAATTTTGTGGTGTTTTGACACGGAATTCTTGAAATGCTGTAAGGTATTATTAGTAAATGAACACATAAGTCAAATTTCTACTTTCAGAGTTTTGATAGCCATTAACTGTATTAAATAGTAGTGATTTTCTTTATTTTCCTTAAATCCAAGCTGAAAAAGATAGTGTAAAGAAAAAACCAAGCAGTTTCAGGATATATTGAGTGTGCTGATTGCTTGTCTCAGCCTCATCAGCTTCAATTTTTTACTATGGCAAAGAAATTTGTGTCTTCACAAATTCAGGGCAGGATCAGAGAACTGTATTCAGTCTTCATCTTTGGTTTTGCTGTGAATTTTTTTATGCTTATACCTGACCAATTCAGTTGTCTTCTCTAGCTATAAAATTACAATAGTTTCATAATTTGTAAATAGTTGTTAAAACTTACAAACTAAGTTTAGATGTAATGAAGTTAGTGGTGTTAGTAGTAAAAGTAACGTGTTTTGTAATACCCAGATGTGACCTAATACCTAAAGGAAAAAACTCATTATATTCCACTTCTTTTTTTTTTTTTAAATAACTTTGTGGAGTACCATTGCATTCATATTCTGATGTATTTTTTTTGTCCCCTGATAAAAGCAGACCTGTTTTTATTTGTATCTGGCTTCAGTGTTCGGGACTGTAAGAGGTGGGAGGTTGTTAGGAGTGCTGGGTGGCTGCTGATGCTGTCCAGCCTGGAATGGGCATCAGTACAGCGATACCAGTTGCTTGGTCTGGTCCCGTAGCTGTTCTGCCTTTAGCCATGGAAAGCACCCTGCCCACCCTGGTCCCTCTGACTGGAGAAGCAGGTTTGGTGTGTGTGGTACGTCAGCACAGGCTTTGTGCATTGTCCTCACTCAGGCTGCAGGGATCAAGCATAGGGTTGCCTGACAGGTAACCCCAAACAGCTTTGACTGCACGATTCCCATATCTTAGTTTCTCTTTTCTCACTTTTGATCTTTCTTTTTTTGTTGTGCTTTCTCCTCCTTTCCTCCACTCCAGTCTCCTCCCAAATAAACAACTCCCCCCTAATTGTTTTTTTTCCACATTGGTCACAGATTTGCTATTTATGATGTGGTTACCTAAGTAATACTGTCTTTGTATGCTGTTCTTGGATACGGTTATATCCAACAGTTATGTGCAGTGTTGGCCTTACAAGGAAGATCCTTTTCCCCCTCCTTTTCCCGCTAAAATTCCCCGTGCTCCTTTCTGGTTATCTGTGGAATTTGGCTGTTGTTCACGAAGCACCATTAACCATCTTAAATCCAGCCATCCCTTATGCCACTATCTGTAATTTGTCAGCTTCTCACGTTGTTACCTGTCATGTCTGGCAGTTTCTCCTGTTGTGTCCAGTAGCTTCTCATGCCTGTAATGCCCTTTCTCGTGAAGCTTGACTTCAGGCCAGGGCATAGTCAGCAGCTTTGTGATCTGCCCACTGCCCTAACAATCCCACACTTGAAGGTAGGATGGGAAGGAGCCGCATCGCTCCTTTCTCTGGTAAAGCCTGAATGGGTCTTCTCTGCTACCTTGCATGGGCTGGACACATAGGAATGGAGCCCTGCTCTGCTGCATGGCACCTGTGAGCAGTGTAACTTAATTTCAGAGTGACCTCCTGGTATTGCCAGTGTCACCTTGAGCCACGAATGCAACCTCTGTATAGTAAGACACTTAAAGTCAATGTCATCCTTCTAGGAATGGTAGCTTGCGTAGGTAAGTCTGGTTCTTCTGCCTCAATAGTGCACACAGTGTCTTCTCAGCCACACGGTCCTGAGTTGTTGGCAAGACAGGTGGAATAATTCTGTTGTGTTGTGCTGCTGGAGTGAGCCCTTTTCTTGCCTGTAGATTCAGATCTCTGAGCTGTTGCTGAATCTGGTCCCACTCCTGCAGGGCTGAGTAATCCACCTCAGTCGTCCGCTCCGGGGGTAGGTCTGTGTTTATTTTTAAGTCATATTGCAGTGTCCAAGATCAACTTAAGTCTATTTCTTGATTATTGAGAGTCAGTTTCAGTTAATAGCACTTGTCATATCAGTTATGTTGCACGTTCATTGATGAGGTTTTGGGCAAATAGTGTACCATTCTCCTGGCAAAGCTGAGTGTTACCCTGCCAAAACTGCCATTCTTTTACAGTGAACCATGGCTCTGGCTTTGCTAAGGTTGTACATTGAAGTCCAGGGGGTTTGCTGTGCCCACCCTTTCCATAAGTTTCCCAATCCAACCCAAAAAGTCCATTTTCTTCACTTAAGAGGTTTTCAGCCAGAAACCAGAGTCCAAGTTGAATATGTACCTCCCAAATTTCCTGGTGTATTTCTCAATCCCATGTGTTCCTTCTCCCTGTAACCACGTGTGGGAGTTGTACATTGGTCCAATATCCATGCTGTACTCTTTCTGTCGAGTATAACTGGCAGACTCCTCCTTTGCAGTCTCCCTATTGGAGACACCAGATGCACTTAAATATATTTTTGTTTGTCTTGGAGCACTATAGGTAAACTGTGCTCCTTTAGTTCACAGGGCCAATGATTCTCCTTCAAGTCTCAATCTGAGATGTGTGCAGTAATAAAATAGTTAACACCTGGACACAGGCCAGACCCCAAGACATGTTCATTGGGATGCACCTGGCAGTCTGCACTAGTTATTGAGAAGTTAGTTATCCAGTTTCCAATGTTGCCAGCTAAATACCATGTTTTCCCGATATTTGTCTGCCCATTAATGAAAGGTCTCCCTGCTAGCATTTTTGTTATTTTGATTTATTCTCTTTGTTAGCTATTATTCTGAAACTGTTCACCAGTTCTCTGTGTTTGCTGTCAATGTTAATTAGTCATTGGTTCCATCTCTTTAACAAAGGTAGAAACTTTAGACTTCAAATTGTATTTTAAATTCGATTTTGTGACATTTATGCACTGATTTTTACCACTTACCTTTTTTCTTCCTGCTTAAAAGATTTTAACTTGTTACTTACAATGATGTATTAGAGGGTTAACTTTTTAGAAAAAACTAGGTACAGCAGTTAAGCTTGGGTAATTAGGTATTAATGTGTATCTAAATCATCTTCCTTTGATGTTACTTCTATTCTAGTTCCATCATAACGTTTTACTATTTGTTATGCCTTCTCAAGCCATTGTGCACACACACTTCCTCCACAGTTTTCTCAACTTTTAACTACTTAAGGACTGACAGCTCTTAGCAAGTTTCCCCTCTTTTTTAAAAACCTTTTTGCCTTCTTGATACCCTTCCTCAATTTCTTCTGCTCTGTACACACTCCGTAAGTGAGCGCTTGCTTCACAGAACATTACTGTGATCAACAGATCTGTCGCGAGGTCTAGCTAATTTTGTAAGCTGCTGTTCTTTGAAGGAGTGCCCTGTAAAACAACAGAAAGACCTACTGAGACTATTGGGTTACTGTGGTTTCGGAGCACTTCTTCTAAAGCTTTAACTGTGATTAATGGAAACACCTCTAGGGTTACTCAGCGTCCATCTGGGTAGCCTTGGCCTTAGGCAGTACTCCTAGATATGCCTACCTGTGCACTGTTGGCCTTGCAAGATCCTAGTCCCCTGAAGGTCCTTTCTTCTTCTCTCTGAAGTTTGGCTGTTGTTCACATGATACCCACTTAACCACCTGCAGAATCCAACCATCACTCATGGTGCCATCTGTAACTTTTGCCAGCTTCTCACATTGTTATTTGTCACATCTGGCAGTTTCTTGTGCCACATCCAGTATTTGCTTCCATGTTGGCTCAGTTAGCTTAACTTGAGGCAAGGGCCCAATCAACAGGTGATTATAAACCAACAAATAGCCAATTTGAAAATAAAAAGTGATGGTCTACCCTAAAACCTAATTCATTGAAGCCTACTGTACTTAATTGACTTTAAAATTCTAATAGTACAAGTTCTAATGTGCCTCAGCTCATTAACCCAGCTGTTGGTTAAGAGCTAAGAACAGAATTTTGAAGTGGCAGCAAGTGCTTGGAAGCTTTAGCATCTTCTCTAGGTTAAAGGATAATCTTTTGCTTACTTTGATTTAATGCCACTTGTTTCAGTTTTGAGAATAAATTACTAAAGCCTTTACCTTCTTCACTCTAGAAATAAAAATGAGTTATGAAGGGTCTTGGTGTAGTAGTTTTGAAATTTTAATGGTCATGGAGGTGAGTCAGTTGTGATTACTTGAGTACACAGCTCTGCTTTAATAAGTCAATTTTAAAAGCAGAGCATATTTTGATTTAACTTTTTTCTTTTTGATTCCCACACATTTAATGTATTTTTTTATAGCAAGCTCAAATATGAGTCTGAGGACCGACTTAATTTAAATCCATTTTTGTTCAGAGCTCGATATAAATCAGAATTAGAAATAATAAATGAATAAGGAAATAATAATCACTCAACATAATAATAACAAACTTGGGTAGTGTTAAAGAGAAAAGAAAATTGCTCCCAAGTTGTGTGCATTATAGTGTATCATGCTGGATGGGAAGATTAATTCCAGCTACTGTGTAAAGTGTATATTTAGGTGAGTTACCAGCATGCGTTAGTATCTGTTTACCACAGAGAATAATTCTTCAGGAACAAAGACAAGCAAGATCAATGTTGATATTTTAAGTTGCAGGAGGTCTTTGGCTGCTAATTAGATCGGTTACTTAGGTCACATTATAATTTAAGGTAGGGTGACTTTTCCTGTTTTGATGGACAAAACACAGAAGTCCACAACTGAAAAACAAATAATCCATTCAGTCTTGAGCTAACGCATTTTTCTCCTTCCTTTTTTCTTAGGTTCCACCACATCCATCAGGTCCTCCTGTGGTTGGTGCTCTCCAACCACCTGCTTTCACAGCACCTTTAGGAATCCCACCTCCTGGATTTGCTCCTGGTGTGCCACCACCACCACCGCCTCCATTCTTACGACCTGGTTTTAACCCAATGCATTTACCCCCAGGTATATTTATATATTTTAAGGAATATCAGGTCCTTTCTTTTTTTTAACCATATAGCAAATAAAAGAATCTGCCATATAAATTGCACAAGTATGTTTTGGTAAAGTGATGCTTGGTGTTAATATATACTTCTTTATAGGTTTTCTTCCTCCTGGGCCACCACCACCTATAACTCCTCCAGTATCTGTTCCTCACACTCCAGCAGTGAACATCCCAAACTGTAAGTGTTGAAATCTTGGGCAAATGGCAGTAGAAGGAAGGTATCGTGCCAACAGAAAACCTGACTCTTTTTTTAATGTGTCAATGCGTTGTTTCTTAGCTACAGCAACTGGTGTGAATGAAGACACTACGAAAGATTCATCTGTAGGAAATCCCATCCCAACAGTGGTTTCTGGATCCAGAGGGACTGCTGAAACTACTGATAGTTCCAAAATGTATGGGACTGTTCCACCTCCTGTAGCACCTACTAATGTACCTGCTCCTGTCACCCAAACTCTTCCACTTCTTGGTAAGTTCATTTTTGTATATATCCTTAAATTTATTGTTTCCTGAATTTAGACACCATTTTGATTTTGCTACTGGCTTACAATTCATGGGAAAGTTAAGCAGATTTTTCTAAATTTGTTGAAATTTCTGCCCTTCTGTTGGCTTTTAAATAATTTTTAGGGGCCTGATGTTGCACAGAAGGAGCAGTAATTTTTTTTTAATTATTGAAGATCTGTTTTCTGAAGAAACAAAAAAGCTATAACTTTTAAGTTACAAATTTGGGACAGAGCAAAATGCTATCAGCTTTTAAAAAATTGAGGTTTATACCATATAGAAAATCACCTTGCAACAGATCATCTGTATGACATATGAACTATATTTTAGACTCAACTATTACCTGTAAAAAATTAACTTACAGAGAAACAGTATGTTTTTTTATCTGTGCAAATATGGTATACTTTTAATGTATGCAATAAATTATTTAATAAAATCAATTATTAATAATTATTTTAATAAAATAAAAAACAAGTTTTTATTCAACCCTGCAATATTACAGGATTTCAAACCTTTTTAACAATATGCTAGCTGATTTAAATATTACAAAGTGGTATTCTGACTAGCAAAACCAAGCTAACTTAGTATATCTTACACAAATTACTTTTCACAACATGATGTGAACTTGATCATTTTTTTAAAGAGAGTGTATACTGTTTAACGTTACAGAGGTCTTCTAAATACTTAGTTTAGGATGGCCTTTTATGGCTCAGTGTCCAGAATACACTCAAGAGACTTGTACAAATTCTAATGAGCTTACTACATTTGTGGGATTTCAGACCTCTAAATAGGAGCCTAACAAGTGAATGAAAAAGATAATTTTGTTTTAGTGTGTTTCTGCCCAGAACTTTACACTCTACACTGAAAAAACCCCAAAGATTTGTCTCTGAGACCTTACTGCTCTATTGGTATTGATGGCTATGTTTTCCAGCTGTGACTAGTGTTTTTTGGGTCCTTCGTGTTGGAAACTCAAACTAAGATCCTTTTAAAAGGCACTTTTCAAAATGAAGAGCTGCTTCTCTCTGAAAATCAGTCTGCTTTTTAAAATCTGCCAAAACCCAGCAGCTAGTTGTTTTAGGGTATCTCGGACACTCGGCAAATAGAGAAAAGCTTAAAAAAATTCTGTGGTGACACCATGGATTAAGAATTTTGTAGTGATAAAGATTACCAGACATTCACATCTTAATGACAAAGTTACACTTTTTGTAATTGTAATACTATGTTACCATATTTTTTTGAAGTTTCCTGGTACTATGTCTTCTACAGCATAACTTGAACTTTTTATTCCAAGCCTTTGGAATGTATGAATTTACTATGCAGTTTGCACTATACACATAAGAAAAAAGTTTTACAAAATTAATTTTGGAGTGAAGTAGATCATATACCCACATCAGTTACTTGGACAGTAGCTTTTTTTATTCTTACGAACTCAAGGAAGCTGAATTTGATAAATCTGAAGATCAAGAACTTGCCTTTGTTTTCATTAACTTGTTTACTGAATGGTTGAGTTAGATAAAGTTGTCCATGTCGTTCAGGGTGACTCCTCTCAACGTTCAGTCGAGATAGGACTGGGGGGACTAGGGGGGATAGGAGAGTTTTTTTCTTTTCGTAAGATTGCATGTGTGAGCTTACAGAGTAGTGCTGAAGTAATAATAGCTTAAGACCTTTGTGTTTACTTAAGTAATAGCATTTTATGTTGATGAGTGTCTTTTTTCAAGAAGAAGGTATTTATAATCAAGGAGTTACGTAAAATCCTTCCATCCCGACGTTTTGGAATTAGGGGGGACTGTTCACAATCTGATACAAGATACAAGAACACTAGAAGAAAATGATTATTTTGTTTTACCTGATTAAAGATGAAAGATTAATGTCAGTTGTCTTTGCTTTTAAAACTTTTCAGTAAGTTAACACAAATGAAGCTGTCTTCTTAAAACCAGTTTGATTGACTTATCGATTGAGCTTAGCTCTGCATGTGAGGGTCAGGATCTGGTCTCTCCTTAGGCTGCAAGACAACCATGAAAGGGGGGATATTTTCCACCACTGGTGCTGATCTAGATAGCAAAGAAGTGTCCCTTGAAGTCTTGTCCTCCCCATCCTCTGAGTTCAAGAGCTGGCCAGGCTGCATCCTCATTTCTTCCTTTTCATTCCGTGTGTCAGGTGTCATTCCTAGGGAAATCAAAGCATGGGAAATGGAGCGTGCCAGGGTTTCACCACGTGTGTGGGCATGAGGTGCAACCTACATATGTGTCCCGGTCCCGGAGCCCAGAAGTACTTGCAGGCTTGACAGTTTGAATGTAGCCTTAGTACCTGACCTACAGTCTTGTACAGGTCAGAGGCAAACGAACTGGACAAAGAAAACGAGTAGGGTCAGTGTCACCCTCAGTTAGCCATGGGAAGGTGCAGACAGGGAAAATCAAATGCTTCTGACTGAAGGACCTCACGTTCACAAGCGTATGGTTTAGCAATTTGAACAGATGACTGACTGTGTGGCTGGTTTCTCACAAAGTCCTCAAACTGCTCGTTAAACATTCCCATGATGTGGCTCTCCAAGCTGAGATAAGAAGGTGGAAGAAAGATTTGTTTGACAACATCATGAAGTATGTCATGAGGACTCTGCTTGGGGAACTAGGGATGAAGGGGCTTGAGTAGTGTAACGTGAAGAATGAAGAAATGTTCTTCGCATATTGGGGCAGGATAGAAGAACTTACTTCAGCAGCATTCAAGGAATGAAGATTGCTCTGAAGAGACTGACATAGAAATCGAAACTTAACCTTGCTTGAGTACACCTTATGTAATCTGTACAAACGCAGGAGCTCTTTTCTAATTTTTGTAATTTCAAAATGAAGCTTATCTTTCTATCTGTTCAGTTTTTATATGGTAATTCTAAATTGATTATTGTAAGATTTCATATGCTTTCTTAGTAATGTAAGTTACGTTCTGTTTCATCTCCACTAATTTCATTCCTTCCTAAAATGTATTTCTTTCATCACTTCCAACAAAGACATGTTTGTGCTTCAGAGGAGTGATCCCTCCATGGACATGGTGTCTGAATTTTTTTGTGCTCATTTCTAAAAACCACCCTCAGGTTGTTTTGATTTAGTTGTATCCTTGATCATATTTGCTGCTGTTATAGCTTCTTGTTCTTAATTTGAACAAGATTATCCAGACTGTAACTGGGTTTGTGAGTGTGTGCTCATATGTCATTTTTTAAAATGGTCTGCAAAGCAGATTTTTAGACTCCTTTTACGTATGCATATTGCAGAAAGTGACAGGGTTTTAAATCATTTTTGATTTGCCAACTTGTTCTTAGTGTTGAGCAAATGCTGTAATTTGGACCAGTAATAAACTGCTCTTGCAGATGCTGTGTTTCAAATATTCAGATTCTGTGATCTATTATCTTGATTAAATACACCGTATTGCAGTTTGTAGGTTCTGGTCTAGTGCTCTTTTTACCAAAATCCCTACAATTATGATGACATATTACCAAAGAGTAATGATACTGTAGTTCTCCTTGAACTTGGTAATCACTTCCTGTTACCGCAGGCTCAATTACTGTTCTTTTCTCTCTTCCTGGTTTGTTCTTAAGCAAGTATGTGGCCTTTCTGAAATCTGCATTAAATTATAAAAGACTGACTACAGTATTCTCTGTGCTCATCAGAATATTACTATATTATAATGTGGATACTTCCTTGACAGGAAGGATGAGCTTTTTATTAACACAGGATATGAACAGTGAGAAAACTAATACATTTCCAAATGTTTTGTGATAGCCCATTTTAAAAGCATAAAAAACACTGCATGATTGCTAATTATATATATATGACTGTTGCTTCTTAATACTGCTGGATGAGAATTCAGAGGTTAAGGGAACGTGAACTCTTAAGCATCATTCCTGGAATTCAGTTTTGCCTTGATGGTTCCCTTGACCTGGATTGGTTTAGCGCTTATGTTTTATAAAGCAGGAATTTTAGAAGTCTTAATGCCAGTAACCAACACTGTACACGTAACGCAGTTTGACTCTTACATCCTTGTTTAAGCATCTTACACAAACAGGAGCAAGCTCCTGCTCGTTTCAGTGATGGGCATTGACTATCCTGAAAAATGCTGGTATTTGTGGCAAGTTATTAAAGTTTTGAATCAATATTTAGGCACTTAAGTTTAGGCTTCTTTCTTTAAAGTCTTGGCCTAGTCTAAAGGATTCTGTATCAGGCTCCAGAAAAGAGACACGAGGTTTACATCATTGTCCCTCTCCCAAGAATTTCCTGGTAGTGTTCAATGTTCTAGTTTTAAGATGCAACATTCCGTACTGGAGAACAATAGGAGAATTAATGTGACATGCTCAATGTTGCAGAACATCAGCATCAAACTCAACGTGTAAACCTTTTGCCCATTCTGCTGGAATGGTAAGCTTTTGACTTCTTGTTCTTGTACGTGTTTCCATCAGATTCGCAAAGGAGGTATATTTGAAGCAGAATTGCTGTGTCAGATACAGAAAACGCTATTCCTCCACTTGCTTTCTTGTAACAGCACAGCTGAGAAGTAATTTAACAGATTATATGAGACACTCTAATCACTTACTGAGCAGAGTTCATGCTTCTCAGTTATGTTAGTGATTGTAGCACTGATAATTACCACAAGGGAACATGGGCTTTGTCCAGCCAGAAGAGAAGATAATCAGAAACGGAATTACAGTGACACTGAAATCTGGCTTTTTACCTAACTTATCACTCCTGTGACCTCTCTGGATAGAAGACACTTCTTCAGGACAGCTCTAGCATTTGGTCTGTGTCTTGCAAGTAAAGTGAAATTATGAAACTTGTGACACTGTGTGATTGTTGTTGCACCTCTGGAACAACGCTCCTGGTTGGCGATGGGTTTTCCTAGTTGACTTGCATCCGTGTTCTTCATAGTAAAGAATCTTCACAAGTTCTGAGGACCTTTCTCTGTGCATCGCTGGTAAAGGTCACAAAAATAAGTTGGGAAAGCAATCTGTATTTTGACACATTTGAACAGATTAACATATATGTAGGGCCTGAGGATTATATCTCCAGTATGAAAAGCTGTGCCTTGTAATAAAAGCTGTGTCTTGGCCAAGTCATGGAGAATAAAGAGCTGGTGAAAGGGATGGTTGTATTTCATACCTGTAAGCAAGCAGACAAGGTCAGCTACTACAAAAAGGCTTACAGTTATGAACAAAGAAATAAAATACATGCTGGGGCAGATAAATTCCTTGGCTCATCTGCACAGGTATGAGATGGTTGTTAAATCTTTTTTGCTTCCCTAGGAGCTCTGGTCCTTCTTGTCAAGTTTGACAAACGATTTAGATTTTACACACTGTTTTTCCCTGTGTCAAACCACAAAGGACTTTATATTTCCCTTAGACGTTGCATGTGCAATCTGTGTCACTAGTTTTACTGAACGTTTTCAGTAAACGTGGGTGTGTTTGTGGACAGTTCTTGCAAAAGAAATTTCTAATTGGTGCCTGATTTGTCAGCCCAGCGAGGAAACTACAGTGTACTTCAGCCTCAAAATTTGAGTGGGCTCATGTAAAATTCAAAGTGTTCAGCTGCCCAGATTGAAAGAGAATGAGTTTCAGATACCCTTATGCTGCCTCTGTGTGCTGCATTTTGTGTAGAAGGAAGGTTGAGCAATTAGATTACTGGTACTTGTTAAATTTAAAAGAACTTTTCACACTTGCCTCATGTTGGTGCTGTTGTAACCCACGTTTGCTCCGCTGCAGTAGAGCAGCAGCACATGTTTGTCCTCTTCAGCTCATTAGATCTCAGTTATTTTTTTTTCTGCCTTATTTTTAATCTTCTGTGGAAGACTTAACAAAAATAGGCCCAAACCTCAGAATTTAGCAAAGTAACATTCTTGGAAGACATCATTAGCCATATGTCTGTCTCATCAGATGTGTAGTACTAAGGCACGGGAGGAGTTTCAACTAGATGACTTACAGCCCTGGTTATGAACAGGAGGAGGGGGGAGGGCTGTGCATTTTCAAGTTGAAAAAACAAACCCAAAATATATGGTGGTGCTGCTGGAACATTTTAAAGAGTGTGACCTATCAAGCCGTGTTTTAAAAGGGACTGCTTGGAGGGGAAGGTAAGGCCATACCGTGGACTGGAAGAATATTCACATCTTTGTTACCTGGGTTCTCCTCATCAGCAAAATATGATTTCCTTCTAATAGGAATATAAAGAGCACTCGGATAAAAGGGTTTCTGTAAAAGATGTTC
Organism: Calidris pugnax; assembly: GCF_001431845.1. Taxonomy (NCBI): domain Eukaryota; kingdom Metazoa; phylum Chordata; class Aves; order Charadriiformes; family Scolopacidae; genus Calidris; species Calidris pugnax. The sequence goes on from NW_015090805.1 coordinate 8,720,648, forward strand.
TTAAGCAAAAGAAGCATGTGATGGATGAAAGGGCAACATGTACATTCTTTGGAAGGCTCAGGCATATTTGGGATAGAAATCTAAATAAAGCAGATGGAGGAAGAGGGAAGCTATGATAGCAGAATGGCAGGTTATTCGGGATGTCTGCTCCACTGTGCTCGTTAAGCTGAAATTAAAGAGCAATTTTCACTGATGACGCTACCAGGTATTTAATTCTAGTATTAATTTACATGACCATTTCACATTCTAGTTTTACCCAGGCCAGGAGTTAGAAAATGTTATGTAACCTGCTTTCTTAACTTTAATTTTTTTCATATATGTGGAAAGAAAATGTTATTTAGAGTCTCAACAAATGTGTAAGGGAACGCAAGATGGATTAGGAGAGATTCGTGCTTGTTCTCCGGCGACTCTTGATGCCTTTAAATTTCCATTTGGGAATTTAAAAAACACGACGTGCTTGCTCAGATAGGGAGCTTATTTTCAAGTAAATAACTGCTAATGAGCAGAAAGAGCAGATAGATCCAGCGCGAAGGCTACAGCGAAGGCGAGACGATAGTGTTATTAGTTCAAACAAAAGGAGGCACATGAGATGAGCGGGCACACGCTCACTGGTGTGAAGGCCTCAGCTGGAGCTTGGTAATCCTCCTGCCTTCTGGCTCCTGGTGTTGATATCAACAAGCTTTGGGCTGAGCTTTCTCAAACGGTATGTTTTGAGAGCTTTCTTTTTTTTTTTTTCTCTTAGGAAGACCATGCTAACAACAAGAGGCCAGGAACAAAAATGGAACGTAGTTGGTGTTGAATGATGTGCTATAAAGGATAGAAAATTGTATTTAAAAAAAAATAATCCAGAAGTCACCTCTTGCTGTTTCCTTTTAGCTTAGATTGCAAGGCTTATTCTACTAAAATAAAACTTTGATGTATCCCTTTTCTCGGGAATGGTAAATTGAACCCCTCTGTGATTTCCAGCTCCTACCCCGGCCCCGTTGTGAGGGTGACCTCCTTGCTACATCTCCCACTTCTTCTGCACCTTGGAAACCGTGTTGGTGACCACTTCAAATCACAAGCACTTTAGCCAGATACAATTTCGCCGCTGTTCGTAATAGAGGGGAAAGGTTTAAGAGCTAATTAAGGGAGGTGAGGTGTCTTTAATTAGGAAGTCTGGAAAGCATAACCCGTGAGGAAGGGGTTTGGTCAGCAGCAGTTGAGGAAGGCAGGCACTCATCAGGAAGAGCTCTGACCTGCAAAATGGCAGTGGCTTTGGCACAAAAGGAGGCCTTTAGGATAAGTGATTTAGTTAACTGCTGTTTGAATATTAATTACTCCTAGCCAACACAAGCTCCTGTTTAAAGACAGTGCTCTCTACAGTCTGCAGGCCAGCGCAGGGAGCTTTGCAGGCTGCTCTCTGCACCCCTCCCACCCTCACCATTTTGGCGTTACCCATTTCAGGAGAGAATTTCGGCACGTTTTTGCAATTATGAAAATACCTTTTTTTTTTTTTCCCCTCCTGCCAGCCTCTGATTTTACCATTTTGTGTGTGTTTTGTTTATTTCAGGCACTCAAGGAGTCGCGCCCCCGCCGCCAGCCCCCGTTGTTGGGTTGCAGGCTCCATCCACCGGCCTCTTGGGCGCCCGGCCCGGTTTGATACCCCTCCAGCGCCCGCCAGGAATGCCACCCCCTCCCCTGCAGCGCTTCCCCTTGATGCCGCCGCGACACATGCCTCCCCACATGATGCACAGAGGGCCCCCGCCGGGGCCGGGGGGCTTTGGGATGCCTCCCCCCCACGGAATGAAAACCCCCTTCCCGCCGCCGGGTCACTTTGTGAGACCCGGGGGGATGCCGGGAAGCGGGGGGCCGGGAGGAGCCGAGGAGAACAGAGATGGGAGGCAGTTTAATAGGAACGAGAGGCAGACGTTCACGCCTAACAGAGACCAGGAAAGGTATGGAAGGAGATCTTTTGGCAATCGGGTAGAAAACGACCGTGAGCAGCGCTACGGTAACCGCAGCGATGACAGAGATCACGAGCGACTCGGTAACCGCGACAGGCGAGACTGGGGCCGGAGAAGCCCCGAGCGGGATAGACACAGAGACTTGGAGGACAGAAACAGGCGGTCCAGCGGCCACCGAGACCGGGAGAGGGATTCGAGAGACAGGGAGTCGCGGAGAGACAAGGAGGAGAGTCGAGGCAAGGAAAAAGCGGAGATGACAGACAGGGCAGAGGGTGACAAAAACCACGAATCTCTCAGCGGCAAAATGGAAGACGCAGACATTGTTTCCGAACTTCCCTCGGGAGAGTCTGAACCCACGGGGGTGAAACCCGTCGAAGAGTCACCATCCGAGGCTACCTCATCTGTGGAACAGGCGGAAAAGGAGCCGGGCTCCGCGGCGGAGGCTCCTCGCTAGGGACTGGGACGTCGTCGGGCGACGCCAGTGACATTTGTTGGAGTGTAGAGCTTTAGAGTTGTACAGTCTGCTGTATTATATTTGCTTCTGCTTCTATCACAGCCCCTCAGTAGTCGGCGGGGAATTGTAAGCAATTTGATTGCTTCCCTTCTATTTAAAATAGCCACCACGTAACAGGAGATACTGAAGATATGATTAAAATATTACCCATTTTTGCTGTAACTTTTTTAAAGTTTTGACTTTAAAAAGTTTACAAATCAGAAGTAGAAGTGCTTTCTATTTTTTTTTTAATTTAAGAAAAGGTAACGGTGAAAGCTCCTCAAAACAATAGGGATGTGTTTTTAATAAACTCTATTTTCGTAACAAACTTTAACGTGTGCTATTCTTCCTACACTGCACTGAAGTGGAAAAGGAGTGTTCAACATCTTAAAAGTTTGAACTGTTAATGCTGTATTGGAGTCTAAATTAGACTGTTCTGTTTATATTTGTTAAAAGAAATACATCTGTTTGTGTAGCTATTCACAGAAGCAAATTTTTATTTGTAATAGTCATCTTGATTTTAGATTGCTGCATTTTAATGATTACTTGACCATACTAGGTAAAAGTTAGAGGTTTTAAAATGTTAATTGAAGAGTTAACTGTTTAGTGTTTGCAATGCAATCATTTTATTTTTTTCTTTCCCCCCCCTCCAACTGGTTCTGTGGTAAATGTTGCCCTAATTAGCCTTTTTTAAAAAAAAAAAGTGGACACCTTCAGACATACTTGTAATGTTATAAAATGACTGTGTGTGGTGGGCTCGGAAGCGCACCAGTTCAGCATCTTTTGTACTTGTTATTCATTGATGCTTTTTTGGAAAGCGGGGTGGAAAGAGAAATCAAAGACACCAAAACACAATATAAAATGCTAACCTATTTTTTTTAAAGGGGGGAGGGGGAGGGCGAGCTGGGAAAAGGAGGGGAGGTGGGAGGGCAGTCGAGGATTTTTTTAAATGCTGCCTCTTCAGTTCACCCAAGCCTGGGCTGCTGCCGTTGCCTGTTAACGCTGTGTTACCTCCTGTAATCCCGCAAGAGGTAGGTTGAAAATTATTTTTTTTAATCCACCCAACGTTCTGCCTGTCGGCCTGAAGGACTGAGAGTGCGTTTTTCTTCCGCTTCTGTAAGTTTTACCATCTTCCCTGCACATCATTTAAGTCATTTTAAGAGGGTGAGTGCTACTTCTTGGCAGTGGTTGGCCCTTCCTGGCCCAAAGGGCTCTGAGAGAGAACCCAGGACCCTCTGCCCACCCACGGGCCACACACCAGGCTCAGGTGGGGCCAGGCCTTCAGTTTGAAACTCATTAAAACTCTTAAAGCATAGTGGGAAAATTGTATGACTCCTGTGCATATTTAATTTTTGGTTTTCTCCTTGATATAGGCGTGTTCTACTTTGAAAGTTGGGTTGTTTTTCCCCTAAGTGAAGGGCAGCTGCTTTCTTATTACACCAGTACTTTTTCATAGCTGCTCTGCGGCAGAGGGGGTTTTATTGGGGGGGACAGGGGGTTGGGGGGGAGGGAAAGCAAATGTGGAGTTATGGATTGGGGGAGAGGACATATATTTTTATGTTCTTGCAATAGCAGAATAAAGAGAGAAAAAAAAACACTGTTTACATACTTGTAGTGAACTCAACTTCCGTGTGTTAAAATTTGTGTCCTTAATGTTTGTTTCATGCTGGGCCAGTGGAACTAACTTTTTTCATACCAAGCCAGACATTTATATCTTACGTTTAAGACTTGTCTTAGTAAGAAAAAAAAATAAATGCCATAATTCTGTAAGGAGGTAGGATTTTTTTTAATGAATACACTTTATTAAAGTATTTGAAGACAAGAATGAAAGAGACAGAAGGCTTATCTGTTCACACAAATGCCACCTTGCATTCTCTCTGTTTCCCCTTCTAGGAAATTGAAATCCAAACCCAGCAAAACCTTGGCCATCCTTTGCAGAACAGTTTCCAAACCAGTAATTGTATCATAAACCTGCTGGGGATGCATCATCTTCACAGCATCACCAGTACAACTCTATCCTACCCTTCTACAACTACCACATTTCTGGCTTTAAAAGAAGCCAGAAATTTGCACCAAAAGATTTATTAACTCAGTGTAAGCATCTGCTGCTGATAAAGAGGCTACAGTGACAACAGTAATTAATACCTTGGTTACGGAGCCTGTGCCTGCCACTTACAGTGATTTGTTTGTACATAAACCAAACATTACTTATACATCCTTCAATATAGCATTGGCTTAAGAGGCTAGTGTGCCATCAGTTAACCCAACAAGGGAAAACAGGTTTGAAAGTCAAGATCTTCACACACCAGGCTTTCAAAGCACTGAGAACAGCTGGGAGCAGAGGCAGGCAGAGCTGCCAGAGCTCCACCTATGCTTGTCACACACTTGCTGGCCTTTCCCCTTAAGGAGAAGACAGGCAACCCAACTGTCCTCTGAACTTCTGAAACACAAAGAGGTGATGGTGGTATTTGTGCATGTTCAGTGTTCTGCACCCCCCTGATACCCAAGAAGGGAGCTGAAAGGTGCAGTCACCATCTTAACTCTGTGCAGCAGCTAAATCAGAGCACAGACTAATCCACTGGAAGAGTTACAGGTGGGTAGAGACTGTACACACAAGCGTTTGCCACCTGGAGTGAATGTAAGTTTGAAGTGTTTTTACAATATTCTTGCTATACTACCAAAAGCCATTCCATCTGTAACATGCCACACTGCCATCTGGTTGTCTAGAACTACAGCCAACTACTTCCATGAATATCTCTTATGTACAAGGTAAAGGAATGTTGATACAAGTCTTCATTAAAACTAATAATTTTCTGTATTAAAAGACTTGGACATCTGTGTTTAAGAGGTACATATAAGAAAATAATGAAAGCTGGCACTGGCACACAGCAATTACACTGCTGGAAAGCTTTATGAAATTAAATACGGAACTTCTGGCTATGTATATCCTTTTCAAGGAAAGTCCTACTCCACACTAGACGCCCCTGCATAGCTTGAAGAAAGGCTTTGTCTTTACCAAGGCATCCAGACGTCCACCACCTTCTACCACACACCAGTCCACAACCACCCAACCCACACAGCCAGAGGTCCAGACGAGACACAAGGACACATGTTGGAGCCACACCACTCCATGTGCTCAAGGCTTCCCCACCACTTGCACATACACACTGCGCAGTCACATGCAAGTGTCACAAGTGTCACACACCACGACCTTTTACAGCAAAAAAGTATTTCTGGAAAGCAGCTGTTGTCTTTAGGTACAGAAACCCCTTGGCTGTAACGTGCAGAGGGTGTTGGGTTGTTACCCCAGAACATGGGATTGTCACAAGAAAACACACAACATGAGTAACAAGGAACATAACTCGGGTCTCAGCTGTTTCAGGGCTACTGGCTAGAAGCAACTTGTTGGATGCTGGTGACATCTAGCATATTAACAACCAACATGATGACATCCAGGCCTACATTTCCATGTTAGCAAGTCAGCAGGTAGGGGTTTGGTTTTTTTTTTTATAGACAGCAAGACCAAGGTGTATTTGCCCAGCAAGTTTATTACACAAGTGTGAAACCTACAAATGCTGCAACTTTGCCAGGACAAAGCCCTGATACATGCAGTGCCTACTGCTCTTTGGTGAGGAGTCTTGCCAAAGCACGTAAGGCTAATCCTCCAAATCACACTATGTGCCAGAAGTTCTGGCGCTCGGGAGACAATCACTACTAAACATCTTCCATTACACAGAACGGGAGCTCTAGATAGTGAAGTTGTACTTGATGGTTACAGCAGATGCTTTAGCAGAAGACTAGAGAGACATTCCATCAGGGTCACTTTAATTGCAATATACACCATACAAAATTAAGTCAGTCTTCACCAGTTTAAGTGATACTCAGAATGCAGAGTAGTAATGAGATTAAGTGGTAAATCTTTTGCTTGCACAAGGAAGGGCAAGTACAGCATTTGCAATGAAATACAGCCCATTTATCACTCGCTGTAAGCATTTCAGGTACAATACTTAGCTCTTCGCTATTCCAATTACACCACAAGCTAAACGAGGGCCAGCATTTCCAGTTATTTTGCTCTCATTATCTCCCCCTCTACCCAGGTCATCGCATTTTTCATGGACCTAAAAGAGAATTGAAGATATCTTAATTCATGTTATTGCATAACTCGTTAACATTTTTCCACTGTTCACATGAGCAGCTGCAGCACCAGCAGCATTGCCAGCTACCAGCAGGGCGTGTGTTACACAACAGAAAACCTATTGTAATTATGCAACACTGAATGCCAAATTGGTACTCATGCTAAAAACTTAAGAGTGGACTTGTCTAAAAAGCTAAGCTGCCTTCAGCTGAACTTGTTGGAACTGGAAGTCACCAAACCCTCAATTTTAAAAAAAAAAGAAAGTCATTACAAGTGCAAGAGCAGGCTTGGACTTCACATTCAAGGTCACCCTTACAACACAAGGCTGAGAGCAGCACTGCAGGTGCAGTGCCTCGGCCACCCCATCCCAAATCCTACATGACACATCTCCCTCCTCCTTGCCCAGTCCAAGCCTGTACAGTGACCTCGACACAGCCTGAAATCCCAAGGGAAATAAGACTGACAATGCTGATGGGTGGCCAAGTCCACTCAGCCTCTGCCTCCCTCCTTCCCGGGGATGCCGTGGCACAAGTCACAGCAGAGCAGCACTAGTGAGCAGTGCCCTGACGGGCCCACTGCCACGCTTTTCAGTGACAGCATCTGTGCCAGACTGGCAGCTCCTTCCTCTCATCAGGTTGCTTTAATCACAGCTGGAAGAAGCAAAGTTGAATGGAGAGGAACACCTGCAGAAGGCAGGCAGAAAGATCTCCCAGCAGTGAATACTACACTAATACACAGAGGATTTTCAGACAGGGCTTCAAAGAACTCCCTGCATTAAAAATCTTGCACAAGTTCTGTAACAAACACCAGTGACTGGTGTCCAGCATCAAAAAGCCTCCACTTGCTGTCAAGACTGCTTTAGAGTTCTTTAAAGCATGCAAGAAGGTACGAAGACACTTACCACCATGGTACGTCCGATGATGCAGTGTGGCCCGCTAAGAGAAATGACGGGATCTTCCATGTCCACTTCTGCCACTCCTCCTTTAGCAGTCACATTGCCAAGGTCTCCCACGTGCCTACACAAAGATGCAATGAAACTCTTAGAAAACTCGGTTGAATTGAAAGCTCTTCTAAGTGATGGCCTGGACAACACAATACCCACAGTTACTACACTCAAGTACTTCTCCAACTTATCTTAAAAAGCACATATGTCCTCATTTACCACCACCAGCCAATCTTGAACACTTCTACTATTTTAACTCCTTCAGTTCAAGGGATGATTAAAGTTCAGCCCTAGGTAGAACCTGAAACTGAAAGGGTAATCAACTTTGGGGAAAAGAATGCCATCACTCCCTAACAAGCCAAGCCAACAGTGCACATCTCTTATAGCCAAGAATTCCTCCACGCTGATGCCATCTCTCTTTGCTCCAAGAAAGTCTCTCAAATTAGGCAAAATAACCTTTGCTACACATACAAGGTTTGGTGTGAACTCCTCAGAGCTTTTAATGTCTATCACAGATCAGCTATTCCACAAGCAGCTGCAGGCTTTACATTTAAATAGGATTAGTAAAATCAGTTTGTCAAGCAACAGGTCAAAGGGTGACCAAAGTGCCAGCTAAGTGCTAATCAGTACCAGTGATAACTATTCAAGTTTGCTTGGCATTTTCCCCATACACTTGGCATTACACCCTACCACACAGTTTTTAATCAGAGCTACATCCCCACTAGGACTTCCCTTGAGAAGTAAGCCTCACTGAACTTCTGGACATTCCACTGTATTGTTTCCTACACACCTGGCCCAAAAAAAAAAAATTCACTCAGAAGACACGATGTTCTGCAAGACTCTTCTATCCAGACTCAGAACCTTGAATACCAACTTGTTTCTAAAACCCTCCATGCATGCTCAACTCACTGAACACTGATCAACAGCTTCTTAGACAGTATAGCACCAGTTTCATACTTTCAACCAAGCCCTATAAAATCAGGTCAAGGTTGGGAATTTGCTTGATTTAGCTTCCAGAAAGCTTCAGTCCAATTGTTTCAACTCTACACTGATAAAAGCATGACCTAGTTCTTACACCCTCCTAAGGAATTTCCCAGCCTAAAGCTGCCCAAGTAGGTAGGTTACACCAGAAGCAGGATTTAACAAAGCAAAAGCAGCAGAAGCCATGATGTTCAAGCAATTTTGACCTTTATCACTGGAGCAGTTGGCTGCCAGTGAAGCCCGTGAGCACACCATTTTGTGCTGCTCTGTCATGCAGGCAGCTGGCTAGCAGCCAGCTTGCTTGGTCTGGCATGCAACCAATCACGCAGGTATGGATTTATTAGTCACAGAAGGTGCAGTAATGGACATAAATGTGAACATTCAAAGGCTAATAACAATGCCAAGTCACTACCAGTGCTACTCCATACCCTACCTGTGCAAGACCAGCCTATCTTTTACCCTTGCTCCTGGCTCCACTCACTATCACACAGGCCTTCTGCTCTTGTGCAGCCCCCTGCCAGTCTCCAAACCCAGTCAATATACCATTTAAACCAGTTGCTCAGACATCGTATCTCAAATATGCAAGGATTCTCTGAAGGTAAACTGGACTACAAAAACTGATTCCAGGGGAAGAACTAGGTCTTAGCTCTCACTGAGGTACAGAGGTATTCAGCCTGTACCGACACAGCCCCTGAGTACATTCTGTAGGTGTATTCTTACAGTACCTAAGCTAACAGGATAAGAACAGCCCAGCACACTCAAGAAGTTGGCCTCAAAGCAGAAGCACACCACCAAGTAAAGCTCTAATAAATGAACTTCCCCAATTCATACCCTAAGGAACCCTCGCTCACTAAGAGCCTTGCCTTTATTTCCTCTTATCCCCAAGCTATGATAAAACCAAGAATATGTCCCAAAGACTACATTTTACCCAGACTGTTGGAGCCAAGGTGTCTAACAAATCACTGCCCGCTAAACAGAGCCTTTGTTAAGTGACCCTAGAAGTCCTGCAGGAATTACCAGTTTTACTCTGGTATTGTCCTAGAATTATCCATTAAGATATCTCCCATGCACAAAGTAGCACTTATGTGGCCACTGCATGGAGTAGCTACCCAGCAAGAGGCTGGGAACACAAAACCCACCTTTCTGCATCACTTGGTCCACCGTGCTGCTTGCCTTCAGGATTGAAGTGAGGACCTGCACTGATACACCCTGAAACAGAATACAGCCATCAAAAGTAGATTTTTTTTTTCCAGTAGCCAGTTAAATCTGTTGCTTTCACACTTCAGCAAGGTAGTCCTCTTATAGCCAGAGGAAGTGAACTCACTAATGATGAAATAGCTACTCTCCTGTTAGATGTTCTACTAACCCCCTGGAAGTAAGTTACCTACTACAGGCTTATGTAAAAGTCCAATAAAGTAAGATTACTCACTCTAGAACACTCTGGGCTCAGCCAAAAGCTTATTTCTTAAGACTAGGTTAAAGTATTTAGGTTAGTGCTTGATGCAGCAGTTCTTGAACACCAGCCTAAACATGTTCAAAGTATTAAACTGAAAGCAGTTCCTTAGGAAATGTCATTTCTTAACACAGATTTGTACCCAAGTCTTACACTAGTTGCTGCTGCAACACTAAAAGAAGCTCTTTAAAGCTGACCAATAACTTTACAGCTGTAACTCAAAAGCTTAGACAGACATCTTACCATTTGTATTGTCACCAAATTCATGGACATGGAAACCATGTTGTCCATCAGCCAAGCCAGTGATTCTTCCAGTGACTTTTACTGGTCCATTACCCTTTAATGGAAAGAGTTTATTATCAGCAAAATGACTACAGAATTCAATGTAGTTGGTTCAAATGAAGCTTCATAGTCAACAACAAGCACTAGAGACTCCACTACAAGTTCAGTTACAAAGACATGAACAATTACCTTACATTAACTGATTCTGTATGCCAATACAACACTCCACCAAATGCTTGCATTTTTTGGCCACCTAAAATATACTCTATTATGTATCAATAAGCAAAAGGAATGTCTTTTACAGATTGCTTGCTTTTGAGAACTGTCATGTACTTCCATTTGGAAACACAAAGTAACCCTAAAGTCATTCCTCCTCCACAGCCATAGCGCTGCCTGTGTGCAGCCCCAACTTCTTCACTGAGTATAAACAACTTGAGTGCTCAAAAGGGCTCTGGCCATTTGTCAATTGAATCACAGAATCACCTAGGCTGGAAAGGGCCTTTGAGATCATCTAGTCCAACCATAATAAAACAAAAAAAAACCCCAACACTAAACCATATTCCAGAGCACCACGTCAACTTATCTTTTGAATATCCCCAAGGATAGTGCCTCAACCACTCCCCGGGCAGCCTATTCCAATGTCTGATAACCCTTTCAGTGAAGAAATTTTTCCAAATACCCAACCTGAACCTCCCCTGGTGCAACTTGAGGCCATTTCCTCTTGTCCTATAGCCTGTGACTTGGGAAAATTGACTTACCCCCACCTCTCTACCCCCTCCTTTCAGGTAGTTGTAGAGAGCAATAAGGTCTCTCCTCCCCCTCCTTTTCTCCAGACTGAACAACCCCAGCTCCCTCAGCCTCTCCTCATAACACTTACTCTCCAGACCCCTCACCAGCTTCGTTGCCCTTCTCTGGACCCACTCCAGCACCTCAATGTCTTTTTTTGTGATAAGGGCCCCAAACCGGACACAGTACTGGAGGTGTGCTAAGCCCTGAGGCTGCGTTAAGCCCTGCTCTGACAGGGGTAAACAAGCTCCGCAGGAAGACCAGGGCTCCAAGCGCCGAGCTCAGCCGCGCACCCCGGAGCGGGGCAGAGGGCACACGTTCCCCACCGCCGCCCCCAGCGCTCTCCCGCCCCCTCTCCGCCCCGCGCCGGGGCACTCAGGGCGACACACGCGGTAACCCGGAGCCCAAGGGCAACCGCCTGGGCCTCTCCCGCCACCGCGGCCTAGGAGAAGCCCGCGCGGCGCGGCTCCCACGGGCCTCCGCAGCCGCCGGAGGGGAGGAGAGGGAGGGAACACCGCGCCGCCCGCCCCGCACAATGACTCAGCACCGCGGCTGGGCGAGCCCCCCGTGGCGGGGTGGGGGGGGGGG